>NW_019272040.1:219212-298833 GCF_002738345.1 Cucurbita maxima | reverse complement strand
AAAAAAAAAAAAAAAAAAAAAAAAAAAAAAAAAAAAAAAAAAAAAAAAAAAAAAAAAAAAAAAAAAAAAAAGTATAATTTGTTCTTCATCCGCTGAAAGCTTCGGCCTTTATATCTTTCTTCTTCCATTTTGAGTGTGCTCCACAAACCCTAAAAAAAACCGATAAAGAAGAACTCGTGTGGATTCCAATTCCATTAGAATACAGAAAAAAATATTCGAATGTGGGAATAATGGCCCCACCATCATAAACCTTTTCCCAATTTCTAAACCCTAAATTCTCTCCCTCTCAACCAATTCTGATATCGCCCCCTCGCATGCGTCTTCTATCGTCATTGACTCCACTTGGTCAGCATTTCAGTTTTCGCCTCAGAATTGTCATTTCCTTTCAATCTTGCAATTTCCCCCGTCTGTTTACAATGGCATCTTCCGAGGAATCGCTCAGAAATACCCTTTCTCAAAAGCAATCGGCTGTTGATGCCCAAGCTAATGCTGTTCGTGCCCTCAAGGCTGCTAAGGCTGCCAAGGCTGAGATTGATGCGGCTATTGAAGCTTTGAATGGGTTGAAGATCGAGAAGGCTTCGATTGAGAAGAAGCTGCAGGCGGTTGTTACTGGGGTTGGTGGCGATGGCGCCTTGAACAGGGAGTCATTCCGGCAGGCTGTGAATAACACTCTTGAGAGGCGTTTGTTTTATATTCCATCGTTCAAGATTTACCGTGGGGTTGCTGGATTGTACGATTATGGTCCTCCTGGTTGCGCTGTTAAATCCAATGTTCTTGCCTTTTGGCGCCAGGTTTGTTGATTGAACTTGCTTTTACTTCGATTTTTCGTAATGGGTATCAACCTGAAATTGATTAGAATTGTTCCGGAGTTTGTACTTACTGTATTCAATTCAATTGTGACCAAGTAACTATCTTAGAGTTGTCGTTTTGTTTTTGTTTTTTTTAATCTGTTTGCAGCATTTTGTTCTTGAAGAAAATATGTTGGAAGTTGACTGCCCTTGTGTGACACCGGAAGCTGTCCTGAAAGCATCTGGTCACGTGGATAAGTTCACGGACCTTATGGTCAAGGATGAGAAAACTGGGACCTGCTACAGGGCAGATCACTTGCTTAAGGATTTCTGTAATGAAAAACTTCAGAAAGATCTTAGCATATCCTCTGAGAAGGCTGCAGAATTTAAGCACGTTCTTGCAATCATGGATGATCTCTCTGCTGAACAGCTGGGTGCTAAAATTAAGGAATATGGTATTGTTGCTCCAGATACTAAGAACCCACTGTCTGATCCTTATCCATTCAATTTAATGTTTCAGACATCAATTGGCCCATCAGGCTTGCTCCCTGGGTGAGTATTTGATCCAAATTTACACTTCCATTTGTATAAACTTCATTTCTGAATCAGTATGTTGTAAGAATTTTCTGCTCGAGTTACAACTTCTTGCGATTTAGTTCATCATACTGTTACACAGAAGAGAAAATGGTTGATTTTTTGTTCTCATTGTTATGCCACCTTTTGTTTATCCACTCTCGGTCAATGCAATTCGTTACGTGATTAACTTAGATGTGTATATATGTAAATGATGCAGGTACATGCGCCCCGAAACAGCGCAGGGCATATTTGTCAATTTTAAAGATTTATATTATTACAATGGAAACAAACTGCCCTTTGCTGCAGCACAAATTGGGCAAGCTTTCAGAAATGAGGTTACCCACTTGTTTTTTAGCTTCTTAATTACACTTGCAATTTATGGAGGAGACTTAGCATTACAAGAATGACCTGTATTTTACTTTGTTTTCAATTCCCATGTCTATTATTTTCTGGTTCTTGTGACTGTTGCTTTCAAAATGGTTCTTGTTGCTAGCCCTTGTCCAAGGTTCGTCTGTTTTGTTTCCTTTGGTGTGTATGTTCAATTTTCAGTCCATCTGTTTTACTACAGATATCTCCTCGTCAAGGTCTGCTTAGGGTTCGTGAATTCACGCTAGCAGAGATCGAGCACTTTGTTGATCCTGAAGACAAATCCCATCCAAAATTCACTGATGTAGCGAACTTGGAGTTTTTGATGTTTCCAAGGGAGGAGCAAATGTCTGGTAAATCTGCAAGGATAATTCCCTTGGGTGAAGCTGTTGCAAAGGTTTGTGTACTGAATCTCTACTTCTCATATTCCCACTACCATGTCTCTTGTATCTGTGTGCTAGGTTGATATGATATATTGTGACGCAGGGAACTGTAAATAATGAAACTCTTGGCTACTTCATTGGGAGAGTATATCTTTTCCTAACTCGCCTTGGCATAGACAAAAATCGTTTGCGTTTCCGGCAGCACCTTGCAAATGAAATGGCTCATTATGCAGCTGACTGTTGGGACGCTGAGATTGAATCTTCATATGGTTGGATTGAATGTGTTGGTATTGCTGACAGATCTGCATATGATTTACATGCCCACACGGTACGAATTCAGATAACCTTTATCTTTTCCAAATAGTTGTAATTCAAGATAATGTCTTTAATTTGATGGCAGATATTTCAAAGCTAGTTTAGTTTTCATTGAGTTCCATTAACTGCCCTATTGCTTGGTAGGATTTATAAGATTGAAGTGTCTTCAAGAGTTCTACCATTGAGATTGTGTTTGTATTTGTGAGATCCCACGTCGGTTGGAGAGGGGAACGAAACATTCTTTATAAGGGTGCGGAAACCTCTTCCTAATAGACGCGTTTTAATAACATTGAGTGAAAGCCCAAAGAGGACAATATCTACGAGCGGTGGGCTTAGGCCGTTACAATATTGTTTCAAGTTGCATGTAAATGAACTCTCATATTTTTCACCTCTCCTTTTAATAGGAAAAAAGTGGTGTTCCTCTTGTAGCCCACGAGAAATTCGCGGAACCAAGAGAAGTTGAGGTACTTATCATTCTTGTTATATCTGAAGTTTTTTGAGATCTGTGAATATCTTCATGAGAAAAAAGAACTGTTCTAATGCTCTACATTCACTCGTGATATTAAATTTCAGAAATTGGTCATTGCTCCTGTTAAGAAAGAACTTGGCCTCGCTTTCAAGGGAAGTCAAAAGAACGTTGTGGAAGCTTTGGAGGTAACTTATGGATTTTTTTTTCGGCCGAGCGATTTGTGGCATCTGTAATTTTTGGAAAACCTGACTGTCATAGTATGCAATTATTTTAGGCGATGAAGGAGAAAGAAGCCTTGGAAATGAAAGCAAATCTAGAATCCAATGGAGAGGTGGAGTTCTATGTCTGCACACTGGGGAAGAATGTGTTGATCAAGAAGAGTATGGTTGCAATTTCGAAGGAGAAAAAGAAGGAACATCAGAGGGTTTTCACACCATCCGTGATCGAACCCTCTTTTGGTATTGGTCGGATTATCTATTGCCTCTTTGAACACTCTTACTACATGAGACCAAGTAAAGGTGGGGATGAGCAGCTAAACGTCTTTAGATTTCCACCCCTCGTTGCACCTATCAAGTGCACAGTTTTCCCACTTGTTCAGAATGAGCAGTACGAGCAGGTCGCCAAAGTTATCTCGAAGTCGTTAACTCTATCTGGCATTTCCCATAAAATCGACATTACAGGTACTCGAACATAACTTTCGATTTTGTTTTGCTGTTCTTCTGTAGCTGTAAATGAGACTTTAAGTTCTAAGAAATGAATGAAAACTTGGGAGATGAAAACATAGGATGAATTACAATAATAATGTTTTGCTGTTCTTCCCTGTTTGGTTTAGAATCCTGATCCTTACCTTCTTCTGCATTGATATAACTCTACTCATGTTTTTCGTAATCACTGTCGATTCAGGCACATCGATAGGAAAACGATATGCACGAACAGACGAGCTTGGCGTTCCTTTCGCAATCACTGTCGATTCAACATCTTCAGTGACAATTCGAGAGAGGGATAGCAAAGACCAAATTCGTGTGAGCGTGGAGGAAGCAGCCTCGGTCGTGAAAGATGTGACCGACGGCCTAAGAACATGGGAAAATGTATGGTCTACATTCCCCCATCACGCCTCTGCAGCTGCAGAAGATTGAATTTTTACCTTAAGCAGGTTCTCCAGTTACTTTTTTTTGTAGTTGAGTGCAAGATCCTTATTTTAACCTATAAAAGTATTTACCATGGATAATACTTGAAGATTCTTCTTTAATTTCATTTAAAAAAAAAAAAAAAAAAGTATTAACTTTTTTTTTTGAAGGAAATAACTCCATAAGGTTTTAGTGTAATGCCACCAATGCTTGCTGGGATTTGTTTTCACCACTTTTTTCTTTGCCTTGTCACTGCCTATGTGGCAGAGATAGAGACACGCATGCATATCTACTGCCTTCTCATTTTAATAAACAAATATCTAGTCATTAATTTTTATCTTTTTTTTTTTTTTTTCATATTTCATTATATAATGTTTTAATTTGAATTTTACAATTGAGATAGACATAGTGAATGAGACATGTATTTTTTTTTTTTAACTTTTAATTCGAGAAATATTATAATTTAACATATTTTTTAATTCTATAAAATTTGAGAAGTCTAATATTAATATTAACCCCCCAAAAAAAAAAAAAAAAAAATCTTATAACTCATGAGTAGTTTGTGCTTTTAATGTAAATTTAATAGTGATAGTTTCTTATAATAACTAATACATATTTTATGTTGTAAAAGTATTTTTCTCTAACATTGAATTTTAAAACATATTTAAATTATAAAGTTTAAAATTTTAAGTTTTTATTAAATACTTCCGATAATCTTTAATTTACTCCATTATGGATAAACATGAAAATGGTGTAATTTGACTAAAAAAATAAAACCTAAAAATCGATTTAACATTAACATAATTTAATACGCTTCATTTTGAAAACTTCCAATTGCCATATTTTTACGTTTCCCTTCCGATCTCAAAACCAAGGGCTGGCACTGGCAGAGTAACACTCTATGGGCAAAGCACGTACAAAGACCAAAACCCCCCCTACAACATTACGAGAAGGCAAGGGCATATTAGGAAAAATAAATTCTGTAAAGTTACATATTTACCCCTCCCGCAAACCTTTATGTCCAATTTCCAACGGTGAAACTTCATCACTTAACCAACCCTCTCCTTCCCACATGCAAGTTTCAACTTCCCGTCTTTAATGGCGAACAAAACCGCTCCTTCTTCCCGCCGCCTCTGTCTCTGTGCTCCGACCACTCACCCTGGCTCCTTCCGCTGCAGCCTCCACCGTCGTATGCGGAAGGCCTCCAACAAAATGCCGCCGCTTCCTCCGCCTGGAAACCAATCGAAGGCCGCCTCCACGACAGATCTCGTTAAGGCGTTTCTTATGCAGGTAATCAAGCCGTCGAGTCAAGATCTCCAGAGAAGGAGGAATTTCCAGCCTAAGCTTTCTCGATTCTGTAATGCCGCTTCCGACTATGGATTGGCGGTTTCTTGATCGTGAATCGCGTATGTATATACGTAATGATTCTCTTTGTCGTACGTCTCTGTTTTCCGCGGGAATTTTGCGTGTTGTTTAGGTGAAAGCGTAATTCAAACCGATGATTAAGCGTTCGCTTCTCTTTATTTTTTATGACGAGGTGGATGATGATGAATTCGCTTTTGAAATCTGAGAGACCTTTTTTGATTTGATAGATGTTCGATTAATTTATTGAATTGTTGATGAAGATCAAAGAGTGATCTCAGTAGTTTGTTGCTCTGCTTGATTGCACTGAAGTGAATTTGATTTGTACATAATTGGCGGACGGCTCTTCAAAACGTTGTTGCGTTTAGTCATGTTAGTGAATTTGAGTAGCAAAGTGTACTTCATCTTAGCTTCTATAGTTTTAAGATTTTAAATCCTTTACAACTTCGAACCAAAATTAGGGCAAAATATTGATGGGCTGAGGTAGAACGGGATGGTTCCCCGACTTCATTCCCTTCCCATTTCATTCACAATTTGTGCCAAATTTCTCAATTAATATCATGAACATTAAGGTGGAGAATTTTCGAAGATCAATCACATAGTTTTTATTATTATTATTATTATTTTTTAAATAAAATATTTTTTGGATAAAATGTATGAAAATCCTAAATTTTTCTTTAAAAATTTGATTCGAACTTTTATAAAAGGTCAAGAGTATGATGATTTTTCTATAATTTAGTTTGATTTTTTATGTGTCTTAAAAAACATCAAAAAAGTGAAAAATCGTCATACTCTGAAATTCATTTTATTTTTAGCTATTATAGACAAATTAATTAAAAGTGAAAAAAGTATAGACACGATAATAAAAATAAATAAATTAATTAAAATAATATTTTAGCTATTATACTCTGAAATTCATTTTATTTTTTATGGACCATATATTTTTTTTCTTTATTATTTTTGTTTGTGATTAAAATTATTAATAGTATCAAATTATAAGTTTTGTGAAAAGTAAATTATTAAATTTCAATATTTGAAAATAAATGGGATGAAATAAAATGAAGTTATTTTAACCAAATAAATAAGAAATTACAATAACTTGGTAATTCGAGAATTTTTGCTGCGCCGCCTCTCAAGTACCCGAGTTTTCCCGATCTTCATCGGCAGTATTGAGTTTATTAGCGAAAATCTGAGATCAAAGCTTAGGGTCGTGAGGGTTACAGCACCGCTCACTATGTTCAATGATACGCCCTCTTCTTTTTCGCATCCGACGCGTCTCCACTCTCCCCCTCCCAACGCAGGACAACCTCAAATCAATCCTTTTCCAATGCAACAAAACGATCCTTCAACTCACCAAACTTGGCCGACTCACCGAGGCCCGAGACGTCTTCGAATCCATGTCTCAGCGAGATTCTGCCTCTTGGAACTCGATGATTGCTGGGTATGCACAGAACGGACTTTTGCGCGAAGCAAAAGCGCTTTTCGATGCGTTTCGAGGGAAAAATGTGAGGACTTGGACAATTTTGTTGACGGGGTATGCGAGACATGGGCTTATACATGAGGCTGTGACTGTTTTTGAGTCGATGCCGGAGCGGAATATTGTTTCTTGGAATGCGATGATTAGTGGGTATGTGCAAATTGGTGACTTGAGGACTGCGCGGAAGCTGTTCGACGAAATGCCCGAGAGAAATGTTGTGTCGTGGAATCAGATTATTACTGGGTATTGTCATTCTGGAATGGTTGTTGAGGCTCGTGAGCTATTTGATCGGATGGTGGAGCGGAACTCTGTATCGTGGATGGTTATGATGTCGGGGTATGTTGAGATTGGTGAGTATCGAGAAGCTTGGCGTGTGTTTTCTAGGATGCTGAGGAGTGGGGCGAGGCCTGATCAGGCAACTTTTGTGGTTGCTTTCTCAACGGTTGCTTGGTTGGATAATTTGGAGTTGCTTGGGAGTTTGAGAACAATGGCTGTAAAGGTTGGTTATGAGAGTGATGTTCTTGTGGGAACATCAATTCTTAATGCCTATACAAGGAATGGAAGTTTAGAGCCTGCATTTCAGTTCTTCGAGGCAATGCCGGAGAAGAACGAGTATTCATGGACAACAATGATCTCAGCTTTCTCTCAATGTGATAAGTTAAACGATGCCATTGCCTTGTATGAGCGAACTTCTCAGGAAAGTGTTGCCATTCAAACAGCGATTATCACTGCCTTTGCTCATAAGGGAAGGATTGAGGAGGCCAGGAATAAGTTTGAGGAGATTGTGAAGCCCAATGTGGTTGCTTGGAATGCTATGGTTGCTGCATATGCGCACAATGGAATGCTTGAAGAAGCGAAGGATACTTTCTTGAGAATGCCAGTGCGTAATGCAGTTTCCTGGGCTGCCATGATCGCTGGTCTTGCACAAAATGGCCAAAGCATTGAGGCTTTGGAATTGTTTTCTGATCTTCATAGATCAGGAACTGTACCAAATCATTCAACCTTCACCAGTTCTCTCTCTGCTTGTTCAAATATTGGATTTGTAGAGGTTGGTAGGCAGATTCATGCTCTCTCCATCAAAATGAGGTGCCAGTTTAATTTATTTGTGGGGAATGGATTGATCTCAATGTATGCCAAATGTAAGGACATCGATGGTGTTGTTCTGTTATTTAACACTATGAAAAGTAAAGACACTGTGTCTTGGAACTCTCTGATCAGTGGGTTTGTGGAGAACAATATGTTGGATGATGCATGGAAGGTTTTTGAAAGGATGCCAGAGCGTGATGTTGTGTCTTGGACTTCCATTATATCAGCTTATGAGAAAGCCGGGTTGGAGGATGTTGCATTTGGATTGTTCCATGACATGCTCTCTGTAGGGACAACGCCAAATGAATCGACCATTTCCACCCTCCTTTCTGCCTGTGCATCGCTTGGTACTACTAAGCTTGGGGAACAAATTCATGCCTTGACATACAAACTTGGGCTCAATTCTTGTTTGATTGTGTGTAATGCTGTGATAACAATGTATTTCAAGTGTGGTAGTCTAGAAGGAATATCTGTTTTCAACGAGATGTTTGATCGAGACACGGTTACTTGGAATGCCGCGTTAGTTGGCTTTGCACAGAATGGACTAGGAAAAGAGGCTATTGAGATTTTTAAACAAATGGAAGCTGTAGGAATTTTGCCCAACGAAATTACGTTCATTGGTGTTCTGTGTGCCTGCAGCCATGCTGGATTAGTTGATGAAGGCTGGAAGTATTTTAGTTTCATGAATCATCATGGAATTACCCCATCAGTTGAGCATTATACATGCATGGTTGATCTCCTTGGCAGGGCTGGAAAGCTTTCCGATGCCAAAGCTCTCATCGAAAACATGCCGGTAAATCAGGATAGTGTGATATGGGAGGCACTTCTTGGTGCCTGTAGGATCCATGGTAATATAGAACTTGCTCAAAGAGTTGCTGAAAGGCTACTTAGCATGGGAACTAGCAGGCATGGAACATATGTTTTACTATCTAACATCTATTCATGTAAAGGTCTGTGGGAGAAGGTTTCGGAAATCGAAAACATGATGAAGAACAAGGAGGTTGCAAAAGAACCAGGAGCCAGTTGGATTCAGATCAGGTGCAGAATACACTATTTTATTACCAAGGACGACTCTCACGACGAAATCAAAGAGATTCATTCATGCTTGAAGGTGTTACTAGAACGGCTTACTCTGGGAGGGTATGTGCCTGAGACAAATTTTGTGCTTCATGATGTGGAAGATGAACAAAAACTAGATGAGCTTCTATATCATAGTGAGAAGCTTGCTCTTGCTTATGGTATCTTGCACACACCGATCGGTGCGCCAATTCAAATCACGAAGAATCTTCGGATTTGTGGAGACTGTCATACCTTCATGAAATTCGTCTCTCAAGTCACACATCGAAAGATAATTATAAGAGATGGGTATAGGCTCCACCATTTTCTTGATGGGTCATGTAACTGCAGGGATTACTGGTAAGGTATAGCTGTACAGAAGACAGCACATTCAAATTTAAGTAGTGGCTTCGAACTCATTTTCTTATATCATTCTTATAATTCCAACTGGGCATGGCTGCTACCAGTTGATCAACAGAAATTGGAAGTATCAACTCTGTGAAACATGCATCCTATGGTGAAATTTTTGAGTTACAGACTGAGGTAAACAACACGATTTTTTTTTTTTTTTTCTTCTTTCAATGTAACATGCATTTTCTGGGATCAGGCTAGAGAAAGTTATATGTTTCAAGATTGTAAACTACATACCTTTCAAATTGTTTGATCAGAAAGAGTAGAGTTTGCATTTAACAACAGTAAATTTACGTCCCAAGGGCTCAATCTTTCATATTGTAGTAAAATGATCATTCCATTAGATGCAATATGGACCAAATGGAACTTAATTCCTTACAAGATGAACATTCATAAGAGAGATTCACTCACTTCTGCAAAATTGCAGCAGCTCTGTAGTATCACATAACTCTCCAGCAATGCTGCTATAAAACAAAACTATCCTTTTCATACCTCAAGTCAAGCCATTGGCGATGCAGGCGTGGACGTTACGACCGCGCCAAATAAAACTAGCTCAGAAGAATCGGTAAAGTATTATGCAAAAATCTACTCTTAGAGTACTGAAAAATGAGTTACTGGGACTGATTGCTTAAGCTGTAAACATTTCCAATCAATCCAAGGATACCAACAATGACAGCCATAACTAGCATAAACCATGATATGAGCTTCTCTGTTGCGTTCAAGCTCCTATGCCCACTCTGCTTGCATAGCTTTAAGGCAATAACTGAGGGTAATATGAAGCCCAGCGACACTGCTGTTGTTGCCCCTGTAAACTTAAAGGCCATCCAAATGTTAGGAATCATGGTTGAACCCATATAAATCAGCGCCAACAAAACTACTGTCAAGGCCAAAGACCTCTTCCTGCTCTCTGCAAGTGGTGCTGATCCCTCGAATACTAAGGTGTCGACTGTTTGTCGTAACGAGAAATGAGCAACTGGAAAAACAAAAACTAAATGAAGAACATAACCAACTCGAACAATATAATTTAATGCGGAGCTGAATCGAATTCCCAAGTCTCTGTCGAAGTTGGTCAGCACGTCTGCCTCGGTATCGTTCTCAAAGAGTAAATAACCAGATATGGCAGTCAAAGCATAAACTACAATGCATATAGCAGTTGTGATCCTCCCAACCGTATTCATCCTCTGTGGAGACCGTGCTTCGAGCTCGTTGTATATCGGCGGGACATTGAAATGGCAAACATAAGCATTGGTCATAATTGGAACCACCACAAGGAGGTCTAAGATCGCCTCCTTCGATCCAAAATCAGGACTCATTCTTGGAGGCTCAATTTGCCCTTCAAAAAGCTTAATCAATGCTATGGCACAAGCAATAATAACAAAGACGACTGCGAGCGCGACCGAAGCAGCCGACGTCAAGCTCAAGGAGTCGATCTTATTCAAAGCACAAAGGGGTGCTAGAAAAACAACCAAAACAACCAAAACCAGAAGCTTCCTATGATCCCAAAATCCATGTCCTAACCACTGATCAAAAACCCCAATATGACGAACAGAACCAGACATAACATCCCCCATAATAATCAAATAAACAACCAAAATACCAGCATTGTTCACAATTATACAGATTTCAGTCAGGACCTTCATGGATTTCCCAAATGCACACTGAACAACCTCCCCATATGACGAAGACTTGGATATAACCATAAATCTCACTAACAATTCAACGCTAAACTCAGATAAAATACCAATCAAAACTATCAAAACTAACCCGGAAACCACTCCAAGAACTTTCATGGTGGCAGGTAGAGCCATAATCCCAGCTCCAACAATCGTAGTCGTTAGGTTAAAAACAGCCCCGGCCATCCCCGATCCACCTCGAGCCTCCCCAGTGATAAGCGGATGGAAATTGACATCAAACTCAAGATCATCGAATCGATCATTAGAATGATTCGGAGCAGCCGATCTGGGAGTTTGAACATCAATCTGGGATTGCAATTCAACGTATTTTGTGTTGCTATCCATTTCGATGCATAAACGTTGAACAATTTATGCAACGACAAAAATCAAGGAGAAAAATGACATCGACATTGTCCAATCCCAGAGAGAAAACAGTTGAGGCGATTCATCCAACAAGAAAGCAATTGAAATTGAAACTTCTTCTTTCTCCGATTAAAATCAAACGGAAAAACCGAAATCTCAGGGTCAATGGTCCACCATCGTCTGTTTCTCGTCGTTGCTTAATCAGATTTGAACAACGTCGAAAATGGGAATTTGAGGATCGGAAGGAATTGTTAATGGTGGAGTTTTCAACAGGATCTTGTTCCCTCATCGGAGCTCCAAAGATTTTAAAAAAAGAATGTTCAATTTCTTTCGGTCCATCTCAAAATTGAAATCCGGATTTCATTTATTTTAAGCCAATTCCCTCAGCCTATAAATATATGTGATCATGATGACGTGGCATAATCTTATTACCAAACATAAATATTACTTATTTCTAATGCAACAATTAATATAATAATTAGATTCTAATAAATAAAAAAACTTTATTTCCAGACGTCCCATATATTTTAATCTTAAATACAATGTACAAATTCTAAATAATTATAAAAAATATTAGTTATTTTTATATGATTATTTTATAAAATTATTTGTATATGACACGTTACACGAAATCTAGAAGTGCACAGGGACGAGAAATGAGGAACATAATCTCCCATCTTCAATCCCTACTACTCCAACTAGCTATCGGGAACAGATATGATGAATATAATTTCTAATTCTGACTAGCTATCAAACACCGAGACGAGGAATATAATCTCCAATCCTGACCAACTATCATGACTTACTAACGATGAATCATTCCTCCTCACTGGTGGTCTAGTTAGATGTCCTTCATAGCCACTGTTAAGATTATTTTTCCGTTTAAATAATCTCTTACCCCAATTAGCTATTTATTACTAACAAAGATGAAAAATATAATCTCGAATCCCAACTAGCTAATAGTTAAGAAGTTTTCCTCGGTGGTCTAGGAGCCGTTAAATGTCCTTTATGTCCTTTATAGCTACCGTTACCATTATTCTCCATTCAAACAAAGATTTTCCACCTCGTCCAAGACGACTTCAGCCATTTATAGTACAATAGTAACTAAATAATTACAAATCTCAAAATAAATTTATTAAAATTTAGAGAATAAATTGTAATAAAATAACAGATTACAAACTAAGAGCTTATTTAATTTTGTAATCCTTTTGATAATAAATTATTTAAAAAAAAATGGAAGAGCATCCATTTCCAGTTTTGTACATCAAACTGAACAGATAATCAAATAAACTTAATCTGCATTATTCACATTTCCACTTTTTCTGCCATGGATTGCATTGCAAGCTTTCTGCAATTCTTATCCAATTTTTGCAATGAACTTGATTGAAAAGAAAGCCTTTTAGTAGACTCAAACAAGAACACTTGGTCTCTCAAAAGCTCATGGCCTGAAACAAATGCAAAACTATGTGCAGTTTGAAAAGAACTTGCCTGGATATATTATTATTTACAAGGAATCACAGGACATCTCTTCTTCATACCTCTACTCAGGTCGGAAACTCACTAGATTTGGGAGGTCGGTCATTTGAAGCTTCTTAATGTCGCTTGCCGAAACCCGGCAGGCCTCCAGCGTCAACTGCTTTAAATTCTTGAGAGTTTTCAGATTCTGCAGTCCCGCAGAGGTGATTCTCGAATTCGAGATGCTTAAAGAAACCAACCCCGTTAAACCTGCATTTACAGAGCATATAGATTTCAAAGGTAGAATGAAAATGAAACCAATCTCTTTCAAAAGAAGAGCGCATTCATTGTGTTCATCAAATCGATAAAGACGCATAAACACGAGTTGCCGAGCAACATACAAAAATGTAGAACTGTTAACGAGTTTAAACGCAGTACCTGAGATTAGCTCCAAGGTTTTATCAGTCAGATTGCAGTTTTGTGACAGATTAAGCACCATCAAGGAAGACAGGTCCTTGATGTTCTTTACACCAGCATCAGTCAATCCTCCGCCACATATTTCGAGTGACTGCAGGTTCTTAAAGTCTGCTCACCAAAAGAAGATCCCACACAAATCAAAAACTTCCTATGACATTTACAAGTTCCAATTCAAATTGTATAATTCAACCAATAAGATCAAAGATTACTCTACGAACTGAAACTTTATAACTTTTCAGAGTTTTGCGAATGAAACATCGTAAAATATATGTTTCATTCTGGAAACAGACGAAGATTTGAATGTGAATGTACACATACTTCGTAAATAGTTCGTTCCAGAGTCTGTAATGCGAGCTCCGAAAAGATCCAGATGAGTCAATCCCACTAAACCTGCAAAAGAGGAATAAAAAGGCACATCATATCATACAGGATGATCTTCAAAAGGCCTCCATAATGAGAGCATCGTTACAAGCATAATTACCAGTTAGGGAAGCAAGTCCAATGTCTGTGATTTGGCGAGCATCCAAATTCAGTGATTTTAGAGATGAGAGTCCAGACAGCTTTTTTAAGCCACCGTCTGCAACTCCGGTGAATGAGAGATTCAAATTCTCGAGTTTAAACAAACCTACAACATATTAGATCGATGGTTGTAAAAGCCAAGCGTAACGAGGTTTGGATGACACTAAAAGGTCGAAACAAAGTACAGGCAAATCATCATTTGGACTATATCGTTAAAAGTACGTGATGAAGCTTACAGCATAACGTACCAAGGGAAACAACATTTTCAATATTCATAGCGTATAACGGAACATACAAAAAAGAAAGCCAACAATAAAGGAAAAAAATGGTCTCCAGTCGAGTAAAATAAGATCGAAAGGGATTATTTCAAAAGGCTTTGTCACTAAAGTCCACATAGAAGCAAAGAACTGAACAGGGGACCAAGCATCACTCAAAGCTTACAGTTTAAATGGAAAAACATCAATAACATTCCCTTCTGCTTTTACTTTGAAAACCAAAAGGCAATCTAATTTTTTTGTTCATATGATCAAAGAACTAAGACCATCATCAGACGGTACCTACAGGATTCTGAACACATAACCCATCAGTCAACAGTCAACAGCCCACAGTCATATGTCTTTTGATATATTTGAATGTTTCTCAAATGATCGCTCGAATTTGTAAATAGAATACAAGATTAACAAAAACTGATTAGGTAAAAAAAAAAACCAATATATTGTCAAGGTAGTGCCAATGTCTAACCAGATAGGTGGCGCAGACCATTGCTCCCAACATCAGTGTCAGACAACTCCAAACATTTCAAACGGTGGAGAGCTGAAACATTAGCAGAAATTTTTAGCAATTAATTGGCACAAAAAAGGTAAAGTAGATAAAAGAAGCCATAGGGCACACAGGGACAGAACTATGCGCGGATAAATGTGTTGTTAAAGGCGAGGTACTACGCTACATGAAGGAACACTGTTGAATCAGGTATAAAGCTTACAGTTAAATCATAGGAGGAGGGGTATCAAATTTTGATGAACCATCTAAAATGCTACCCTTCATACCAAACTGCACTGAGGCAATGATATTTTTGGCATAATTAAGATGGAAAATAAAAAAAGGAACAAAAGGAACCCGGTTTCTTTATAATCACGTTTGTTTTAAGTGTTTTGTTTCTGAAAATTGTGTTTGTTTCCTCCCAGTTTCTTTATGATCGTTTTCATTTCTCTTAAGAACAGATTTGAATTCCTATCCTGGTTCCAACAACAAAATCAAGTTCCTGAAAACTAAAGTATTTCAGTTTCGAAAACTTGGTTTGGATTTTGAAAACTTTGAAAAAGAAATAGATAACAAAACAAAGAAGTAATAGGTGAAAGTAGCGTCTATAAACTTTGTTTCAAAAACCAAAAACCAAATGGCCCAGCAAACTAGAGGTCAGGTGTTCGTAGCTACAGGAACATTAAGGAAGATTTAACTACAGTTTTCGTAACATGGCCAAACAAGAATAGAGAGTAAACAAAATTGCAACAACATCAAAGAGAGATGTTAGAAGTTTTAAATGTAAACCTTTCAAGCTAGCCAAGCCATTATCCCCAATCTTGCATGAATCCAAGTTCAAGCTCTCCAAATTCGTCAGACCTGTTTTGTTGAAAATTTCATAAATTAAAAATATATATGTAACTAAATTTATAAAGAAAAATGACTCAGCTCAGGAGATTATTATGCAATTTCATTTATTGGTAAATACTTCATAAGCTTTACGAACTTAAAATCGTCATAACATTGTAAACTTGTTGCGCAGAAAATAAAATTTTAATTACGAACAACATCTTGTGAATATCAGTGGCAGGGTGCTGATGGGCAGATAGCTACCCTTGCAGCTTCATTGGCATTAAGAAAATATAAAATGAGGTTTTAAAAGGGATTCAAAAAGGATTTCAGAAGGTAAACCAACCTTTCAAGTGGACCAAACAATCATCTGTTATGTCATTGAACCCCAAGTTCAATATTCTCAAGGCCCCAAGCCCTGTAGAAAAAGTAGTCCATCATAAGTACGACCACTCCCACACGAGCATGAGAGAAGAGGTAGAATACTAAAACGAACAAGGACAAGCAATTTCATGAAATGAATCTGGTTGAAACTTACTAGAAAAATTCTCGCTTCCATCATCAGTTATAAGACATCTGCTAAGATTCAAATATTGAAGGGCACCAAGAGCTGAGCAAAAGGACACCCAAGTTCAGTATGGTATGATAAACTGAATATAAATACATATTTTGGCCTCTCTTCCAATTTTGAAAAAAAGTTCCAAATGAAGAATGCAGTGTCTATTATTGACCGTATGTCGTGTAAGCACTTGAAAAAGAGACCGATTAAATTACTAGCACCCTGAAAAGGATAAACAGGTGTCGAGAATAGTAAACCTGAGAGAGTGTTTAAACAAGCAGCTGTAACTGGACAACCCTCTAAGTTCAGTAGTGAAAGTTCATGCAGTCCTGCAATGCAAAGAAGGCATAATCGACACTGTCATTTATAGAAGCAAAGTCATAAGGTCAAGCAAAACAAAGATTATGGATAACCTGCTACATAAAACATTGGGAAATAGATAATATGCATGATATAAATCATAAGGAATCGAACATGGGATAAGCATATGTCAACACTATAAAACCTCGAGCTCTGTTAGCTTCCCTAGCAGCCCTAAAAAAATACAACCTGAACACTATGGATAAAGAAACGCCCTTATATTGAGCATTCGAATAAAAATAAATGGGCAACGGTAACTCCTACCTCCCAAGTATGTAATACCAGTATTGGTAACCTTACTGCATGAAATTTGTAATCCTTTCAAGTTTGTTAGCCCTGACGAGTAAAAGAAATAATCAGTTACAAAACGAAAATATGTACACGAAAAGGTTAGCAGATGATTTTAATCATAAAATAACACCACATTCAACCAAAGGATGATTTTAATCATAAAATAACACCACATTCAACCAAAGTTACTTTAAAGGTAGATAAACTGAAAAAAATAATAACTCAATAGCATTTTTTTTCTTCTATGAAAAAGAAATAGAACCGTATATGAAATATCTACTACACATAATAGAGAATAAATCCTGGGAAAGTATAATTACCAGAGAGAGGCTTCATATCAGAATCTGTGATGCAATTACACCATTTGATATTGAGAGATTCTAACTTTGTTAATCCTGAGAAAGTGTAAATATCAAAACTATAAGTCGCCATTTCCACTAATTTTCTATAGCTTAAAAGAACTTTCATTAAGAATAATGCAAGCATTAGAGATGCTATGAACAAATATTTGAACAGCTTCCCTCAAGTATTAAAACAGCTCCACTTCACTAATATAAATAATAAAGCACAATTCTGTGTAAGCCTCCAATTAGGAATAATCAAGTATTATAACAAACAAGCCGCTAAACGAATGTTTAAGGTTCTCTTTTAGCAGATAAATAGATAATCAAAATGCTTGGACGATTACAAAGCTTATTTCCTGGGGACTACATTCTACTTGAAGCTAAAGCAATCTGGACATGGATACAATTTTTGTCCGGCAATATTCTTTCCAGAAAAAAATACTTCAAGAAGTAGAAAGTACCTTGGAGATGAACAAGGCCACCATGAATGCCAGAACATTTCTCTAGGTCCAATCTTATCAAATTAACAAGATGAGAAAAGACAATCATCCCTTGAGCGGTAATTTCATTGTTTTTCCTAAAACTCAGACTTGTCAACCTTGAGAAGCCTGAAAGATTTACTCATCATGGTTAAACAAAGTAAAAAAAAGACCCTCACTCTATGTGCATCGAAACGAGAATCAGATTGAAAATAATTGGATATATACCTCCGATATGCGCCAGTCCTTGATCTGATATTTGTTCACAGAAGTTTAAATCTAAGGATTGGAGATTTGAGCAATTCCTGAGATGCATCAATCCATCATCGGATACATCTGATCCAGAAATATCCACAGAAAGTACAGAAGATCCTTGTGAGGAGATGATATCCATCCAAGCATCATTCACCCCAGAATATTCTCCAAAGTGAAAATCCTGAAAGTACACAGTATATTCCTTACATTATATATTTATAGCAATTCAATTGGTTCAAAAGAAATTTCGAAAATAATACTAGATTGATACCAACTAATGAAACAGTTGACTCTCAGTTACCTGGAGAGCACAATTCCGAAAAGCATCGATTGAAAGATCAGTTAGACGCTGGGAATACACCAACTCATTGAGGATCAGCTGACTAATATCCCTCGGGAACATCTCAAAGCTATCATATTGATCTATATCCTATTATCCAAATAAACACAAAGAAATTAGCCATGATATACAAAAACAACCACTACATGAACACCAGAAAACATTAACCTCACACAAAAAGGTAGTGAAAATGGTGTACCTTGCATATTCTCTGGATGCACAAGTTCATAAGAGAACAGCATTTCACTCTTCCAGGATCGATATCTACAAAAGGACGAGAAAATGATGTTGCCAACCATTTGGAACTCCCACTTTTGCAATATTTTCCAGATACTCCTCTAGGGAAACTATCTTCATTATCCAGCTGGTCTCTCTTCCTAGAACAAGCTCCCCCCATCGACAAGATATCCCGTAATCAATATATGTCATAAAAACGTCAACAGAACACAATTGTTGCCATGCAATAACCAAAAAGAACAAATGCACGTTACTTCGCCCTGCCAGAATAGAGCATAGCAATAATCTCAACAACACGTCCAAGCATAAATATAAGAAAGTACAAAAGATTGCAACTTGATGAACTTCTTATGATTATGCTCATCTGACATTTCTAAACATGATTTCTTGAAGTCAGCCATGTCAGTTCTCGATACTTTCAAACTAACAACATCTCATGGACTATTCTTCATCGAAATGGAAAAAACATACTGAGATTTCACATGATCAATCTCACTCTGCAGCAAGAGTGAAGAACAAAAAACACTTAAATGAGTAAAATCAAATAAGAACATGAAAAACATTCAAACATGGAATTAAAACAGGAGAAAACCCCTGATCGCACCACTTAAAATGCAAAATCCCTCGTTTTAGAGATGATCAAACGACTGAAGAACATCATCAAGCTCTTAAAAATCACTTTAGCCCTCGTCGTCGATCAAAACTTCTCCAATCCACCAAGGAAAGATTAAAGAATTCTAAAAGAAAATACAACTGATCAACAGGAAAAAGAAAAAAGAAACAAACTATCATCAACAGAAATAAGAAAAGAACAGAACGACGATCATACCTCAACATGATCAGACTGAATACATTAACCGAAAAGGAAAAAAAAAACGATTCCAAGAAGGAGGAGGCTAAGAATGAATGAAAAAGAAAAAGAAAAATCAAACGCAGTCTTCAGCGCAAATGGATTTTTTTTTTCTTTTTTTCTGTTTTTTCTTCTTCGGAAGTGGAAAGCTACAATTAGACGAAGAACAAGAGTGAAGAAGGGGTCCGGAAATAATAGAAAGAGAAGTATGACGTGTCACGAGCCGAACCAAACTCCAAAGCAACAGATATTCGACACGTGTAATCTTGGGAGAGATGGTGGCTCGGCGTTAGTGTGCTTCGTTTGATGAGATAAGAAGGCGGGGTGTGGGTCCCACTTAGGGGTTTAGCTAATATCTATTTTAGTTTATTTTAATTTCCATATTTAAAAAAAAAAGTTTGATGTGATTTTTTTCCTTCCTTGAATAATTGATATGATTTTTTTTTTTTACGAATTAATTTGATTTTTTTATTTTAGTTTTTAAATTTATTTCTATCATCATAATTTCAAGACAATATTAAAATTTTCAAAATATTGTGATATAATGTCAAATATTTTTTTTGTGGGTAAATTTATTTTGCATAAAAACAAAAAAATAGTCGCTTTAAAAAAATTAAAATAGATAATTTAAAAAATATTAGCATCAAATATAGAACATAAAGATTTAAATTTTTTGTTGAATTTTTTTTTTTCAATAACATTAAAGGTTTTGTGGGTCTTTCTTAATACATTATTACTATTTAAGTAAATAATACAAATAGATAATTTAAAATGTGAAAATGACGTAGTCCAATGACGTTGGATTATTTTGAACCAAATTATCATATCATAATTGACAAGAAGAGATGTATTTGCAATTGTGGGGCTTACAAATAGTTTAACTTTATTTAATCTTAGGGGAGGGGTTAGGGCCCAACGAGATCGGGGCTAAGGTCCCACTAATGTGTAACGATAGTCTCCTACCACTAGGGTCCAACTAGATCAGGACTAGAGTTCTATTAAGGTCCAACAGTATCGAGGCTAGAGTTCAACTAAAGTTTAATAGAATCTATACCAAAGAATTAGAAAATTTTATAATTTATAATTTTTTTTAACAAAAATAAATCTAAGAAATCATTTTTAACAAAAATAATACTTAATTAATTTTTTTTAAAATAGTAAATCTAATAAATCATTTTTAGCAAATTGGAAAATTATAATAGAAATTAAGAATCAAGTAATTGGTGAAGGTAGAGTTAAATTACTAATAACTCCACCCGCCGCTGATAGACGGTTTTGCAGTCAGAATTTCAGAAGACTCGGTTGTTGTTTCCTTCCGCCCACCGCTGCCGCTTTTCTCGACGGAGACCCTCCACCGACCAAGCTCCCTCTGTGTCTCAGTACTTTTCGTTAGTCTAGATCATCCATATCACTTTCTCCATTTGGTTCTTATTCGAATCCTGACAACGAAGAAGTAGAGGAGTGATCTACCTCCCGTGGAACAGATTCGAGTAAATTGTTGTTTTTTTTTTTTTTTTTGCCTTTTGATAATGTTTGTGGGTTCTTTATGTTGAATCATTTGTCGACTAAGTTCTTCGGTTCATGTATTTCACTCTAAATCTGTCTCTGGGTGGTTCGAAGCTGAATGGGATTGAATCTCGAACCCTAATCGGGAGAATCTAATTTGAGAGTCTTGTTATTGTTGTTATCTGCATTTGAGGTTTTTTTGTTTGGCTACTTGTAATTATTATCTGCGTGTAATATGAAATCTAATAGTTTCTAGGGTTAGCTGCGAAGTGTCTAGGGATTAGATTTATGATTGTCTTTTGATTATTTTTGGTCGCAGAGAGGGGATTCTATGATGGATGTAGTAATGAAGGACGAAAAAAGCATGGAAGAAGAAGAGGATTATGTTGAATATGTTCCCGTGGCAAAGCGTAGAGCAATGGAAGCTCAAAAGATTCTTATGCGCAAGGGCAAGGCTTCTGCTCTTGAGGAAGAACTGGAGAAATCAAGACTTGCTGAAGCTAAACCTAGTCTCCTTGTAAAAGCGTCTCAGATGAAGCGTGACCAGCCAGAAGTTAGTCCAACTGAGCAGATTGTTCAGCAGGAGAAGGAGATGATTGAGCACTTATCTGATCGTAAGACACTAATGTCGGTTCGAGAATTAGCAAAAGGAATTACTTACACAGAGCCATTATTAACTGGATGGAAGCCACCATTGCCTATCAGGAGGATGCCGAGAAAGGCATGTGATTTAATACGCAAACAGTGGCACATTATAGTTGATGGTGACGATATTCCACCGCCAATTAAAAATTTCAAGGACATGAGACTCCCAGAACCAGTTTTGAAGAAGTTGAAAGAAAAGGGAATTGTGCAGCCTACTCCCATTCAGGTCCAAGGTTTACCAGTGATTTTATCTGGTAGAGATATGATTGGGATTGCATTTACGGGTTCGGGAAAGACCCTAGTCTTTGTTCTTCCTTTGATAATGATTGCACTACAAGAAGAGGTCATGATGCCAATTGTTTCTGGAGAAGGGCCTTTTGGTTTGATTATTTGTCCTTCAAGAGAGCTTGCTAGACAGACCTACGAAGTGGTGGAACAATTTTTAATTCCCATGAAGGAGGCTGGATATCCTGAACTAAGGCCTTTACTCTGTATAGGTGGAGTGGATATGAGATCACAAATAGAGATTGTGAAGAAGGGTGTTCATATTGTTGTTGCAACCCCTGGGAGATTGAAGGACATGTTGGCAAAAAAGAAAATGAACCTTGACAATTGCAGGTAAAATATTTCTTCAGTTTCTATTACATCATTTGGGTTACTCTCTGAAAACGAATTTGAAATGGACTAGCCAACCTATGATAGCGAGTAGCAACATAACTTATCGATAATATTTCTCTCGTGTGGAAACCGTCAATTGTTTGGCAAAGAAATCCATGCTTGCTTCCATCTTCACTATAAACTTTTTTTCTAAGGTTATTTTTGTAGATGATTTTGTTGTTATACAACTTGTTTCCCGTGACTTATTTTAGCTGATGCAAACTGATGATTACTTTACGTTCTCAATTTAGTTTTCCTCTTGATTGAAAATAATGATACAAATGCTGCTATTGTCATAGGTATCTTACCTTAGATGAGGCTGATAGATTGGTGGATCTGGGTTTTGAAGACGATATAAGGGAAGTTTTCGATCATTTCAAGGCGCAACGCCAAACTCTCTTATTTTCTGCCACAATGCCTACCAAAATTCAAAATTTTGCAAGAAGTGCCCTGGTAAAGCCTGTAACTGTTAACGTGGGAAGAGCTGGAGCTGCAAATCTTGATGTTATCCAGGAGGTCGAGTACGTGAAACAAGAGGCGAAAATTGTTTACTTGCTTGAGTGCCTGCAGAAAACTCCACCTCCAGTTTTGATATTTTGTGAGAATAAAGCCGACGTCGATGACATTCACGAGTACCTTCTCTTGAAAGGTGTTGAAGCAGTGGCAATTCATGGAGGAAAAGATCAGGAAGAGAGAGAGTATGCTATATCATCCTTTAAGGCGAGCAAGAAAGATGTATTAGTTGCTACTGATGTTGCATCAAAGGGTTTAGATTTTCCAGACATTCAGCACGTTATCAACTACGATATGCCAGCCGAAATTGAGAACTATGTCCATAGGATAGGACGAACTGGACGGTGTGGTAAGACAGGAATTGCGACAACTTTCATAAACAAGAATCAAAGCGAAACAACTCTCCTTGATTTGAAGCACCTTCTGCAAGAAGCAAAACAGAGGATTCCACCAGTGTTGGCCGAGCTAAACGATCCAATGGAGGATGTTGAAGCGATCACCAATGCCAGCGGAGTCAAGGGTTGCGCTTATTGTGGCGGTCTTGGTCACCGTATCCGGGACTGCCCCAAATTAGAACACCAGAAAAGCATGGCAATTGCAAGTTCTAGAAGAGATTATTTTGGATCAGGTGGTTACAGAGGAGAAATTTGAGAAAGCTAAGAACAGAATGGATATTTTTGTTTGGTTTCCCATTTACCCTCCACGGATAGTACCTGTACAAACTGATAAGTTACTATGGTTAAAATGTTCCAATGAAATCATGCAGTTTACTTGGTGGATGTCAATACGTTCTTTTGTCTGCGTTGATTTTATCTCAGTGACAATGACACATGATTGACAATCAGTGTTATTTTTCTTTGCAACAGGACATCATTAATTGACATTATTGACTCTGTTTCTTACAAATATAGAAAAGAAAGGATTGTCTGTGAGTATAAACTATTGCAGATTTCTTTAACAGATGAAAAGAAAGGATTCTGGTCTAAGTTCTGGATGGAACATCAAGCTTCACGGTCTGCAGTCGAGACTCGTCGAGTTCAACTTTTTTTCTGAGAGTAAAATTGGTAGGCTTGGCCTAACAGATCAATAGCTGGCTAGTCCACTGGAACTTCTACATCCATTTTTATGCCTGAATTACCAAGGACCTGCGAGAAAATTATGAAGTTACGATGTCGTTCGGTGTTGAAAATTTACTACTCGTGAAAAGTTAGATAACATTATAGGTACCTTGATGAAGTCGTCCAGTGTTAAATGAGAGTTTCTGGTATAGCCTGCTTCTAGTAATAGTTGGCACAAGACTTGCTGCAAGGAAAGAGAAAAAGGTAAGATAAATTCTTATACTCCGGATTGATCTGATCTAACAGGACATTTTGTTTATGAAGGTGAAAGAAACAATATGAACACAAAGCAAAAGAAACATATTTGAAATGTTCCTTTCGAGCTGCGTAAATGCTCGTGTTATATATGCACAACCAGCATATCATCATTCATCCAAAAATGAACTTCGTTTCTTGTCGATTACTCGATACACCGATAATTGAATGGATTGATGTTTCAGAGGCTTTATTTGCTATGTATCACACTAAATAAATCACACTGCATTCTCAGGTAACAATAAGTTGGAGAGGGAGTAAGGGAAGGAAGAAGCCATGCCTCTCTCTGCTTGTCGGAGATGAATGGACCCGACAAATCCCGGAGCACTTCAATGATATCATCGAACGACACCTTGCCATTGCTGTCTGCATCATATACCTTGAAAATAACTAAAATGAAGAGATTGTAGCAACAATTAGTAAGGAATAACAACTGTCTCAAACTGAGTTTTGTGCAGTGACTGAACTCTTTGATAGAGTATTTCAAAACCATGATAGTTGAAGTAGATATCATGGTAAAAGTTCCTCCATATTAAGTCATCAAACTTATAATCCATGACATCTCGGTTATTTTAGTGACAACTTGTAACTGCTCAAACCCACCGCTAGCAGATATTGTCTTTTTTGGGATTTCCATTTTAGGCTTCCCCTCAATATTTTTAAAGCACGTATGATAGGGAGAGGTTTCCACACTCTTATAAAGAATGTTTCGTTCTCCTCCCCGACCGATGTGGGATCTCACAATCCACCCTCCTTCGGGGCCCAACATCCTCGCTAGCACTCATTCCCTTCTCCAATCAATGTGGGACCCTCCCAATCCACCCCCTTTGGGGCTCAACGTCCTTGCTAGCACACCGTCTCATGTCCACCCCTTTTGGAGCTCAGCCTCTTCGCTGACGCACACTCGGTGTCTGGCTCTAATACCATTTGTAACAGCCCAAGCCCACAGCTAGCAGACATTGTCCTCTTTAGATTTTCTCTTGAAGGTTTCCCCTCAAAATTTTTAAAACACGTCTGCTAGGGAGAAGTTTCCACACTGTTATAAACAATATTTTGCTCTCCTCCCCAACCGACGTGGGATCTCACACAACTTACGCTAGCCCATCTTAGATATCATGAATTATAACTCATACGTCGTTTGAGGAATTTCCACCAATAATTGAGAGGGGAATGATGAAAACATTTTCCCTTTCCTTATAACATTATTGACCATGTTATCAAGGGATCTCTGACATTTTAAATGAACAAACCAGGAGAAAACAGCAGAAACACAAGCACTTACATTCAATCTTATGGTGCATACTAGCTTTAGCACTGAATACAGACAAGAAAGCCACAAAATCCTTAAAATTCAAACCATCAACCATCTTGAGCAGCCGCTGAAGAACACAGTAAAACAAAAAACACCACTGATATAACCAACGCACAAGAAGCACACAAAAACAGATTCAAGTTCAAAGTTGAATGATGAACCAAGAAAAAGAAACCTGAGAAAGTGGATTCATAGCAAATTCAGGAACTGAGAGGAACTCATCAGCTGAAATAAACCCCTTAGCATTTCTATCAAGTTGGCAGAATCTCTGATATAAGGACACTATTTCCTGTTGGGAGACTGTCATAAACAGAGCAAAAACCAACAGAAAGTAAGCCAAAATCAACCACGAACAAGAACAAATGAAGAAATCAATCTAACACAAGTATGAATCAACCCACAAAGTTTGTCGCAGTGTTCTTGAACTTCTTCAATATCATACTGAGTAAGCATCGATGAGGCATTCCCCATGAATTCTCTATCCAAATGCCCAAGTTCTACACAAACCCCATAAAACCCATCATTCAAATCAATATTCAAACACAGAAACAGTATAAACACTCCCAAATTTGATGGGTAAACTGAAATTAGAACAAATGGGTAAAAGGGAAATAAGGGCAAACCTGAAAACCGAAGCTGATCGGATGATAATGGGCAATATTCAAATTGGGGTTTCTTTTCAGAACCAACGGAGCTGCGGCTTTCACATTGACATCATCGAGACTCTAAAAATCAGAGATGAGCTTTTTTTTGCCCTTTCTTTGGTGTTGTCGAAGGCAACGAAGATCAACCCCCTTGATCCTGTTCTAAATTGAGCGTAAAATTTGAGTATTTTTGTTATGTCTTAAAATTTACTGAAATTAATTGATTTTTATGAACGGAATGAACCTTCAATGCTCTTTTGAATCGTGATGATGTAAGGTTTAGCTCAAATGTTTTAATTCTTACATGAATCTCTTCTCTAAAAATTACTTTAAATGTAGTGTTAATTTTTTTTTCCTATTTTACACACTATTTTATCTACCACTAGATAACTAAAATTTAAAATACCAGCTTAAAAGCTAAATATTCTAGAACTTCGAAAATTTTAAATCGAAACCGTCATAAGGTTTGGTGAGGAAAATGGTTGCTTCTATTATTTCTCTCTGAGCTATGAACTACCGTTGTCTAGAAGAGGACAGAATGAACCATCAATCAAATGGTGGAAATTGATTTCAATCGAAACACTTTCTTTTCCATAGAGATTGCAAATATGGATTTATCACTTCATGGTAGAGAATACGAGGGATGAACAATGATCTCAGTTTTGTATCGGGTTACCCTCTAATATTTGCTCATTCAAATTCTTAGTCATTAAATAATCTTTCTTTTCTTTATTTTTTTCGAGTAGCTAACCAGCAAAAACGTTGACCTCGAAGAATTATGTGCATCCAACATTTTCTCATTTTGATATCATTATAATCATTTTTTTATGTTGATGGAAAAAAATTCAACTGAATGAATCAGTCGTGTTATATTATCAAAAACTAACCAAAATGAGCTAGAGGGGCCGAAGTTGAATGATCTCAAGACATATAATTATTTATAATTACGTTGTATGTCTTAATTATTATTGACTCTCTAATAAACAATTCGTTTACCATACAATTTTAACCTAAGTCTTTTTTAGACCGGTGAGAGTGTTGGACCTCACTGTTCAAACCCTAACACAATAATTAAGTAAACTACTCATCTTTTTACTTTATATGTCTATGAGTCCCCGGCTCATTCTTCAACAAGCACGTGGTCAGAGTCCTTGTCTCCTCCCACTGCTTGGAAGCCTACGGTTTCATGTTCTATTTCACTCTCCGATTGGGGTTCTTTTCACCCTTCCCTCACGGTACTACTTCACTATCAGTCACCCAGGAGTATTTAGCCTTACAAGGTGGTCTTTGCTGATTCACATGGGATTCCATGTATCCCATGCTACTCGGGTCAGACTCTCGTCATCTAGGGTGCAACACTCCACCGCTTCGCCTAGTAGCACGACGCTTGTATTACTCTCCCACAATCCTGTTTTCACGGTTTAGGCTGCTCCCATTTAGAAAGGAGTGAATTTCATCTCCTGAAATTTATGTTCCAAACTTCCTGAACGACTTAAGTCTCCGAAATGATAGGTTTATTGAATAATTACTTTTAGTTTATAATGAGTTGAAAATTAAGATAGAGTAACATATTAAATTAACTAATTAATTTTAATAATATTTTTGTAATAAATAACTTTTTTTTAGTTACTTTAATTAATTTTTATAATTTAATTAAATTAACTAATTTTAAATAACTAGTTGTTATTAGTTAATTTATTTTTATTGAGTGGAATTATTAAATAATTTCAGCCAACTAAATTATGATTTAATTTTCATTTATTAACCGGTATATTATAAATAATATGCCTCAATTTTAGGTCTTTGTGTTTATTTAGCAATCACTATAAACAACTATTCTCAATAAATGATTTTAATAAAATTTTACAAATTTATAATTGTAAATAATTAATAGGATGGTTGAGTTAAAAAGAGTTAATTATAAATTTTATAGATTAATAATTAAATATTATTTATTTATTTTACTACTACCAATTTAAAATACATCTATTTCAATTTAATGTCATCTTTTCTAATTTCTTGATAAACAAAAAGAATAATAATAAAAAAATAAAATAACAAAAAGAAAACTATAAAAACCACCAACATAATACTAACTTTTAAATTACGTACTAGATCGTTCAATTTTATCTATTTTAAAGATCACATCATTTTTTAACAAATATATTTACGCACGTAAAAGTCAAGTGAGATTTGTCTAACATCAATAACAAAAATAATAAAGTAAATGGTAGTTGGTCGTTCTAATATTTCGTATTGTGTCATTAATAAATCGAAGAAATAATTTTTATTTATGTAGAAAAATGTAAATTTGCGACAAGTACTACATCAACGATGTGTTAGTAGCGTGCAGTTTTGCAAATCACTTGAAGTCAAGTGGGATTATGTTGTTGGTAAACAAAAGAAATATTTTTCATTCATTAATAATTTTTTATTTCGGTAGAAAACTTGTGAATTTATTTTATTGAATATTTAAATTTGCGACAAGTATAAAATCAGCGGTGTGTCGGTGGCGTGGAGTTTTGTCTATCATTTTTTCAATAAATAAATTTAAGTACGTGAAAGTCAAGTGAGATTTATCCGACATCATTAATAATATAATTTAAAAAAAAATAGTTAAATTTGGAGATGGACTTAATTTTGGTGGAACATGGTCCACTTAGCCATTATATTTTGTGGTTGGTTTTGGGTTCTTCGAGCCACCTTCCTTTCTTTTCAAAGGCATCCAACCACACCGCACCAGCCACCAGGACCCGAAGCCACCACTTTTTGACTTTTTCACGGTCCAAATCGGTCCTTTTGTTTTTTTCTTTTTCTTTTTTCCTTAAAAATAATAAAAAAAGAAAACCCTGGTGGGCCATCTTCAATTCTCAGCCATCCGATTAAGATACCCGATCTAGAAGATAAGGCATCGTTTGGGCAGATGTTCCTTTCGTGGGTCAGGGTCACTCCATATTCAAGTACTGCCCTTTTTTTAATGGGTATTATTGTAATATCACCATTTTCCTCCCTTTTTTTATTCTCATTTTCTTTTCCAAATTTTTTATTTAAATTATTTCCGACTTATTTAATATCTTTTTAAATTAATAAAAATGGTTAGACATCAAATTGAATTTGAATTCTATTTTTTTTAAAGTACAAAATTTATTACACAAAATTAAATGGTTAGGATCAAACTTATTAAATGTTATTTATTTATTTATTTATTAAACTCTAATTTTTAATACCTTATCATTCTCTTCACGCAACCATAAAGAAAAAGGAAATGGGAATTTGAAGGACTCCACCAATCTTACTCAAAACAAAAGTGTTTTGATTGCAAATGGGAATATTCTTTTTGCTTTTACACTAATGTGTTTTTTTTAGTGTTCGTGTAAATAAAACGTATATGGAAGAGTAGACTTCATCATAGAGTTGACAATTCATACCCAAATTTCAACTCAGCTCCAGATTCGTTGTTGTTGTGGTATCAAACTAAAAATGTGAAACAAAAAGAGATATCGAGAGGACGAGGTATTTACACTTAGGGTTACGTCTACCATTTTCACTTTTTCTTTCTAGACTCTTTATAAAGTAATAATAATACACGGTTGACTTGTGTATGTTGTTTTGAATTTCCGTGCTCCAAGTTGACCCTTTCACCACCAATCTATTTCAATGACAAAGCGTCCACTCCAAAACTTCAATTTTCAATGCTACTTTCTACTCGTTCATTCATTGTGTCTCTGAGAGTCCCAAATACCTTTTTATAAGGATGTGAAAACTTTTTACTAGTAACACTGGTTTAAAGCTTTGAAAGAAACTCAAAAGAGAAAGCCCAAATAAGACAATATTGGTCAACTTTACAAATGGTATGAGAGCTAGACATCCCACAATGTCTACCAAGTTGAGAGATTTGAATATTTTAACCTCATTTTTAGCTCAATAACACGTCCAAGTTGGAAGATTTAAATATTTTAAGGTCTTAATTATTGATGGATTATCGGCAACTTGCAAGAATGTCAAGAACCGAACCAAATGTATCCACCAACATAATAAATTAATTAGCTCATTGACTTTGTAAGGAACCTTTTTCTTTTTCCTCTGCTTTTTTTCCTTTTTTTTTTTTCATTTGGTTGAAGAAGCTTCATTGCAAGATCATTCCCATTCCATCAATCAATGAGTCAACGACACTCTAAAAAGCAATACTTTTTCAACCTTTGAAAATGCCCACTACCCAATAAAACCCCCCCACTCTCCTTCTTTCCTTCTCCACCCTCTGTTTTTCATAATTTCTTCCTCCAATAATGGCCGCCACTGCCACCGCCATCGCCACCGCCGCCACCGTGCATTCCTCCACCACGACCTTCGTCGAAGCCGACCCATCATCATTCCGAGCAATAGTTCAGAAGCTAACCGGAGCGCCTGACGCCCCATCAGCGTCGTATCGTCTGCAGGAGCGGCGGCGGAGTAGCAAGAAGCTGGAGCTGGAGCTCAACGGCGGCGATGGTTTGACAGGGATCGGAATCGGAATCGAAATGGTATCGCCGGTGTCGACTTTGGATTTTGTAGCACGTGGGAATCCTTGTGAAGAGGAAGAGAAGGCGATCGCCGGAAAAGGATTTTATTTGCACCCGAGTCCGATCAGCCCTCCCGGAGGATCCCAGCCGCCTCGGCTTTTGCCCCTGTTTCCTCTTTCTTCTCCTAGGGACTGTAATTTCAGAAACCATTCTGTTTCTTCTTAATTTTATACTTCAAATTATTTCGCCTCTCTCTCTCTCTCTCTTAAATTACATGAATTAAATTACTTTATGAAAAAAAAAAAATTGATGTTTGTCTTAAGCGAGAAATTTTGTTGAGAGATTACGTAGTGTGGAGCGGGGAAGATACACTTGCAAATACTTTGGTTGACTATGTAGCGTGGAAGATATACTTGTAAACACTTTGGTCAGATCTTCAGTCTAAGTTCTCCCAATTGAACTATCCCAACCACTTGCAATTTTAAATGAAAAGTGTAATGACCAGCTCTAAAATTCTTTGGAAACTCTATCATGAGTAGCATATGATAATGGTGTTGCCGATAAACACATTTGATTCAAGAATTTCATCTAGGTGATGTGCATATTTTACGTCACAATGCCTGGGTACACCAACTCGCTATAACTCTCTTCTGCATAATGGGTTGACATGAAAATTTTGATATGAAGTGTTTAATGGATATAAAGATTCTTCAAAAACATAAACCATAGATTATGCACGTATACTTTCAATAAGAAAATCTTAATGAGTGAGTTAGTTTTTAAGTTTTAAATGCTAAATTAATAAAAAAAAAAATCCATAATCTTTGTACCTGTCTCTAAAAATATCTATAAATTTAAAAATAATAAAAAAATATTAAAGAATTTTACGGTAGCATTTTTGAATTTTTTTTTTTAAAGTTTAATAATTTTTAGTCAATTTAGAAAAAAAAAATAGTATTAATTAGTTTTTATTTGTTATTTTTATAAATATTGGATTTTTAACTGTACCAAAAATATTATTTAATTAATTTTAAGATCTATTGAGACTATGTAGATTAAAATTCAATATTTAAAGCATATATACACTAACGTGGAATAAAACAAAAATTACAAGATAAAAATATTAGCCTAATTATTATAATTTAGCTTTTTATGTAAGAGTGAAAAAAGAACAAGCGCCAAGCAAAGAGAAAACCCGCATTGTCAGTGGCTTTGGCGCGAATTTTGCAATGCTCCTTTTCGTCAAGCTCGCGTCTGGGTTCGATTACCAGAGAAGTTACCGAGCACCATAGCTTCTGCTTCAAGGTACGTTCTCTTCTCTCCCGTTCTTAAACTTCATGTCTGGTTTCCTAGAAACTAATCTACTGAAACGAAACACGATGCTAATCGATCACTTTCTGATCTATGGTGCGTTTTGAACCGATAGACTTCGATTATCCTATGTTTTATCTCCCATATGTGTTTATCATTCCGTTTTCGTTGCTATGTTCATATCTATATTAAAATTTTGGGGAAATAGTATTCTGGTTGATCTTTTTCTAAGCTTAAGAAGTTTCCATTATCTTTTCGGGAATCATATCGTTTCCGTTAATTCTTCCAGTTAGATTAGAAAGACATAGTAGTAGATTGAGTAATGAAGTTTAAGGCATATCTTACGGATTATGCGGTAAATCTCCTGGAGAAGAGGTTTCTACTAGCCCTAGACAAGATGTGCTAGATATGCAATCTCTAATTGACCAGAGATTATGCCATCTTCTTGCATAACCTCCTTAGTGGCGGTGGAATTCAATCAACTGCTCAGTTTTGTAAAGAATCTCTGTTTGATGACCACAGAATCTCCATGAGCGAGTTGTGTTTACCGTAGACATTTCTCTTCTCCACTGTGCCGTTCGTAGTAGTGTTAGCATTTGTTCTGAGTTTGGTAATGGTCCAGCAGCAAATCGCCTCCAAATTATGTTAGTGAAGAAATTTCCTCTGAATTGCGCCCAACCAATCCCTTTCCTTGCATTTGAGATTAAACGTTAAAAGTCTTCCGTCATTCTGGATGTACCAATCTTAAAGCCCTAGTCAAGAGATCAAGCTCTTGAACTTCGAACTGCTCTAGATATGGCACAGGATTCGCCTCAGAAGCTTGTGCAGGTTCCTAATCTTAAGCAGTTGTACAACTTTGTGAATTGAATGAGGATTGTTGGGGATTTTCTGAATGTCACCATAAGCAAGTATGGAGATTTGCACATGCAGTTTTCCACAACATGGATCACTCCTTGTGCTGAGTATCGGAAACTATTTGTCATAGGGGAACTAGCAAATGCTTCAGCTAAAGATCAAAATCTAAGTGCTCTGACTAGATCGACCAGGGCAGTATTGCTGGGAGACGTTCAATCTGTACAGGTGAGAGTGAGGCACTTTGCCAAGAGCCTTCATTATTACCTGGGCAAGCCAAATTGCACTTTCTATGGCATTGCTCCTCAGGGCACCTGCTTGACAGTATTATTTCAGTTCTTCATTCCTGGATCTCTGACAGACTGATAAAGCAATCAGTCTACATTGCCGACTTCCCTTTCTTGACCCTGGTGCATGTTGAATTTAGATGGCCTTCTCATGCAGCCTATGATTTCAAGAGCAAATGCCAAATGGAATTTGGCCGAAGTGTACTGGTCATTTGATGATCTATGTTAGTATCGAATTAATACATCTTAAAGTTTCTGTAATCAGGCGGAAATATTTGTGTTTTTCTTTGAACATATACAAATTCTTATATCATTTCCTCGTGGTTTTAAGAATTTAGAGCCTCAGTAAACAACCAGAAAGAGATTAGAAAGGGAGAGGGGAGGTTATTGATTTAAGAAATGAAGCCATCAATAGTATTCTTTACACAAACATAAACCATATGTGAAATGGTGGAATATGGTTCTGTCCCTAACGGTTACTCCTCTGTCATACAACTTTGCCATATTGTGACAATCCATGCACATCTCACTGTGTTGAAACACTGTATTCTCTTTATCCTCTAATATGTCAAGGAACAACATCAGGAGAATATATACATGTGCGGTGAATGTGAATCAAACAACGTGACCTTCAGTATGACACTTCAAACAACGTGACCTTCAGTATGACACTCTCCCAACTGAGCTATCCCCGCAATTGGTAACTCTCTTCTGTAGAAATGAGTATTCTAATATGATGTGTGTTAATGGGTTTAGGGATATACTTGAAAAAGAGTTATGTATGTGACCTTTGCAGGTACAGAACAAAAAACTTTTAACTCTCTTTTGCAGATGGTTCCACCTGTGCGGTGAACGTGGATCGAACACGTGACCTTCAGATCTTCAGTCTGACGCTCTCCCAACTGAGCTATCCCCGCAACGGGTAATTTTCTTGTGTAGAAATGAGTTGACGTGGAAATTCTAATATGATGTGTGTTAATGGGTTTAGGGAGATACATGAAAAAGATGAACCACAAGTTATGTATGTGACCTTTGCATGCACACAACAAAAGACTTTTAAATCTCTTTTGCATATGGTTCATGAATATAGAGTGTACACACCATTTGTGAGGTGAACGTGGATCGAACACGTGACCTTCAGATCTTCAGTCTGACGCTCTCCCAACTGAGTTATCCCCGCAACGGGTAATTTTCTTGTGTAGAAATGAATTGTCAGTCTGACGCTCTCCCAACTGAGTTATCCCCGCAACGGGTAATTTTCTTGTGTAGAAATGAATTGACGTGGAAATTCTAATATGATGTGTGTTAATGGGTTTAGGGATATAGATGAAAAAGATGACCCACAAGTTATGGTACATAACAAGAGACTTTAACTCTCTTTTGCAGATGAGTGCGGTGAACGTGGATCCACAAGTTATGGTACATAACAAGAGACTTTAACTCTCTTTTGCAGATGAGTGCGGTGAACGTGGATCGAACACGTGACCTTCAGATCTTCAGTCTGACGCTCTCCCAACTGAGCTATCCCCGCAACTTGAAATTCTCTTGTGTAGAAATGAGTTGACGTGGAAATTCTAATATGATGTGTGTTAATGGGTTTAGGGATATAGATGAAAAAGATGAACCACAAGTTATGGTACATAACAAGAGACTTTAACTCTCTTTTGCAGATGAGTGCGGTGAACGTGGATCGAACACGTGACCTTCAGATCTTCAGTCTGACGCTCTCCCAACTGAGCTATCCCCGCAACGGGTAATTTTCTTGTGTAGAGATGAATTGACGTGGAAATTCTAATATGATGTGTGTTAATGGGTTTAGGGATATAGATGAAAAAGATGAACCACAAGTTATGTACCTGAATCTTAAGTCTGACGCTCTGCTGCTCGCAAGGGGTAATTTTCTTGTGTAGAAATGAGTTGACGTGGAAATTCTAATATGATGTGTGTTAATGGGTTTAGGGATATAGATGAAAAAGATGAACCACAAGTTATGTACATGACCTTTACCTGTGCGGTGAACTTGGATCGAACACGTGACCTTCAGATCTTCAGTCTGACGCTCTGCCAACTGAGCTATCCCCGCAACGGAAAATTTTCTTGTGTAGAAATGAGTTGACGTGGAAATTCTAATATGATGTGTGTTAATGGGTTTAGGGAGATACATGAAAAAGATGAACCACAAGTTATGTATGTGACCACAAAAGACTTTTAAATCTCTTTTGCATATGGTTCATGAATATAAAGTGTATACACCATTTGTGCGGTGAACGTGGATCGAACACGTGACCTTCAGATCTTCAGTCTGACGCTCTCCCAACTGAGCTATCCCCGCAACGGGTAATTTTCTTGTGTAGAAATGAGTTGACGTGGAAATTCTAATATGATGTGTGTTAATGGGTTTAGGGAGATACATGAAAAAGATGAACCACAAGTTATGTATGTGAACTTTGCATGCACACAACAAAAGACTTTTAAATCTCTTTTGCATATGGTTCATGAATATAGAGTGTATACACCATTTGTGCGGTGAACGTGGATCGAACACGTGTTTGCATATGGTTCATGAATATAGAGTGTATACACCATTTGTGCGGTGAACGTGGATCGAACACGTGACCTTCAGATCTTCAGTCTGACGCTCTCCCAACTGAGCTATCCCCGCAACGGGTAATTTAACACGTGACCTTCAGATCTTCAGTCTGACGCTCTCCCAACTGAGCTATCCCCGCAACGGGTAATTTTTTTGTGTAGAAATGAGTTGACGTGGAAATTCTAATATGATGTGTGTTAATGGGTTTAGGGAGATACATTTGTGTAGAAATGAGTTGACGTGGAAATTCTAATATGATGTGTGTTAATGGGTTTAGGGAGATACATGAAAAAGGAAATGAGTTGACGTGGAAATTCTAATATGATGTGTGTTAATGGGTTTAGGGAGATACATGAAAAAGATGAACCACAAGTTATGAAATTCTAATATGATGTGTGTTAATGGGTTTAGGGAGATACATGAAAAAGATGAACCACAAGTTATGTATGTGACCTTTGCATGCACACAACAAAAGACTTTTAAATCTCGTTTGCATATGGTTCATGAATATAAAGTGTATACACCATTTGTGCGGTGAACGTGGATCGAACACGTGACCTTCAGATCTTCAGTCTGACGCTCTCCCAACTGAGCTATCCCCGCAACGGGTAATTTTCTTGTGTAGAAATGAGTTGACGTGGAAATTCTAATATGATGTGTGTTAATGGGTTTAGGGAGATACATGAAAAAGATGAACCACAAGTTATGTATGTGACCACAAAAGACTTTTAAATCTCTTTTGCATATGGTTCATGAATATAAAGTGTATACACCATTTGTGCGGTGAACGTGGATCGAACACGTGACCTTCAGATCTTCAGTCTGACGCTCTCCCAACTGAGCTATCCCCGCAACGGGTAATTTTCTTGTGTAGAGATGAATTGACGTGGAAATTCTAATATGATGTGTGTTAATGGGTTTAGGGAGATACATGAAAAAGATGAACCACAAGTTATGTATGTGAACTTTGCATGCACACAACAAAAGACTTTTAAATCTCTTTTGCATATGGTTCATGAATATAGAGTGTATACACCATATTTGTGCGGTGAACGTGGATCGAACACGTGACCTTCAGATCTTCAGTCTGACGCTCTCCCAATTGAGCTATCCCCGCAACGGGTAATTTTCTTGTGTAGAAATGAGTTGACGTGGAAATTCTAATATGATGCGTGTTAATGGGTTTAGGGAGATACATGAAAAAGATGAACCACAAGTTATGTATGTGACCTTTGCATGCACACAACAAAAGACTTTTAAATCTCGTTTGCATATGGTTCATTAATATAGAGTGTATACACCATTTGTGCGGTGAACGTGGATCGAACACGTGACCTTCAGATCTTCAGTCTGACGCTCTCCCAACTGAGCTATCCCCGCAACGGGTAATTTTCTTGTGTAGAGATGAATTGACGTGGAAATTCTAATATGATGTGTGTTAATGGGTTTAGGGATATAGATGAAAAAGATGAACCACAAGTTATGTACCTGAATCTTCAACTGAGCTATCCCCGCAACGGGTAATTTTCTTGTGTAGAAATGAGTTGACGTGGAAATTCTAATATGATGTGTGTTAATGGGTTTAGGGATATAGATGAAAAAGATGAACCACAAGTTATGGTACATGACCTTTACAGGTACATAACAAAAGACTTTAACTCTCTTTTGCAGATGAGTGCGGTGAACGTGGATCGAACACGTGACCTTCAGATCTTCAGTCTGACGCTCTCCCAACTGAGCTATCCCCGCAACTGGTAATTTTCTTGTGTAGAAATGAGTTGACGTGGAAATTCTAATATGATGTGTGTTAATGGGTTTAGGGAGATACATGAAAAAGATGAACCACAAGTTATGTATGTGACCTTTGCATGCAAACAACAAAAGACTTTTAAATCTCTTTTGCATATGGTTCATGAATATAGAGTGTATACACCATATTTGTGCGGTGAACGTGGATCGAACACGTGACCTTCAGATCTTCAGTCTGACGCTCTCCCAACTGAGCTATCCCCGCAACGGGTAATTTTCTTGTGTAGAAATGAGTTGACGTGGAAATTCTAATATGATGTGTGTTAATGGGTTTAGGGAGATACATGAAAAAGATGAACCACAAGTTATGTATGTGACCACAAAAGACTTTTAAATCTCTTTTGCATATGGTTCATGAATATAAAGTGTATACACCATTTGTGCGGTGAACGTGGATCGAACACGTGACCTTCAGATCTTCAGTCTGACGCTCTCCCAACTGAGCTATCCCCGCAACGGGTAATTTTCTTGTGTAGAGATGAATTGACGTGGAAATTCTAATATGATGTGTGTTAATGGGTTTAGGGATATAGATGAAAAAGATGAACCACAAGTTATGTACCTGAATCTTCAGTCTGACGCTCTCCCAACTGAGCTATCCCCGCAACGGGTAATTTTCTTGTGTAGAAATGAGTTGACGTGGAAATTCTAATATGATGTGTGTTAATGGGTTTAGGGATATAGATGAAAAAGATGAACCACAAGTTATGGTACATGACCTTTACAGGTACATAACAAAAGACTTTAACTCTCTTTTGCAGATGAGTGCGGTGAACGTGAATCGGAACACGTGACCTTCAGATCTTCAGTCTGACGCTCTCCCAACTGAGCTATCCCCGCAACTGGTAATTTTCTTGTGTAGAAATGAGTTGACGTGGAAATTTTAATATGATGTGTGTTAATGGGTTTAGGGAGATACATGAAAAAGATGAACCACAAGTTATGTAGGTGACCTTTGCATGCAAACACAACAAAAGACTTTTAAATCTCTTTTGCATATGGTTCATGAATATAGAGTGTATACACCATATTTGTGCGGTGAACGTGGATCAAACACGTGACCTTCAGATCTTCAGTCTGACGCTCTCCCAACTGAGCTATCCCCGCAACGGGTAATTTTCTTGTGTAGAGATGAATTGACGTGGAAATTCTAATATGATGTGTGTTAATGGGTTTAGGGAGATACATGCAAAAGATGAACCACAAGTTATGTATGTGACCTTTGCATGCATACAACAAAAGACTTTTAAATCTCGTTTGCATATGGTTCATCATGAATATAGAGTGTATACACCATTTGTGCGGTGAACGTGGATCGAACACGTGACCTTCAGATCTTCAGTCTGACGCTCTCCCAACTGAGCTATCCCCACAACTGGAAACTCTTTTGTGCAGGAATTAGTCGGCGTGGAAATTCTAATATGATGTGCGTTAATGAGTTTAAAGAGATATCACGAGTAAAGATAGTATATATGTGCGGTGAACATGGATCGAAAACATGACTTTCAAATCTTCGATTTAATGCTCTCCCAACTGAGCTATCCCCACAACTTGTGATAGATAATTGAAAGTGCAATGAGCAAGCTTAAAATTCATTGGAATGAAACTCTATCATGAGTAGTCTCGGATCATCGTGTTGCTGAGAAACACGTTTGAATCAGGAATTTCATCAAGGTGATCTTTCTATAGGCTTAGCTCATTTTTGTATATATGCGTTGACATGAAAATTTTAATATGAAGTGTGTTAATGGGTATAGAGATTCTTCAAAACGTTGAACCATAAATTATGTGTGTGACCTTGGTAGGTACAAAAGGCTATAACTCTCTCTTTTGGAGAAATGAGTCGAAATGATGTGTGTGACCTTGGTAGGTACTAATGCTATCCTTGCAAGTTTTAGTTGAAAATAGAAAATGTAAAAATCGTACTTAACATTTTTCAACATTTCCAAATACAAAGAAACTCCGAGCGGAGGAGAATTCAAATGAGAGTAGTCTATGGTCATGGTGTTCCATATAAACACATTTGTTTTTCGAGTATATTTTACGTTACGTTGTCATGTCTTTGAATATGAATCATTTATCATTAGTGCTATAAACACAGATCAAACACATGCTTTCAAATCTTGAGTCTATCACTCTCCCGTTCCAACCGCGTTAGTTTTGCAACTTAGTAATAATTTATGAAATGTGTTTATCAAAATCATAAATATCAAATTTGTGATTTAATTTTTTTTTCTTTTTTTTTAAAGTTATTTAATCCTTAAATATTTAACAACTTAGTTTAAAATTTATAATAATTTAAAAATATTATAGGAAAGAAGTGTCGATATAAAGCCTAAATGAATTGAAAACTCAAATTTATAGACTAAATTATTAATAATTAGATAATTAAAAAACTAAATCATTGAATATCAATAGAAGTAATATTTAATCTTGTTATTAACAAATTTTGAAATATATCACGCCGTTGGAAGCGAGTCCAACCCGCAGAAGCTTCGAAAACGGCCCAAAATCCACGACAAAGGCAGCAAAGCCGTATCGACTCTGGGAACGATTCCAGAGCCAACCTCCTGTTTCGTGAAAAACTGGCGCGAATACGGCTCTCCGGCGACCATTTTTGCCGGAATCCCAAATTTCTAGATTTGCTTCGGCTGCCGAGCAATTCGGTAACAACAAAATTGATTAGAAATGAATTTCTATGCTCATGACCTGTCTCCGTTGGATTTTAATTTTGGCCACTCCGAATCGTACGGTCAGTCATTCTCTCGCCTTCTCGCTTCGTCCGCTATTTCTTCAAATGTCTTCCTCGATGAAGACGACGACGTTTACCGTCCTAGCTGGACTGCAAGAAATAAGGAAGAAATGCCCACCGGCTGCCCCCCCAATCGCCGGCATGACGGTTCGTCGCCTCTTCCATTGGGAATGGACTGGAGTCCCCCTCCTCAGAAATGGGTATCGGATCTTTTATTGTTATTTTCATTATTTTGGGCGTTGCGTGTTCTTGCCATAGCTTTGGAATTCTGAATTATGAGTTTTGTCCTGAATGGCCGTCCGTTTTCCATTTTGGTTTAGCCTTTTATGACCATGTTCAATTTGTAAGTTGGGTGAAGTTGTTAGTTGCATTTAGTATCCCCATTACATTTCACCTTTTGGTTACGATTAGGTCGGTGGTAATTTGAATATGATAGAGCTGACTATCGTTTCATTAGGCTATATATAATACTGTGGATGAAGTGATAGGAGGACATTGATCATTGTCAGTTCGCTCGTTCCCTCTAGAGTTAGTGCTTGAGTGCTTTTGGGCTTCGTTTAGCCCCTAATAAAGGTGATGTTCTACAAATGAGGAGGTACTTGGGAACTCTTCATTTCGGGATAAGAGCATAATCTTGTGGCATGCATTTAATGCCTCTTTATGGGTGTTTGACCATGCGAATTTTTATAATTGTCAGTTTTGTTCAACTCTTTTGGACGGAAGTTTCTTCTTGTAGGTAGTTGTGGAACTCCTTTTGTGGATTTGTTCTATATGTGCCCATGTTCTTTCTTTCATTCTTCTCAATGAAAGCTTGATTTATTTTCAAAAAGGAAAAAAAGTGCATAAGAAAGGATAAGGCATTTATTTAGTTGTTCATGAATTACATATTGGGTTTCTTGCAAAATACCTCTAACACTCAACCGCCTGCTGCTTGCAAGCTTGCATGTTGTTATTAGGATGTTGATCGATACTGATCTGCTTTCATATGCCTTATGATATGATTTGGGGTTTGTGCTGTGGAAACTTCCAAAAAATGATTAATTGTCGATGGCTTGTTATAGTCAGGGCATTGAGTGTTGTTTGTCATGCCCTCTTACGGGTTTTTGGGTCAATTCTTTTGATTTTCTGTTATTTTGTACCTTTTTAGAGACGTAAGAAGAAGTTTTAACCATGGAAGATGATACATTATGGGAATTTAACCAATGTAATGACCCGCTTTTCGAGTCTTCGAATCAGGGATTGCCACATGGACTCAATGGTAAAAAGAGTGGTAAGTTTTTTTCAAAATTGTAAAGCGGGGGACGCAAGGATTTCAAAATTCAGACACAACAGTAAAATTTGACGTAAAAGCATTTAAAGATACAAAATCATGTTCACGAAATCACATCAAAACAATTTACTCAAGAAACGACATTAAAATAATGAAGAAGAAAGACGACTCGACCTAAAGGCCTTCCCTGTAGTTGCACAGTTCCTTAAGCGATGTGCTCAATCAGAGCCCTATAAGTGGTCAATTCCTTGGCTCGGGTTCGTTTCTAGCCCTCTTAGGTTCATAAGGTTCACATACCCTATTTACTTTTATTCCAAGGGAGTAAGTCAGCCATCAGAGTGTATTCAGGTTTTAGGGTGCACTTATCCGCTAGTTTCCTACTTTCCAAGGTCCATCAAGTCATCGCGCTTCCTCTGCATAAGTCAGGCTGCCCTCGTATGTCTTGGGCATGAAGGTGATCTAACAGGTATGGAGGAGTCGTTGCTCGTGATAGGTGACCTCTCAACCTACCTATAACTCCATACGTGCTTACTACTCAGCACTAGCTAGAAGCTCTCCTAATGACACCTTACAATGCTCCCTATTCCTATGCCATTCCAGGCTAGAACAATGCAAGGTTGGCTCCCCTCTAGGCACAACCAAAACTTCTGTAGTAGTATCTAAGCACTAGTCGGAATCTCCCCTAATGACACTTGATAATGCTTCTTATTCTTATGTCATTCCAGGCTAGAATAGTGCAAGGCCGAATCCTTACTAGGCACAACCGGAGCTCCCTCAATAGTACCCTCTAATGTGCCCCAGTTCTAAGTGGGTGACATTGTGTTCCTATATGCTAAGTAGACCCTCACCAGTCAAGTGAGTTCACGATTAGGGGTTTCGCCCCAACCATTCCTACATAGACCTAGTCGACCCACGTCATCATAATGGACCGTAAAGGTGGCTCAAGGACCAAGAAAAGGTAAAACATAGGTTAAGACTCACTAACGGGTCATACATATCCTCTAGATTACATAGCATCTAGTCCATACATAGATATTCCAACCTCCTAACATGCTTCTTGTGGCATAATTGGCATTAAATCATAAATCATAAATATCTGCACATCATACATGCTAATCGAGCAAAGTACGGTAAATCATAGCATATCTAGTCCTAACGAAACATTCAAATCAATTAGAGTCAAATTTTGCATAGTGGAAGTCCTAAACATGCGCTTGAGCTCAATTGTCATTAAATCATACTTTAGGGCTTAGCTAATCCATTTCTCATGCTTCCTTAAAACATGCTATAGTTCATAGGCCCTAGCCCTAGTCGGTTCCTACAAGTATTTCTTGCTTAAAAATTCAAATGGCTATTTACATGGTTGTCGACTTTCTGGCTCAGTTTAGGTCTCAAGAATTTCAAATTCCCTAAAATTTTTCAAATATGCCCTTAACTTAAGTGAAAATAAAACTGGTGAAGATTGATTGAAACTTGGAAACCAAGAAGCTTCAAATTTGTTAAGAGGTCGAGAAACTAACCGTTGACCGTGCGGTCATCTTTCCAACTCGCGTGCATGCCTTTCTACTTTCCTTCTATGTTTTTTGAAAAATTCTTTTATTTATTTCTTAAAACTCCGGATGTTACAACCAACCACATGCCTCAGTGGAGTATCTTGCTTTACCTATCGCTGTTTTTCTTCTCCCTCTTTCAAATGCAGTTCTGCTAGAATAGAAAATTTTATTACAGTTTTGAAATGGTAGCATTCCTTTATTTTGTTCTATGATGGTATGAACTACTTTTGGTTGAAATAGACCAAAGAGTTTCTAATCATAGCAGTAGAGATTGGCATTTATGTTGGGCCCTTGCAAGCACTCTATCAAATTACTTTTGCTTTTATTGTCCTTTTATATTTACTAGTTGGAATGGGTTATTCTGAGCTGTGAGCTACTTCATTCTCAGCCGTATTTACTTATTTTATACTTTGTAGTGTATTATTGAAAAGTTCATTGTTTCCTTGTTAAAAAAAGGATGGACAGGGCACGCTGTGGCTTCATGATCCACCTACTGGATGGAGTTATTGTGTCACGATTCCTTCTTGGACGACAATTCCCAAATCAAATGGTTCAGTTCCTGTGGTGGTAATTCCTTGTTTTCTGTTGTTAAATTATGATCTTCCTATTCTATTCAACTTTGATCTGCAGTATTCTTGTTATTATAAGGTTGTTATGGACTGCTTATATTCTTGGCTGGATTCTTATTTGTTTTTAACATGGCTGTAGTGCGCAATATTTTAAAAAAGCTTTATGTTTTCTTTCTCCTGCTCAACATTCAAAATTTACAGTTTTACACGGTTCAAGTTGGACTGCAATCCCCACAAGGTATCACCTCTACAAGAGGAATATCAAGAAGATTTAATGAGTTTCTAGAACTATTTTACGAGGTAACAGTCATTATCTTATGCTTCTTAAAATTGTTACTGTCCTCATTATGTACTATTTATATCAATTTTAGACGTTACTGTAATTTTTCTTCATTCATAATTTGGCAGATTCATCTTTAACCATGCTTTGAACTTATTAGTCTCTTCATTATCTTTTGTAGCTCAAAAGAACATTGCCCGAGAAACATTTGCCTCCAGCTCCTTCAAAAATGGTTTTGAGAATGAAAAACAGTACATTTCACGATGAAGTAAGTTGAGTCTCGTGTTTCAATTTTTCTTTATTTTTTACGTTATTGCTGAAGGTTAAAACTGTTTAATCAAGTAGGAATGATGTAATTTTTTATGATTGACAATTCTGCCTGATAAATATGATGACTTATCAAATCAAGGAACTGAAGACAATCTAAAATGCCATTAATATTTACATTGTAGCGGAGGTCTTCCTTGGAGGAATGGATGGAAAAGATTCTGTCAGACATTGACGTATCGAGAAGTGTTCCAGTGGCAAGTTTTCTTGAACTGGAAGCTGCTGTGAGATCTTGTAGGTGTCATATGGATGCATGTTGACATGTTAAATGAAAATCTTGAGCAACCACTTATGATTTAAGTGAACATATTAGACATGTTCGATGAATGATGATTGTCTATTATTGTTGTATATCATTAACCGGCTGCTGAGTTTTTGCATTTTAATTTTTCAGTTTTCAGTGATGTTGATCACCAGACATCTGATGAGGTTTCTTCTAATAGTATCATGGTCCAACCAATTACGCTAACAAGCTCAACTGTGCCGATTGCTGCTGCTTCTTCTGTTGCCTCCAGTCCACGTGATGATATTTGTTATGGGGGACCTGAACTTGGAACTCTAAGACATGGAGATGATGAGGATGCAGAATTGGGAATGGATAAACTTGCATCGGAAAAGGCTGGAACTGACCTGGAAAATCTTGTTGTAAGATTGAACGAAGACGTTTCCATGAGACGATTCCTTGCATCAAAGGTATGTGTGCTTTTGATTGTGGGTCATATATGTGTACTTAAAGTATCTTCATGATGTGTAAGATCGGATGCTTAAATTTATTGGGAGTTCTATTTTCGTTTCCTTTCCATTCGGGAGATTTGTAACCGTCCAAGCCCATTACATATCGCTGTTAGTCTCATAGTTTTAAAACACGTCTATTAGGGAGAGACTTCCACACCCTTATAAGAAATGTTTCGTTCCTCTCTCCAACCGAGGTGGGATCTCACAATCCAACCCTCTTAGGGGTCCAACGTTCTCATTAGCACACAGTCTAGTGTCTGGCTCTGATATCATTTGTAACCGCCCAAGCCCACCAATAACAGATATTGTCCACTTTGGCCACTATGCCCTTGCTAATATTCTTAACATATCCTTTACTAGCACCCTCACCAATATCTTTAGCCTGTTCGAGACTAGGAACTGTAATTTAAAAGCACCAGTAAGAACGTCCTAAAGAAAACATGCAATGCAATCTTAAACATAAAGGAAAACTTTTCCCAAATGCAAATAATATGGCAGAACTTTAAAAGAAATGCCTGAAGATGAATGTAAAATTAAAATCTGAAGGGGGTCAATTGTGTGCTTTATTACTTGTTTGATCTCATTCATTTAGATTTCAAAGAGCTAATAGACTTGCCTTGAAGCTTTTTCAGGATGAACAGGTGCCCATGGAATCGACAATAATGTCCATTTTAGAGGAGAACAAATTTTTACTGCAAGAGTTGGACGCTTCAAGAGAACAGCTCGAGTACTTGCATAAACAATATGAAGAATTTGTGACGAAATCAAAGGCAGATGTTGAGTTGTTTATCAAAGAAATTAAATCTCTTCGAGATACACAGTTGGACATGAAGCAGGAGTGCAGCCAATTGACGAAGGAGAAATCAGAATTAGAGGTAAATTTCTTCTTTTCCCCGTGTAGGTTTCTGTGATGTCCCACGTTGGCTGGGGAGGAGAACAAAAACACCATTTATAAGAGTGTGAAAACCTTCGCCTAGCAGACGCGTTTTAAAGCCTTGAGGGGAAGCCCGAAAGGGAAAGTCCAAAGAGGACAATATCTGCTAGCGGTGGATATGGGTCGTTTCAATGCAGGTTCCTAGTAAGAATGATAGACACTGGATGAGGATCCCCTTGTTTAATACCTCAAGTCAGAATGATCTTACCTCTAGGCCTTCCATTGATAATGATCGAAAAGCTGACACTAGTTGGACAACCACAAGTCCATTTCCTCCATCTATGACCGAAACCTTTAGCCAAAAGAAGTGCACCCGGAAAATCTCAACCCACTTTATGAAATTCCAGTCATCAAGAACCTCATTAGTAACTAAGGAAGCATCCAAGATTTGTCTGTTTTCCACAATATCATTTGGTTTTCAGCAATAGTGTGAAGGACATGCTTCAATCTATTTGACGAAACCCAAGCAATAATCTTATATGCACAAGGAACGAGGCTAAGAGGACGATAATCAGATACTGATTTTGCATCCAGCTTCTTTGATATCAAGCTTATATAAGTTTCATTCAAGGGATCATTTATAATACCCCAATTATAAAAAACATCGATCACAACTAAAAGGTCTTGTTGGTAGTGATCACGAGTGTTCGAAGAATTCAGAAGTAAAACCATCGGGACTCGGTGACTTACTTGATCCCAAAGAATTCACAGCTAGGAGGACCTCATCTTTGGTAAACTTCTCCAGATAATTAGCTTGCTCTTCACTTATTGGACACCAACCAAGGTTGGTAGGGAGGAAACTTGGGGTGCCCTTTGTGTATAAAGCTTGATAAAATCAGTGGATTCTTTTTCAGTCTCCCTTGATGTGAATAGGCTATGCCCTTCACCTGATAACACTTCCATAACGTAACTTTTCCTCTTTCGGGCCGCCACAATGCGATGTTTTTTTTTCCTTTTTTTGGTGTTTTCATCCCCTTCCTGGAGCCACTGTGACTTACATCCTTGGCGCCAATAAATGGATTCTTTTGCTGTCAAATATTCAATCTATTCACGGATAATTCTCCTAGAAATCAGCTGATCAAAGGATACTGGTCCAGCATCTTCACCACACCTACCTTCGTTCTAATGTTTATTACCTCTCTAATAACATGTAGTCTTTAATCTGTTTTCTGTAGAGAGAATTTCAAACTGAAAGACAAATTGTGATTGATGTTCTTAATTAACTTATATTCCGGGTGCCTCTCTCATGCCCCACTCGGCATCTGTCTAACGTATCTTGCTACTTTTGTGGTCTTAAAGTTTGTGGTTATTGCGGCTCCAGGAATTTCAAATGATTTTAAGCTTGATTTCGAGTATTATGTAGAATAGGGAAAATCATATGCGTATCAAGTTTACAAATATCATGGATTGTGACATGAAACTTTCTTAGAAAAGGATTTAGTGATCTACATTGCTGCAATAGAAGATGGTTCCTACATAGATATTAAGTTTTTTCTCCGTGTATGCAATGTTTATTTGCCTCTCTAATAGCATGTAGCCTTTCTTCTGTTTTCTTTAGAGGGTATTTCAAACTGAAAGACAAAGAATGGAGCAAGCCAAGATCGCTAATCAAAAGCTTCTTCATGATTGTGAAATCCTTCACTACCGTCTTCAAGACTCTAGTGTTGACTTTTTCATTGGGGAAGGAGATAAATTAATTTTGGAAACTGCTTCGACTGCTCATGATGCTATGGATCTATTGGCGGCATCTGATAATCACATTAGCCTTATTTTAGCAGAGGTGCCTTTAAAATGCATTTGATTTGGGTCTCTCTCTATTGCCCCCTTTATTTTCTCTCATTCTTCGTTCATCCTGATCCTTAACACTTCAAGTTTTGGTACATACGCACAGGCGAAGCTTCGTGCACACGATGCGGATGGCACGGCTGGATCAGCCAGTCCGAATGGGGCATGTGAAGGAGCACCTGACAAAGTATTAAGAAACATACTAGCAGATATGTTCGTCGAAAATGCGCGATTACGGACACAGGTGAACTCTGTCATTCGCTGTGCTCTAAATGCAAATCCGACCCATGAGAAAGATGAAAATGAATCTCTCTTGGGAGTGTAAGAAATTGTTGTATGTATGGGCCTTCTTCTGTAGTGACAAGAACAGGGGAGCTTGCTCTTGATCAGGTAACGAAAAAGCAAGTGCTTGAATTGAATGTGTGGCTTAATTTGGTATTTGTTGGCCATTTGATGAAGTTTGATTGAGATTCAACTGAAGAACATCACCACTTCTCTCTCTTGTTTCATTGACAGTCTCTTCATGGCAAAGGGGGAAGTTCATAAAGAGAAACAGAATGAAGTAAATGCTCAAATGGACGATGGGATTCTTTTGGAAGTTTTGAAATCTGAGTTTGAAAAGAAAAAAGTAAACTGTTGTTTGAAGGTTGAGTATAAATGAAGTGATGTATTTAAGTATGTGTAATAGTTCGTTTTCGATCCATTCATATATCAATTTTTAGTTTAATCCGTCACGTCCAGTAAATGTTAAATTTGTTGATGATGAACTTGTATGCCATAAAACATAAGTTTTTAATATGATAAATCATTTTAAATATTTTAAAATCACTCTCAAACATACCATTAGAAATTTAGAGGTGGAATGATATTTTTATTTTCTAAATTTACATTAATTCTTTAAATAGTATGTCGATGTTAAAAATTCGATCGACTGGAAACCTAAATATTTTGAAATTTTAAATATAAGTGTTTATAGTTAAAAGGTTGAAACAAGTTTCGGGAATAGCTCAATTGCGGGGATAACTCAGTTGGGAGAGCATTAGAAGGATCGTGTTCGATCCTCTCTCACCAAAAATTCGTTTTATTTATTCCTTTTGTTAATGGGCTGGGCTTTTTAAAACTGTGGAGGCCCATATTAGAAGCCGCCGACAAACTATAGGATCCGAGACCCGATTTGACCCGTTTTAGTCACTTCTCTTCGTCTCCTTCTGTTTCATTGTTTCTTATTAGTTAAGAGGATTAGTTAGCTTTTCTTTTATGTTTACTCTTCCTTAGAGGATTAGTTAGTTTCTTTTTTTTTTTTTTTTTAAAAAAAAAATTTATAAACAGACCCACTTTACTTCTTTGATAAATAAATAAGTAATACATACCCGTGCAACAATACATATGTTCTTTTGGCTTGGTCTATAGGACATTGCCTAGCCAAAAGGTTATCACGAGTAAGTCCATTTAGGAAACCAAAGGCACGATAAAGTAGCATACACCAACTTTCTAATTACCCATTTTCCAACAATCAATGGAATGAAACGAACAAAAACTAGTAGATTAAAAAATAAAATTACCTTGATTGTGGATAAGCTTCTCCATGAGTATGAGGCGTTTTGGAAAAGTCCAAAATAAAGTTACGAGAGCCCAAGATCAAAATGGATAATAGGATTGTGATTCCTAACAAATGTAAAGATGGGAGCGTTTGTTGCTGCCATTAACAAACAGCTTCAAAGTTTCAACTAGTCGAGACAGAAATGAAACTGCGGAAAATTTGAAGTGAATTATAGAATGGATTCTTTCGTGACTTTAAAATTGACATGATTAGCTTGCCAACTTTGAATTTTGACCCCCACATTCTTCCCAGCTTCATAAAATATCTACATTTAATATCATTGCCGACCACCAATATAAACTAACATATAAAATAAATAGAAAGTTAATGGATAAAAATAAAATATTAAATCATTTAAGATTAAAAAAAAGTGTATACAAATAAATTATATTGAGTTCATATATAAATTATATAAAAAAATTAAAATTTTAAAAATATTTTTTATCATTTTTTTCTTAACATTTAAACATAATTTAAATTTTTTTAAAGATAAATGTGTACCCAAAAATCAAATGAATTAAGTCGGTTAATGACTGTGGGACCCACAGGAGAAACATCTCAATTATATATAGATAAAGTGTAAATTAAATGATTTATTTATTTATAAATAAATGACAAAATACAGCACGACACGTCGACATAAGTATGGCCGTGACTGGGATGACACAGCCAAGCACTCAAATAATAACAACAAAAAGGAAATAATAAAATATAATAAATTATTAAACAAGGAGAACCAGTCAAAGTAGGGAAGTATCTAGAAGAAGTTCAAAACTAGGCCAAACAATGTGGCGGAGAGAGCGGCGGCGACGGTGTTAGCGGAGGAGAACGGTGAGCCGCTGCCGCTGCCGCCGGGGTTCGACGCTGGACCGGAGCTTGGAGATGTTGCAATGGAGGTTGCAGGAACGTTGGATCTGGTGGCGACAACGTTGATTGCTAATTTTTGACCTAATTCACAGTCTTGGTTCTCCGTGCTGATGTAGTAATGCGCGCCGGGAGAGGTGAGCACGATCGTTGCGGGGCTCGAGTCGATGCTGTCGCCGATCTCATCGTCGTCGCTACATATATCGAACGATCTCTTTGTAACTCTTTCCACATCATGTACTTCGGGTCGGAAATTGAACACTATAACGACACCAAATTTAAATGTCGGTAGATAAGTGATTGTAAGTCTGATGTATTGAACTCATAAATTTGTGGAGATCATAAAAAATTTGATAACCAAATCAGACCAGTAGAATCAAAGTTACCTAGAGAATCGCCGACCGCGAATGTGTTGCGGGCAGCCCAGTTGGTGTAGAAAGCGGCGCCGCCCTGGGGGACGGTCCATCCGACGGCGTCTCCAACGACATGGGTCACTGGAGCTGCCTTTGGGGGTGGTGGACGAGCGTTTGACGGTGGAGGCATAGGTCCAGAGGCAGCGGCTGTAACATTGATTGCTAATTTCTGACCTTGCTGGCAGTGCCCATCCTCGCTGCTAATGAAATAATACTCGCCGGTAGCGCTGAGGAGGATCGTTGCAGGGCTAACGTCGATGTCCTCGCCGATGTCATCGTCGTCGCTACATAAATCGAAGGATCTCTTCGTCACTCTAACTACATCGTCCCCGGCTGCAAAATTGAACACTGCAACAGAATTGGGTTATTGGGTGATTCACAAATTTCAATTTCAAAACCTCAATTCAATCGGAGAAGGGCTCAGATTCTTACAGAGAGAATCGCCGACAACGAATTCCTTTCCGGTAGCCCAGTTGACGTAGAAGATGTTACCGCCCTGAGGAATGCGCCAGCCAGTAGCGTCTCCGACGACATGGGTCACGGGAGCGCGTCCGGAGGTCGGGGGAGGTGCTTTGGTAGAAGGCGGCGTTGGAGTTATCGGGGCGGCGGGGGCGGCGGTGACGTTGATAGCTAACTTTTGACCTTGTTGACAGTGAGTATCCTCAGAGCTGATGAAATAGTATTCCCCTGCCGTTGAGAGAAGAATGGTTGCTGGTCCAATTTCAATGGAGTCGCCAATTTCATTGTCGTCACTGCACAAATTAAACGACGCTTTCGGTACTCTCGTAACATCGTCCCTATCCGTAGTGAAATTAAACACTACAATAACAAAAACCCAATTCATAAGTTCATTAGTTTCTGCTAAAACAGAGGATCTTAGAGAAACAGAGGATTTTAGAGAAACAGAGCTGTAAATTTCTTACCCAAAGAATCACCGACGGTGAAATTTTTACCATTGGCCCATTTAGCGTAGAAATCAGCGGTAGGAGGGATTCTCCAGCCGGTGGAGTCACCGACGACATGAACGGTCTGAGCGGCGGAGTGATGAAGGAACAAAAACAGAGCAAGACCCAGAACAAGAGCTACTTTAGCGGCCATTTTTAGTTGTTCCTGTGTTAATCTGCAAGCGAATATGAAGATGAAATGTTGAGAAGAGTAATGGGTGCATTTATAATGAAATTGGATTGAAAAGTAAAAGAGAAGATAAGCATAAGATTGAAGTATTGTACGGTGATTCAACGAAGACGACGAGAAGCTACGGTCACTGCCAGGGGGCAGCGCCGGTCAAAGTCTGGATATGTGCTTTAGAATGATCAACGATTTGGGGCTGCTTGCGAATGTGAAAATGTAAATAATATTTTAAAGAATTTATAGAATGGAAAAGTAAAGTTTAGAACTTGAAGGGTTTGAATCGGTGTGGATTTTGTTTTGTTGTTCATATTAATTTTAGTTGAAAAATTGAGTCTTTTGTGAAGACTTATTTGTGTAAGCTTTTATTTTCTTTTAAATAATATGAATTGCAAGAGTTCTAAGTTTGATTTGGTCTTTTTTTTACACTAATTATTGTTGATTTGTTGATGAAAAGTTGAAAATTAAAATTATGATTATTTTTTTTTTTTGGAACAGTTAATATTGTTTTATTATCTGATCAATTTGATTTTCGAGAATCTTCACATTTCATCGACGTTTACATTACATTATTTACTTCTTGTTTCTTAGAGTAGAATTATTGTCAAGATAACCTTATGGGGTTTCATACCCTTATAAGAGAATGTGTTGGGGGCGAGTATCCTTGCAAAACGCATGGTGTATGACTTTGATACCATTTGTAGCAGTTCAACCGACATCCTCACTGACACACCCTTTAGTGTCTGGCTCTAATATCCTTCATGTTACGTGTCACGTTAATTCTTTTAAGATTTTTTATTCATCCTATCATCAAGACCTGTAGGAGTCCAAACCCATGACTACCAGATATTGTCCTCTTTGGACTTTCCCCTTTCTGGTTTTTCGTTTTAAAACGTGTCTACTAGAGAGAGACTTCCACACCCTTGTGAGAAATGTTTCGTTTTCCACTCCAACCGATGTGAGATCTCACAGAATCACTATCAATCGGATGCAATCTCAATTCATTCATTACCTCACTTTTACTCAATGTCACATTTTTAGTTCAACAAGTGAAAATGAAAATTTAAACCTCCAACTCTCAGGATTAACTGTTCTAACTAGCTGAGCTTTATTCAAATTGTTATTTAGCGTTTTAGCTCAAATATATTTTAAGCACTAACAATTATTCTTTTGTTAATGAAAGATGTTAGGTACATTGGTTTCCGTATTCTTACTAGTATTTGTTTATAAGTCAGCACATTTATCATAAGATTTGATATCGGGTATTTGAAAAATTGATATTAAATTATGTTTTCATGACATGTGGTATGCAAATAATATTATTCATTGGGTTCATAACAAAAGTTGTAGGAAACTTCCCAAACGTTACATATTTTATATAATATGGTATAGACTTTCATGTTTTTCCATTGCCACTTTTGATTTTGAACTTTTTAATCCTTAAATTTGGCTTTTCTATCAAGACTCTTCAATTCAAACTCCGTATTTTCTTCTCTCGACAAAGACTTTCACTTACCAAATCAAGACTTGTTGTTCTTTATATCGTACACGTTAGATGAAAAAAGATTTAGAACGGTTTTTCAACAAATCTCTTCATCATTTTCTCGTAAGAGCTTCTGTTTACTTAAATCTTGTACCAATAAAAATATTTTATGTAAGAAATCGTGTTAATTGAAAGAATATACAAAAATAACTCGACCGAGTTGATGATTACAAAAATTTCGGGTAAGATGTAAGCAAAGAGACATTAAATCTAATAACCTTCCTCCGGTAGGCATCCCGACCCTCTTACAATCCTACTGTTCCTCTCTAGCTAAGTATTCTGCTATCAAGAGTCCCACAAAACGTCCTCTATCATAGAGCAACAATCTTTGTCATGAACCGAACATAACCCGAACAAGCTCAAACAATGATTTCATAGTATAATGTCGTCCTTCCATTTTTCCACATTTTTGTACAAAAAGTCCATCATTATGTCACTATGATTATGTTCATATCTACACATTAATACCGTTTACATTACAAGTGTACGATATAAAGCTGACTGTGTCCCCATTAAGCCAGGGACCATTAAGAGAATTGACTAGCTAATAATATCAAGTCAGCAGCAGCCATCCCCGTGTCCAAGCAAATATTTGGCTTTAATGGTCCAAGCCCACCACTAGCAGATATCGTCCTCTTTGGGCTTTCCCTCTCAGGCTTCCCCTTAAGGTTTTTAAAACGTGTCTGCTAGGGAGAGGTTTCTACATCCTTATAAAGAATGGTTTGTTCTCCTCCCCAACCGATGTGGGATCTCATCGCTACAAAACTTCAAACACGGAGAAAGCAAGATAGGCAGAGTAATGGAAAGTTCTTCTACTTCATTTATTATGATCCAACGGACACAAATGCCTGATATCAGTGATGCTAAGTTTGACATACTTATGGCATACACAGGTATCAAGTTTCACTAACAATGGCTATCAGTTGGCTTAGATTGGCTTAGATTGTAGCAGCTAAAAGAAAGAACAAGAACATAAAGAACAAAACTAAACCCATCTAACATCAGAAGAGTTATCTTTTTGAAACCAAGTCTAGCCTTAACAACGTTAAAATTACAGTCATTCAAGCAATTTCAAACTTACAAAAGTGTGGTGGCATGTTCATTTGGCTGTGCAAGTTGTGATGGTGACTGGGGAAGGGGGGAGCAGGAGCGAAGTATTGAAGACGTATAACTTTGTTACTTACCGGTTTCGATCACCTCGCTCTCGTTTTTGTTCACTCTGTCCTTTGCCTGAATGTCGTGCTTTTGTGCATCGTTTTCCATGATCGTTCCCTCAGATGCTGGAGTTCCTGCAACACCATTTTCCTTGATGTTACTAGCATCTGCCTTTTCCTGTTTCATACAGCATGATTCATTAGCTTTCTCAGCTTCAGTTTGTGGTCTGTTTTCCCCTTTATCTTGTCCACCCACCAATGCCACACTTTCAACAGCAGTGGCTACCTCTTGATTTTGAACATTACTTTGATCTTCTACTTCTTTGCCATCTTCAGCATCTAACTGACCGTTTTTGGTTATCGTCGTGTTACCGGGCACATTCTCAATGCCGGGTTCGTCTTTTGTCTTGACAACGTTCTTGGCCTGTTCATCCTTGGCCGTTTCAATTTCCTTGTCTTTTGTTTCGTCTTCCTTCTTGGCCTCTTCATCCTTGGCAGTTTCAATGTCTTTTTCAGGCTCTTCATCCTTGCCATTCCCAGTTTCTTTTTCTTTTGTTTCATCAACCATTTTAGGCTCTTTATCCTTTTCTTTCTCGATTTCAGTGTGCTCCTTCTCGGACATTTCGACATCTTTAACATCAGTTTCCTTTACACCCTCGGAGTTCTTAGCTTCCTTCTTTTTCGAGCCCGGAGACTTTCTAGCTCGTTTCCTTGGGGGATCTTCCTGTGGGGGAGGCGTTGTCTTAGCCTTCTCACTAATCCTAGCAGATCTCCGAGGTGTCTCACCAGTACTCCAATCAAAATCCGATAATGCAACATCTACAGAGTGTGATTTCAAGTACTGCTCGAGCTGTTTTCGATTACTGATCTCCTCGCCCGTAGGTGCTATGAATATGACTTCATTCTTTCTTGGTGTACCTCCCTTCTTGGGTGATAACTGGAATGAAATAAAACAGGAACTATCATGATTATCATCATCAAAGCCAAAGAATGAAAGGGAAAAATAGAATCATTCACACCCAGAATGATTTTTCAAAACAAGAACCAGCTGGTGCAAGTAATAAACGTTATCCTCATTCAAGGGAACACAGTTTTCAGGTTAAAAAAGAAAACAAATCTTTAATTCCCCCTCTCGTCGGTGTTGTAAAAGCATGGGGCACACTAAAATACGTGGGGTCGGGTGGGGTTAGGGAAGCCATACATACATATATATAGAGATGTCCAGGAACAGGGCAGAAACAAGGAAGCCTTTCCCGTCCCTATCCCGGCCTCCTATTTCATTTCCCATCTCCGCAAAGTTTTTCATTTATTTTTATGGGGATAGGGGCGAGGATTCCCCGACAAGAGACATTTTCCTATATATATTAGAAAACATTCCTTTCGAGTAAATTTCTAAGGAAAAATATGTTCGAGATGGGAACGGGAATTTCCATCCCTAGCCCCGTTTAGCTAACGAGTAGAAATCTCTCTCCACTCTCACCCCTAATCTCTCTTTTTCTCGACCCCGATTAGGACTTCAAGAACCGAGACATGCACCTGAAGCGAGTCGTATTAGGGGTGATTCGCTTCGAATGTGGGCTTTTCCTGTTGAGATAGCTCATTAGCTTGTACTGGAGCTCCTCTGTTTCTAAGGTTAGCAGAATGTGATTACAAATTTGTGAATCTGTAAGGCACACATCCTACAACCTGATTCTTATAGAATTGATGAACTTTTGAAAGAGAAAGCCCTGTTTTTCTTCCCCAAATATCTCTAACTTTTCCTGAATTTCCTGAAGCCAAGCCCTAAATAGCATCAAAAAGGGCAGAAACTATGAGCAGAAGCAGCCAATTTGTAAGGCAAACACTTCCCAAATCAGGAAAAACCCTAATCACAAAGGCAAAGAGCGAAAACATTGACAAACCCTAGAACTAAAAACACAGCAGCAAGCACAATTCACCAAGAACAGATTAATACCAACATCAAAAACAGAGAATCAAGCAAAAATTAGAGACACCCAGAAACAGATCCAACAGAAAAACAAAGAAATAAAAAGAATCAAAAAGCTGAAAACACAAGAACACAGAAGAAAAAAGAGAGTGAAAAAAAAAAAACCAGTTTCTTCCAAGAAGGTGGAGCTGGAAGATGAACAGAAACTTCATCTTTAGCTCCTCCCTCAACTGGGTTTTGAAGCTCTTCTTTGCTCTGCACTCCCACTTCGTCTTCCATCTCTTTTTCCCACTTGCAAACAACACAAACTTTCAATTCGCTTTGGCCTTAGAGAGTCAAAACTCTTCTATAAGCTCTCTCTCTCTCTCTCTCTTTCACTCTCTCTCTCTAGATTAAGATTAAGATGAAGATTAAGACTAAGACGCATTTATGGGTAGAATCAGAAGGGGTCGAAGCTTCATGAAAGTTTGGAGCTTAGCTTCACCAATAAGTGATGCCTTGCCTTATCTCTCTCCATTCACTTTTATCCATACAAATTTTGCTCACAGAGTAATTTATAAATTAAAAAGAAAAACCCCCAAGAAATGTGATTACAATTAATCTGTACCCAATGAATTAAGTGATCCCTAATCCATATTTTGATTCTAAATCTTTTGCTAAGTTTCTTTAATCAATGAACCAACCAGTTAGAAACCATTAGCCGCGTTTTACTCCCCAAAACACATTTTTTAGCGAACAAAACGGTCAATACACGCGCCAGACAATGGCCGTGAAGCCCACGTCCCTGTACTATTATTATTATTATTATTATTATATAGTTTAATTTCTATTATTTGTTTTGTCCATTTTAATTCTTATGGTTTAAATATTGTCAATTATGCATCATATTTTTAAATTCTTTTAAACATAAATTGTCTTTTGATTATAAATTTACATAATATTTAATTAATTAGAAGATGAATTATAATTTATTTTATATATTATTTTTTTAATATTTTTTAATTAATCTAAGCTTAATTAATGGATAATACCTAAATTATAATATTAAAGATCAATTACTTAATTTTCTACTTTAAAATTAATGAAATAAATAATATTTACGGAGAAAAGAGACTAAATTGAAAATTAGGGTCTTAAAATAAATATACTTAGATTTTAAATTTTGTCTCTAAAATTTTTTAATTTGTATGGTTTTTTTTTCAATAAATTTATAATATTTTCGATATTCTTTTAAAATATTGTGATGTAAAATATATATATATATATTAAATTTAAGGATTTTATTTTATAAAAAGATAAATGTGAAGCCACGCGGCGGTGGGGGAGTTGAAAAAAATGACGGCACACGTGGAAGAGTGAATAGCGTTTTTTGGATAAGGTCGCTTATCAACTGTATTGGAATCTCACTTTCAGGTCCGCCCACGATTCTCCCTTTTATTTCTCTTTTTCTCCCTTCCAACTGGGGTCTTCTATCATCCACTCTCCTGCCGCCACGTGTTTAGTAAGGTTACATCTATATATTCGCGTAATATTATTATTCTTGGTGGGCCCTCTTTGAAATTTTGCTTCTAATTGTGAATAATTAGTTTTTTTTAATAAATAATATTAATAAATAAATTTTGCTTCTAAAATTTATAATTTTTAAAATTATAAATTTTCGAAACTAAAAGAGTTTTCAGATCCTTGTTTTTATTTTTAACTTCACCTCCTAAATCAATTATCAAATACAAATTTAAATAATTAAATAGATTTTTTTAATTTTAAGGTGGATAAAAAGCAAACTCGTATTTTTTAATTTTGGCATAATATATTATCCTTATATTGATTCAAATTTTAGAAATTAACTTTAAAATTAAAAATGTTTTTTTAGAATAATAAAAATTCTAAAAGCAAATAAAGCTATAGCTCATTTTGTTGGTCAACATTACTTAAAATCCTTTTTTTCCTTAAAAAAACGTGTTACCAAAAATATAATTAACAACTTATATTTAAATTTTATCCTCTTTATTACAAATAAGATGTGATAGAATAATTTGCATAATTATTACCTTATTAAACTTTTCCTTTTATTTTGTTCCGAATCAATTTTTTTTACTCGAAATTTATATCATTTTTTTTTAAATTTATTATTAACTAATAACAAATCTTTTAAAAAATATATTATAATATACTATACTTCTAAATTTTTCTAATAAAATAATAATATCTTCTAGGTAAAAATATAATTATGAGTTTAACCGACAGTAATTTTTATCTATTCAAATTTTAATATTATAATACATCACTAACTTATTTACGCAATAAATAATCTAAATGTGGCGAATAAGGGTGAGACTATAATTTATTATTTTATTTTACTTATGACGATTAACATTATAACAATAATGGATTTAAAGAATTTCGATCCAATTTTATTTTATAAAAATTGTTCAAGTGTACATTATTTGGACTTTAATTTGCCATTATTTTCAACTTATAATTAATATCACCATTACATCATATATATATATATATATACATATATAAATAAATAAATAAATAAATGGGTAGAAAAATGAATTGCAATTTATTATAAGATATAGAAACTATATAATTAATAGATATAAATGAACTTAATATTTGATAGAGATATAAAAATGGACTTACCACCTAATAATTTTTTTTATAAAAAAAAATTCATTTAAATCAATTAATAGCTTTTATCATGTATATTTCTTTAGGTTAGGTATGTAATTAACAAAACATATAATTTTCAACCTAATCTATAGCTTCTAATTATTAGCGATAATCATCATTTCAAGCCTATTTTTCATAATTAGTCTATTTTGAATCGGCTTGATCATAAAAGGTATAGGTTCAAACTCGATTCATGCACAAAATTGACATGCTTAAAACAATATTTAGATTTGGGTGAGTAAGTGCAACCTTTAAATAACTATGTGATGACTGAACTGAACCATCAACTTAACTCAATGAATCAAAGTTTATGTTATTAAAATTTATTGCAATTATATTTCTAATGTAATGTTGGTTTAAAAATTTGGATATTTTTTTAATTATTTTTACTCAACAAAACCAATGATATTAGAAGGTTTATTTTAGTATTTCTATTTTAAACTTTATTTCATTGTTTATATCACTTAATTTTTTTTTTTTTTTTTTATGAATTAAAAACTATGATATCTAAATTAAAAAAATTAAAATTTTCACTTTTTTATGTGACAGATTATATATACATACGTTTGTTTAAGTTAATTCAATGATAAGTTTATTGAGCCGACATGTCCGATTCAAATATTGTTAAGGTCAACTCATAGTTGACCTTTTAAAGGGTAATTCATATCTAATCTAATAAATTAATAAATTAATAAATTAATAAATTAAATGGTGATTAATGTGAGTGAGGACAAAACATGTAAGTGAGGACAAAACATCTTCTATGTTGAGTGACTTCCTAAAAATTTTACAGACAAACAAAACATGTTGAAAGTACTGTGTTGGTCTGTGTGGATACTGAAAGTACTTGTGTTGGTCTATGTGGATATTTTTCACTCCTAAGAAGCGAGGTGTACCTAACCATGTTGCTCGAGAATGCCGAGATCATCAAATGCCAAATCTAGATTTCAAACCCTAGGTGCGGATAACAATAGGCTTAAAGCCCAATTAATTTCCTTAATTAAATGATTAAAATAATATACATGTGGCTGCTTTTTTTTTTTTTTTTATTAGTGATAATATTGTATAGCTGTTTGAGGAATTATAATACAGTCAGCTACCTAATTCTAACCATACAATTAAATAATTAATAATACAAACCTTAATTTGATATTACAACATTAAAATACTTAAAAACATGCTTTGGAACAGCTTGGCTGATGCATGAAAGATAACGACACTGCCACAAACAAAGAATATCATACCACAAAAACATCTTATTGCAACAAAATCAAGGGCTAATTAAAGAAATAGCTCTTCATATTCCGATCAGGATCCAGATCCCGTACACCCATGTCCAACCTCGATCGTTTGGGCATCAACAACAGTCATTGTTACTCCGATCAGGATCGAGATCCCGTACACCCATGTCCAATCTCGATTGTTTGGCCATCAACAATAGTCATTGTTAGTTCGATCAGGATCGAGACCTCGTACACCCATATCCAACCTCGATCCATCGGGCATCAAGGGTGTCGTTGTTAGTCCGATTAGGCTAGAGATCTCGTACACCCATGTCCAATCCCAATCGTTCGAGTGTCGACGGTGATTAACACAACACCCTGATTCTTCAAATTGGTAACTTTGTCATAAAGGTAGAGAGAAAGTAAGGCTAAATCTTTCTCCATGGAAGACACAGGCAAAAGGGGCTTCAAAAGTGGGTTTATTTATGAACTTTTTACATTTTATGAGTTATAGAAAGGGTTACAAGTGAGAGAATCGTGTTCATACACACGTACTAAAGCAAACGACGGCAATGAGATTATGGTTTATTGAAGATATCTTACAGTGGCAAGGAAAGTAGTGTGTTATATATTTGATGAGATTAGGAAGATGCAGCGAGAGGAGGATGGTGAGGAGCTCCATGTGAGAAACCGGGCCGAGACGGATGCCTTTCCTCTGTTTCATACTGCTGTGGCATATCGTCTTCTTCGTCGACATCGGTATCCCAGAGAAACCGTGCGTATGAAGCTAGAAGATAGCTGTAAATAGAGAAAGATTTGCCACTAAATCAACTTTGAAGCAATATCACAAACAGAGAAGCAAACAGCTAAGAAAGATTCTCTCCATTTCAATGCTTGAACAAGAAATTGTATGACATAAACTTCACAAGCCTCACTGAGAGATTCCAATAATGAATTGTAACATGATCCATATATGAACAGAGATAGCTGTGTCAACTCTTGAAGAAATGACACAATGAAGAATGGAATCGATATCGAAATTGAACTCCGAATCTGTTCATGTTCTTCTACTCATGGCCATAATCAACTTGATCCATATATGAACAGAGATAGCTGTCTAAACTCTTGAAGAAATGACACACAATAAAGAACGGAATCGATATCGAAATTGAACTCAGAATCTGTTCAGGTTCTTGTATTCATGGTCATAATCAACTTGATCCATATATGAACAGAGATAGCAAACTAAACTCTTGAAGAAATGACACAAACAAGAATGGAATCGATATCAAAACTGAACTCAGAATCTGTTCATGTTCTTGTATTCATAGCCATAATCAACTTGATCCATATATGAACAGAGATAGCTGTCTAAACTCTTGAAGAAATGACACAATCAAGATCGGAATCGATATCAAATTGAACTCAGAATCCGTTCATGTTCTTGTATTCATAGCCATAATCAACTTGATCCATCATCAAAAGCAATCAAAAGTAAACAAATGAACCAGCAGTCCACAAGATAAGATTTCCAATCTGTTCTAAATGAGCTAAGAAATCAACTTAAATGCATTCAGATTCTTACCAATCATCAGGGGAACTTTTAACCGCCTGATCAAAATAGGTCGCAGCTCGTTGAGCATCCTTCTGTGTATGCCAAATAAGATCAGCATAAAGCGATAGAACACTTGAATCATTCGGGTCAGCTAGAATTGCCCTTTCACAAAACTCTTCGGCTTTGGCAAAGTCTCCATTAACCTAAACGGCAGAGCAGAATCAGAAGGGGCTGCCATTGAAGAAATTTCCAAGAGATTTCAAGCTAATTAAGGTACCTTTTTCAAGAATTTGGCATAATTTCCAAGTAGAAGAGCATTGTTAGGGTTCGCTTCAATCATCTTCTGATAATAAGCATCTGTGCTATTGTTAAACCCTGACTTATCAGAATCCCCTCCACCACCGCCGTTGGAACCTCTTCCGCCGCTTCCACCGCCTCCACCGCCACACACCCGTCCGCCGTCGCTTCCCGTTCCGCCGCCGATCACCAGCATCTGCAGAACGCATTCATCGCGAACTTCATCATTTGGCACTTTCAGACCCAACCCAGAATTCAAAAACACTCCAGAAATCGAAGACGACGGCGAATCTGAAGTGGGTCTGAGATCTTGATCTCGAACTGATCTCACTCCGGATTGAAAGTTATAGCTCTTGGGTAATGAAATCTTCTTTCTGGGATCTGTAATATCTAATTCTAGCAGATTTTGGGTTACCCTCTTCGCTGAATCATTCGATAAAGGCGGTGGAAGGTGAAAAGAGGGTGTTAACGAGAGCGATTTGGTTCTTCGAAACGGGAGGATTTGGTCCGATTCTGAAGGGGAGGATTTGGATTGGTGAAGCCAAGAATTAAGAATTGGGGTTGAAGAATTTCTCAACAGCATCATTAAGCGCTACGAAACAAGGAATTTGAGAGGGGATTGAAGGATTGATTTATGTGAACTGAAGAAGAACGACAAGTTGTTGATGGAAGTTAATGGAAGCAAAAGTGGGAGAGCCAGAAGGCGGCATGTATGCCTCCTTTCTTACAACTGAAGTGGCAAGTTGACATTTTATAGGGGCTGGCTATGGGATGATGCTCATTTTACATCAATTTTTAATTTCTTGTTCAAAGAAAATCTTAAATATGTATATTGTTTTCTATATTTTTGTAGATTTGTTAGTTTCAATGGGTTTTGCCAAATGAATGAGATTGAAGTAGAGAGAATTTTGTAAGAGATTTGATTTTACTAAATATTATAAAAAAAATTAGATAAATTACAAAGTTCAACATTTTATATATATATATATATATATAATTTACCAAAAAAAAAAAAAATGGAGTTCATCTATTTTATAATTTTTTTTTTTTTTTTTTTTACGAGGAATGGCAAAATTGACATAATTCATATACTTTATTACCTTGTTGACATAATTCAAATACTTTATTAAGGGGTATAGTAATTAAATCTTTTTAATAATCAAATTTTGTTTACAATTCTTATAGTTTCAAACATCTTAATTCTTGTGTATGTTAAACATAATTTTAATATTCACGAATGTTATAGTTTTTGAAACTTAGTTTTAATAAATTTGAAAGTTAGGTTTAATCATGATTTTTAACTGTCAGATTATATATAAATCATAAAATTTATGTATATATAAACATTTAAAAAGTTTGATACTGGGTGGAAATACATGAACAAATTTATCATTCAAAATATTTGGATCATAAAAATGAACTTTCGACTTCGAACATCGTCAATAAAAGACACAAGAGAAGGGTCCAACCACGACTCAAGATAAATTTTGGTAACATTAGAAATAACAAATTAATTATATTGTCTTTTATTTTTAATTTTTTTAAAGCTATGTCATCTACTAAAAGCTCAAGTACTTTCGGCTTCTCATAAACCTAGCAAAATACAATTTGACCACTACTTTTAAAATTTATTTAATGCAAAAATAAATTGTAGCCATACGTATAACTATGGGCAATGTGTCAACCAGGTTGTGGCAAAGACTTCTAATTATCTCAAGAACCAAACATATCTCCCATCATTCTGATGCTGCAAGCAACACAATGATTCCAAATGTTTCAACTGCAACCCTCGTAGACAATCTTGTACATCCATCAACCAAATCCCTGTCAAAGAAAACACCTACCAGAACAATCTATACAGAATTGTAACTTAGTAGTGAAAAAGATTGGTCGTTGTCACTCTAGAGGCATCAGAGAAGTTGAAACAATACAAAGAAAATTGACATGACGCAATACGAGGATGATGTGCACTTGCATAGCCCTACGCAAGGATGATGTGCACAAATCAAGGTTCAAAAAAGAAAAAAAGTTAATAATTAGAGTAGGATTCAGGAAAGTTTTAAGACACTTGATAAGAATATGATACAGAACAGGGCTTTCCATGACAGTTTACCTTTGGTATCAACATCTAATTGAGCAAGCTTTATCTACCTCGTCTAAGGCTTCTATATATCTTGAACATAGCTAAAATCAAGCAGCTTAACACTATTTATATTAACCTGCAATCCTTTACAAAAGAATGCTTTTTTTACGAAACTATCGTCTAAATCGAGAGCCCTTATTAGGTCTATTTTTTCCATCCAATGCAGAAGTCCAGAAGAAGAGGGACATCCAGAATAACACAGCAAAGAAAATCTGTACTCTGTCTCCAAATTTTGAGAAAATTGCTGGAAAACCTGCTTAAATTATAATACGAAGAGAAATAAGGAAACATATTTCATCCACATCAAAGAACCTCAGCATGACCAAAGCAATTCAAAATAGACCAAACAAGTTACAATATGAATTACATGCAAGAAAATTAGTACCAAGTTCTAACATCAAAAATATATAATGACTCGGTAGAATTTCAGAGTATTACCAACACCAACAGTTTTAATCTAATACAGACGATGAAGCTTAACAATCTCCCAGAATGCAAGAAAACTGCAGAAAAGCACTCCAATTGGCTATAATCAAGAAGCTATAGTTACAAAAAAGAAGTTTGGATAGAGTACACTAATTTAAGGTAGAAAACCTAGATACGTCTCAAATCACCGGAATATCCTTTCCAATTTCATCCCATTTCATACTAAATGATCACATGTTAGGCATCGTGAACCAAAATTAATATTTGGCCAAGGGAGTGTCAAAAAATGAATTGAAAGAAAAATTAAAATCTTGTTTGATAACTGTTTGATTATTGAAATTTAAGTCAATAAATATTACTTTGGCCTATGAATTTCTTTATTTTGTTATCTATGTTTTAAAAAACCAGTCAAGTTTTGAAAACTAGAAAAAAAAAAAAAATTTAAACATGTTACTGTTTTTGGAATTTGGCTAAAACTTTAAATGTTTGGTTAAGAAAGATGAAACTCATGGTAGAGAATTAATAAGAAATCAAACACAATTTCCGGAAGCCAAATGATTATCAAAGGCCTAAGTTATCCAAGCCAAACAACTTCAACTTCAGCGGGGAATCATCATCAAAGACCAAAAGTCTCCAGCAGCTATACGATAAGGGGCTAGAAAAGAAGAAGACACTTCATCTTACAATCGGAAAGTTGAATCCTAAGAAATCGCTATGATTCTTGCACGAAAGCAAATATATATAACTGTTGTTATGGAGGGGGAAATGGCTTTATATTTGCAGCTAAACATCTATACTCGGATATGTTTACGAATTGCTCATTAAAATTGACAATTGAACTTTGCTGACGCGGTTAATGAAAAATGATTACGGAGTAGTTGAACCTAATGAATCGCACACTCCAAATACCATTATTTCTTTTCCGTTGAGATTTCAACATATCTATGACGTATTGAGCAGAACTTTCTATCTAACAAACTTTCAAAATAAATCACGAGAAAATTAGATATAATTGCTAAGCACATATGTATCCGCAGACCTAGCGGAACAAATTTCCAGATGACTAAAAAAACGAAAAATATTTATGGATGATTAGCTTCTAAACAACCAGAACTCAAATGGATAAATAACACTGTTATTAGTTGTAGCAGTCGAGAAATAAGGACCACTAGCAGTCTAGCACAATCCGAGCAAAATTCAGGAGCTAATAATTTTTATTTTCAGTCATGAAGGCATGCTATAGGGATAAGGATAAAGCGAACTCCTCAACCGTTCATGGAAAAACGAAATAGAAATAAGTAAACACATAACCAAGCTCTATGCACTAAAATTTCTAAGCCTTAACACGAGCAGTTCAGTCCAATAAATGAATTAAGCACGAGAAGCACCAGCAAAGAATATTAACCTTTTAGACGAATCGGATCCTCGTCAGGAGGCGGATCGGAGTCCGGAGGCGGGCGTACTGCTGCAGTACAAACGGCGGATTTAGCACAGGGATTAAAAGAGAGCAAGAGAGATGAACGACGATGATGAAGCGGAGAGAAGGAAATTTCCGGACGAGCATGGAAGCTTGAGAAGAGAGGAATGGCGATTGCGGGGGCAGTAACGGCCCGTGAAGGATGGTAGAGAGCGTTCGAAGTAGAGAGAGAGGGCGATGCCATTGTGAGGAGAGAAAAGTCGACTATGATTCCATGTCTCTGTTCACTTCTCGTGAGTCCTTTACAATATGTGCTTTTAGCCATATGGGCCGGCCCAAATTCATTGGGTAATCTTGGTTGGGTTTTGGGCTTCCCGAGGTATGGACCACAATCACAAACTACACTATAAGCCCCTCCTCGAATAACTTCCCCTTAATCGAGTCACAACTCATTTTGTTGGAGCCCTCCAACAAAGTACATCTTTTGTTCGACACTTTAGTCACTTTTGACTACATTTCAAAATTCACAATTCTTTATTTAATATGTGAGGATTCTATCGTCATGGCTAAATTTAGAACATGACTCTGATGCCATGTTAGTAATTATGATATTGTCTACTTTCCGCGTAAGCTCTAAAAAGAAAGGTTAAACAAATGTATTTTATGTTAATAAAAAAATGTTAGAAATTATTTTCTACAATTTCAACACACATTATTTAATTTTAGATAATTAAATCTTAAGTCAAACTATTAAAATTATTTTAATTAATTTAATTTTCATACCTGTACTTTAAATTTTAGGTTTTTGAATTTATTTGGTAATAAATTTTATTAATTATCCTTAGATAAATGATTTATTATAATTTTGTATTTAAAAAATCGAAGTAAATTATATTAAACTAGATATAATTATGATAATTTATGACTAAAATAATTAATTTTTAATGATAGTTTATTACTATTAATTATAATTTAAATTTGAATCAATTAAATATACTTTACAAAAATAATAAAGAAAAATAAAAGAATAAGTAAAAAGAAAAAAGAAAAAGAATGTAGGAAAATAAATAAGTAGAGGAACAAATAATAAAAATAAAAAATAAAAAAGAATTAACCTTAGTAGTTAATATATTCTCTTTATTTATTATATAACATTACCATCAAAATAAAATAAATACATAAAATTCCCATGATGGTGCTAGGGCTGATAGATCTTATTCCCACATCGGCATTTCCACGAGAGAAGATAGTAGCTATCATCTTCAACTCCAGACGACGGAACAAATGCTCTGAACCATTTCTTCCTATGCACCGGCACCACCGCCGCCGCCATGCACGGCCTGCAACTCTTGCACTTGTTCTCACACCCCGGCGGCCTTGAACCAATCACCATTTTCTTTTGTTCATCCACCACATAACTCTCTCTTTCACGCTTCTCCAAATTCCCCGTTTCTTTTCCCCCTCCGCCGCTCCTCGGCCAAAACAACCCTACTGTACGGAACCAAAAAAAAAAGTCAACTTTATGAAGGAATTCTTTACATGACTTCCATTCTAATTTTCGTAAAGGTTATAGTACAATAGATATGTGTTTATTACTTATATATTAGTGGAAGGGGAGAATTTGACCAATCTAATTAGTGTCACACAAGAAAAGAGTGTTTGTAATGACCATTTGTTATGGGCATTCCAAATCGGTCTTAAAACATCAAAATTTTCATCGAACAATTCGTTAAAAACTAGTGAAATCCAAGAACAAAGGGAAGAAGGTAAAGAAAACCCAAGTTTTGAAATGGCAAAACAAGCAAGTGGGGTTTGATTAAGATGCTAAATTACCTGATTTAGAAGGAAGAAATGAGAGGAAGAGGAGGAGGAGGAGGAGGGCGAATTTGGAGGAAGAAGGAAGAGACATTGAGAAAGGCAGGTTGAAGTGATTGGAGGAAGGGAGTGAAACAAGAAGCAGGTTGAAGTGAAGGTGAGATGAGAAGCTCAAAAATGTTTCCTTTGGAAGAGACATAAAATAGGGCTTTGAAGGCATTTGGATTGGTTTTGGGAAACTGAGCTACTCTGACTTTAAGTTGTTAGTGAATGACTGAAGTGACCACTTCAATGTCTTGTTCTTTTTACTTTACAAACCCTACATGTCTTGTCTATTATAAGCTCACAATGCCTTGTTTCTTGAGCTCCCATTTCTCCATTATCATCATCATCATTCTTAATTCTTAATGTGTTTTAACCCTTAGATCTTTCTAACTCTACTGCTAATAAATATTGTCATTTTTAGACTTTAATTTTAGAGTCTTTCCTCAAAGTTTTTAAAACGCTATCTTACTAGTGAGAGGTTTTCACACCCTTATAAACAATGTTTTATTCTTCTCTTTGAGTTTTACCTTCCAGACTTACCTTCAAGACTTTTAAAACTCGTCTTAAAAACTTTGAGCAGAACGCGAAAGGAAAAGTCCAAAGCAAACAATATCCTAATGGTGGGCTCGACATGAACAAACCCCAATTGATCTTTCTGATTTTCGAACGCCCGCTCCTTTTCAACGACTCATTTCTCGTCTACTTAAAAACTTATACGCGTTAGATTTGACCCACGATTCAAGAATCTAAAACTAACCCTTTTCTACATATATCAACGAATTGAACCCCACAACAATGCTTTAAATTATTCATTCAAAAAAAAAGCATGGAGTTCAAGTAGATATCTGTCAGTTGGCAAGCTTCTCCCATGCAGGAGCAGCAGCACTGAATCAGGCAGCTAGTGAGTGCTACACTGCCACATAACAGTGCCAAATGAAGCTCCATTTCAGCTTCCCTTTCCCATTTTCACCTTTTCATCCCTTTCCTTTTGGGAATCTTTATGCCTTTTCAAAACCCAACTTCACATGTCAATTATAAGTTCTATGCTGCACAAATCCTTAAACATCAATTAATGAACGAATGCCTCCATGATTATCTTAAACAAACATAATTTCCATCAAAAACCAAATGACATGATTATCAAACCAATTTTAAAATATTTGTAACGAGATCTCTAATCCCTTGATTGATATTATATGTTAATCAGTTGAGTTATGCTTAAATTGACAACCACGCTAGTAAACTATAATTTATAAAACCTTTTGAAGATGACGAGAGATTCAAATCTCTAATCTCTTAAACACCTCCTTAAATTAGGGTTTAAAAATATATATATAGATAGGTGAGAAAGAGTGAAATGGTAATAAATTTAGTGGAACTTTATTCCTCCACCATTGGAAACACCATACATCTCTCTCTCTCTCTTCATATTTCCAAAGAACCCTAAATCTTTGAACACTTTTTTACCCAAACGCTCTCTTTTCATTCCCAAAACTTTTTACCTTTTTTACTACTAACATTCATTAGCTTCTGGGTAAATAGAATAGAACAGAATAGAGATGCAAAATGAAGAGTTTTTAACCTCTCTTCATTGTTGGAACTGCTGCAGCCTGCATGGGCTTTATTACAAACAACATTTCAAAAAAGATAAAAATATTTTTACTTTTACAGAAAACTTTATTCACTTTCAACTTTCTTTTCAAAAAAACTATCAATCAATTAACCATGGTTTCTTTTACTTCTCATAAAAGATGACAATCACTGTATTGTTCGGCTTTTTTCACTTGAAAACTTTCTGTTCAGCTCGAAATCAATTAAAGATGAATAAATACCTATTTTTCGTGTCCCGAATTTTTAACAACATCGATAATCGTGTTGTTCACTTATATATCCATGATCTTTTACTTAATTGGTTAAAGACGGCTAGAAATGAAGGGTGAGGATTGAGATCAAGGAAGCTTCCATCATCCATTTGGACGGCTAGGATTTTGATGAGATATGATGATTGATTGAAAAGACCTTGGCTGCACTCGTCACTTTCTTTAATAATAATCATAGGCCAGAAATCCAAGCAAAGGAAACGTGTCATGTTCTGATTGGTGAATATGGGCCCAAATCTCTTATTCTGACAACGACAGGTCTTATTCCCAGATTTATTTATTTAGGAAAAATTATGGTTGTGTCTTATCAGTCCTCACTTCTTAAATTGTCCTTAATTTCGTCAAACTTTCAAATGTTCCATAGACCAGGCAAGGGGAGACCCAGAATTAGAGGACCCGAGCTTATTTGGAGGTGTGATGTCCCACATTGATTGGGAAAGAGAACAAACCACCATTTATAAAGGTGTGGAAACCTTCTCCTAGCAAACACGTTTTATAGTCTCGATGAGAAGTCCTAAAGAGAAAGCCTAAAGAGGACAATATCTGCTAGCGGTAGATCTGGGCGGTTATAAATGGTATCAGAGCTAGACACCTGACGATGTGTCAGCCTTCTCGCTATTCCTCGAAGGGGGTAGACACGACGCGGTGTGCCAGTAAGGACACTGGGCCCCAAAGAAGGTGGATTTGAGGGAGGTCCCACATCGATTGGAGGAAGGAAAGAGTGCTAACGAGAACGATGGGCCGCGGAGGGGGGGTGGATTGTGATGACTCACATTGGTTGGGGAGGAGAACAATCTCGAGGAAGCCCGAAAGGAAAAGTTCAAAGAGAACAATATCTACTAGTGGTGGATCTGGATCGTTATAAGAAGAGATCAGGATCTAGCCAACCCTTCTTGTTCCCATGCATCCACCCGAAAATCTACCATTTCTTGCATGATTACACTCGACTTTTTAAGGTTGTGTGTACATTGTTCAGGACAATGGCTCTTCGTTATTGTAGTATATTTTGTACTTGGAACATAAATTTTCATAACTTAACTTTGGTTTTTTTTCAAAACACCATGTATTTATAGAGATAGAATTTATCGCTTATATATCTATGATTTTTTCTTCGATTAGTCAATATAAGACTTTGGTCAGACCAACTGTCCTTCCTTCCCTCAAACTAAAAACGACCATGCACTTATCCTAGCAAACTTCTCTTCAATGTCTACCATGACTTTTTTGTTCAACACCCGAAAATTCTACTAACAAGGCTTAATTACGCGTATGATTCCAATACAAAATATAGTCAACTAAATAATCTCCATTTAGTAGGTATGAACTAAATAATCTTTACCATTTTTAAAATTTTAATAAACCTTCTTCAATAATCCAAGTTTAGTTATATCATTTTATTAGTAGAGAATCAAATTTTTATTTAACAAAAATAATTATTATATTTACAATTATTTTAATGGAAGGTCGTAAATATACAAGATTATATTGGTTACTCATAAGTTAATTATTGAAAATTTTTAATATATAGTTGAGCATCATACGATAAATAAAGTATTTATTATAATTTTCAGAACCGTCAAATTTTCACTTTTTCTATGTATGATTTATCTTATTATAAAAATAAAAAAATATATTTTTTTTTATTTAGAGAGGTCCATTTAACTCTAATAAGTTTATATACTTCAGAGATTCCCACGAACCTAACCAAGTTTGTGAACCCTACCACTCTTGAAGTATGGGTGTGGATACGAGTCTAATTCCCCTCTCAGCTAACCAACCATTTGCCTCATTTGTTAAAGCATATTGAATATGTTATAATATTAAAGTTTAATTTTTTTTAATAATTATACATTATATTTTTACATTATACATTTTCGCTATAAAAAAAAAAGAAAAAATCATTCATTAGTTTTTTTATACCAATAATTTTCTTCAAAAAAATATTTCCAAAATCCGTGTCTAACTTTATTTAGAGTAAATCCTCCCCTTCGTAAAGCTTCGTTCATCTCTCGAACCAAGATCTCACAATCCCACTCACATGGGGGCTAACGTTTTCATTGGCACTCCGCTCAGAGTTTTGAGTGGTGTGCCAATTAGAACACTCGGTTTTCAAAGGAGGTGGATTATGAGATCTCACATTTGTTGGAGAGTAAATGAAACATTACTTATAAGGGTATGAAACATATACTTCATTTTTAAAATCGTGAAGTTGAAGGTATTACACAGACAATATAACGAAAAATTTGAAGAATGAATATAAATTAAATTAATTAATTTGTAGTTACAAAGAAAGAAAGATGAAGAACACTATGAAGAATAAAAAAAAAATAAAAAATAAAAAATAATTTTCTAGTTAGAAAGTGTTTGTGTGTGTGTATTTCAGTAAGAAAACCCCATTCTATTAGATCGATCTCTGAGAATGCCATTATAAAGAGCGACACGATTCTCCGGCATCTGGCTTCCTTGAAAACTGCTTCTGCATCTATTTTTCTTCAATTTTCTGGCCGTGATCTTCCTCTTCATCTCCTCCGCCTCCGTCGCTTTCTTCTTCACATTCTCTGCAAATTGAACCTTCTTCTGCTTCTTCTTCCGATCTTTATTTCCACCTGTTTGCAACGCAAAAATCAATAATTTCTGCTTTCTCTAAATATTTAATTTTAATTTTCTACCTGAACAGAGACAAGGCCGAAGAATCCGAACATCGGCCTGTCGGGTAGCGGCGCTGTCGCCCTTGTTATGCCGGAAATACGCCAGGATCATCAGCGTGCTCGACGCCACCATCGCTGTGGCGAACACCAAATTCGATGAGTTCAAGATCGATGGCATCCTCAAACCGAAGATTTCCCCAAAGGCATAAGTCGAACACAATTGTTCTTGTTCGTGTTCGTGTTGAAAGAGGGGATGAAAATGGAGTGAAGGTTTTTTGAATTTTGTGTTTGAAATATATCTTTGTTTTTGCACGAAAACGGTTGAAATTGGATGAAATAGAAAGAGAGGATAATGACAATTGAAGGGGAGAATTGATTTTGATTTTGATTTTGATTTTGGGGTTTTTTCTAATTTTATCGGATTTGGTTTGTTGGTTGCTTCGTTGGTATTTTTCTGATTTTGAGTGGCAGTCAAATTTGTGGGGTAAATATCAAATGATGTGTTGTTGTGTGTTTAATTTCATACAAAATCTTTTCTATTTTAATCTCTCTTAAGCTTTGAATTCCCTAATTTCGGATTTGTGTTAATATTTGGTTCATCGTTCTTGACGTCAAATTTTTTAAACTTTTAATTTTGTGTTAGATAGGTAAGCATAATATGTTGTTGACTATATATGACAATTATTGCTCGAGATACTTAGGGGGCGAGATGAGGTCATGCCTCCTATTTCAATCTTCATTTTATTAAAAAAAAAAAAAAACATGATTCTCGTAAATCTAATAATATTTCATAATAATAGATTTTAAAATGTATCTATTTATTAAGGAGAGGTTTCCACACATAATGTTTCATTCAGATCTTACACACTTGCAAAGAAAATAAGTGATCGAGTATTAGCAAGGTGGGAATTAGGATGGGGACGAAGAATATAGGTATGGAGTTTTCATGTCAAAAACTATGCATCAAGATTTTTACCCTATACCACACCGTTTTATAGTGGAGTATGTAGGTAAGAGAATCGATGCAATATTCCACGTCCTTTGAGCTTGATTAATAGACATGGTCGCCTATGTCGATGGGCATATATAGGAGAAACTTCCAAACTATACATAATGCATGCCCATAACTTAGTCTAAGATTATGTCAGAATTTAGTGCAACTTATTGTTAGTTTGGATGAGTCAAAATATTCATAATCAGTTAATATTTGAAGAATATATTAATTATGGAATATATATGAGATATTTTTAATCCGTTAATATTTTTATTTGATTAGTAGTATATTTTATTTTATTTTATTTTTAAGATTTAATTAGTTTATATTTTCCTTATTGGTAGGTATTATTTGGTATCTTGTATTCTACTCAAACGTTGTGAATATGAATGTAGATTGAACCTTCGATCCCAATTTTATTTCAAATTCTTAATTTTGTATTGTTTTCTTGAATAATAATATTTTCATATCTATTCATAATTGTTTGAGTGGTAGATATTGTGTCAGTTGATATTAGAGCCAAATTGATAACCAAGGGTTTGATATTACTACTCAACCAGATGAAGGGTGGAAGTGTCAAATCTATTCACATTTTTTTTTAGTGGTAGATATTGTGTCAATTGGTATCAGAGCAAGTTGGTACCCAGGGCTTGATATTATTACTCAACCAAATGAATGGTAGAAGTGATTCTAGGTATAGCTATGGAAAAGCTTGTTGACAATAATTATAATTATGGGAAGTTAGGTATGAAATCTTATCTATAGGGACAAGATTGGTGGGATTTAATTGGAGGTGATGACACACAAATTCCAGCAGATACTCCACATTTTGAATTAGGCCGAAAATGGAAGATCAAATGTGGAAAACATTTATTTACCTGTGAACTTTGATTAGCAAAGAATATATTGATCATGTTCATAATTTAAAGTCACCAAAGCGAGTTTGGGAAACACTAAGAAAAATACAGCTCGTGCAATCTATAGAGAATGAACTAGATGTGGTAACTCAAGGTAATTTTTTTGTTGAAAAATATTTCTTGAAAGTGAAAAATCTGTGTTCTGAAATTTTAGAATTAGATGCTAAGAAGCCATGAGTGATGCTCGATTATGACGTTATCTTATTCGTGGATTACGAAAAGACTTTATGCCCTTTATTTCTTCAATGAAAGGGTAGGCACAGCCCACAGTTACTGAATTGGAGAATTTGTTTTCTAATCAGGAAGCTTTGATTAAGCAAATGACTAACAACAACGAGTTTTCTCCAAAGTCAGAAGATGTATTGTATGTCAAAGATCAAAGGAGATAGAATTTTCATTCAAAGCCTTCATCAAGCAATGAGAATCAATTTAGAAGTGAGAAGTCGTAAAAAAAAAAGCAATTTAAACCTTGTTACAAGTGTGGAAAACCTGACTATTTTAAATGAAAAAGTCAAACCATATTAAGCCAAATTGCAGGAATTAGAAGCAAAAGTTGTACATGAAAGTCAAAGTTCTCCATATCCAATTTGGGAACACTGCTTAACCATTGAGGTTCTTGGCTAGCCAACAAAATGTGACTTCAGTTGTACATCAAGAATATGTCTCTACAAGTGCTCATGCCTTTATAGACTATAATGAAGAATGGATTGTCGATTCTGGTTGTTCTCATCATGCAACTGAAAACGAAACTCTTCTATCAGATGTTCGTCTACATTGTCAAGAGAAGAGTAAAGGGCCCAACAAAATGGCTGAATTGGAATCACGACTTTCTCAACTCCAAGAGGAACTTAAGAAAACAAGTGATCAACTGAGCACATCTGAATCACACAAAAAGCAAGCCCAACAGGAAGTAAAAGAAGCAAAGAAACAACTATCAGGTATGTCTGCAAAGCTTGAAGAATCCCAACAGCAGGTGCTTGAGCTCTCAGCTTTTGAGAAAGATCGTGTTCAAGAACTGCACAAACTTTCTCAAGATCGTGATCGAGCATGGGAGACCAAACTTGAAGTTGTTCAGAAGCAGCACGTAATGGATGTTGTTGCATTGGCTTCCGCCATGAATAAAGTTCAGAGGCTCAAGGTCCAGCTGAACATGGTGTCTGAGTCCGACCAAACCCGAAGTAACATCGCTGAGTCGGCACAAGTTGAGATGGATTATTTAAGAACACAACTCTTAGAGACACTCTCCCATGTTGAAAAACTAAAAAATGAGCTCAGAATCTCAAGCCCTCAACATTGCAAGGAAAAATCAAAATCAATTTGAAACAGAATCAAAGTTGTTAAAGCCTACAACTGTTTGTCATAGCTTTGGAGTCGCAGAAGAAGCAGAGGACTGCGACATGGGCGCTGTCACCAAATCATGGTATTGTCTTCGATGATACTTGGAAGATCGTGGATGAAAAGCAGGCTAAGGATGGGAAATTGAAGGAGGACAATTTCGATGCCTATTCTGATGTAGGCTAGTCGAGAGAATTGGGGCTGTCTTCGGAGCTTTATGAGAAGAGGGTTTTTTAGGAAGAGTCCAATCATGATTATGCTTCGTTTCTCAAGGAATTGGGAGTTTTGAGAACTCGAGCAAATCGAGCGTGGCTCAGAGAGGAGGTTTTTAATGGGATGATGGAGAAAAACTTGGTGTCCTAGTGGACGATGATCAGTGGCTATGCAAGGATGGGCAATTTAGAAGAAGCACGCCACCTGTTTGAGAATATGCCAATGAGGAATGTGGTTTCTTGGAACACAATGATAGCTGGATATGCACAGAATGAGAACTACGCAGATGCAATTGAATTGTTCAGGTAAATGCAGCGTCAAGGCGACCCGACACCCAACGATGTTACGCTTGTTAGCGTACTCTTCGCTTGTGCACATCTTGGTGCTCTTGATTTGGGGAAGTGGATACACAAGTTTATAAGACGAAGCAAGATGGAAGTTCCACCGATTTTTGTCGAAAATAAAAGCTCGTTCTGATACCAATTTGTTAGAATAACGCTCACGAAACTGTGAAGAAGATGTCGAGAGGGGAGAGACAAAGAGACAAGGAATTATACTTAAATGAGATAATTTCCCTCTCTCAATGCTCTACTTGCTCGGCTCTTTGCAATGAAAACAAATTAATTTATAGATATTCTTAAAGCTAAAAATGACCATCATAATGACATAATTTTCTAACCCATAAACCAACTCTTTCCTAAATTTATTATTGCCATTTCATTTTTTATTTGGGCATTTTCCTTTTACCGCTCAATTTCAAAAACTTACACTAAACTTAACTAAAAAATAAAACTACCCTTATCATTTAAGTTTATTCCAACAAAATGGAATTCACTCCTACCCACTTTTAGGGATAAAAGAGAGGTAGTTCCCTTAAGTATCGACTCCAAGTCTTGAACAAGGGGCCCCACTCTCTCATTGATCTGGGAGGGATTTGGTTTATTGGTTAGACTACAAACCAATTGTTCATTAGAGAATCAATGGGACATAAGGAACAAGAAGTAACTTCAAGGGGTAAAACGGTAGATTGACCCAACTCTAGTTACGAACAATCTATGAAGAATCGACTTACTGATCATGGTTATATCAAATGGACAGAAATATATCTATAATGAGGGGAGTGCAACTACTAGGCTACAGTGGAATGTCCAAGTAGTTAACGAATGTTGGTTAACAAGGTTAACGAGTTTAGCCGGTTAATCTTGAATCGTTGGAGCCCACAATCTATAGGTTCATAAGGTTCCCCTGCTAGCTCATATCGGATTAAACCATAGAATAGTGTGACGAGTGAGTTCGAAGTGTTCAAATTCAAATTAGAGAATATGCACTACATATATACGATATATTTAACAACATTTTTGTTTCATTTACGAATTAAACCAAAAGAGAGAATCGGAGATATTTAAATAAGATTTAAATATTTTAATCAAATATGTGTCGAAATTAATTGAGATTGACATTTGAATTAATGTTAAATATTAATTAAATAATTTAATTAATCATTTAATATTACATTAATTTAAAATTAATTGTTAGAATCAAAATGAAGAAAGTCAAAATGTTGACTTCACTCCATGAAAAAATTTATGTTTGAGTTCGTAGAATTTTGAGATGTCAAAATTTTGGTTTAACCAAACATGCATGCCAAATAAACCCCACAAATTTGAGCACTCAAAATTTTGTGATCTCAAATTTGCATGAACATGCAAATACGACTCTATAAATAGAGTGATCAAGGTACATGGAACTTCTTCCTTCTTAAAAAACCTTGAGAAAAATTCTCACAAACTCTCTCTTCATACATACTAAATCCTCACCGAATTCTACAATCCCGTTCTACGACGGGAGAATAGTAGAGAAGACACTAATGGTGGTTTGAAATCGGTTCATGAGGAAAAAAGAATTTGAACTACAAAATGTTAATACTCAAACTTCTTGAGTTTTAATACTTATGAACATGCTAGTTATTTACTATAATTGATGTTCTAAGAGTGCTTAAGATCCAAGTTGCTTCTGCATGTGTTATATTAACACCATCATTGTTTACATTTGTAACACTGGACGTTGAAATTATATCCTTGACTGCATCATTGATTGCGTCTCTTCCACGCTAATATGCTTGGCTCGACTGTCTCTTCTCCTTATAATTTTCTTCATTTCTGCTGTCTTGACTACCTCGATCATTCTCGCGACTTCCACGACCTCTACCTCGAATATCTTGAGAGTAGAGTACCTTTTCATCCTTTATTGATGCCTTAGTCTGAAGTGCTTAATCGAGTGTCTCCTCCTTCTTTTTCTTACGTTGCACGTGTGTCTCGAGAGAACCAACGAGCTCATCGACTGTGAACGTCGCTAGGTCCTTTGACTCTTGTATCGCACATACAACAATCTCAAAGTTGTCGGTTAAGAACCTCAAGATCTTCTCCACAACCCACGTCTCGGTAACATTTCTCCGTTTCGATTTAGTTGATTTGTCACGGTCTGTACGCGCGTAATGTAGTCAGATACATTTTTTGACTCCTTCATCTTCATGCTCTCCAACTCGCCACGCAGAGTTTGGAGACGCACTTGCTTGACTTGGTCGGTTCCTTTGAACACCATTTCTAAAGTATCCCACACTTTTTTTGAAGTAGTTGCCTTTGCAATCTTCTCAAAACCCAACTCGTCAACAGCCCGGAATAGCATGTATAATGTTGCCTTATCCTTTGATCGCAATTCTTTTAGCGCCTTGTTTTGCGTCGCCGTATAACCCGAGGTATCCTTTGGTTCTTCGAAACCTTCTTCGACCACCTCCCATGCGTCTTGAGAACCGAGAAGAGCTTTCATTTGGATGCTCCAATTCTCGTAGTTTGTCTTTGTTAATCGCGGTAGCGGCATTTGTCCCATCATATTCGCCATCGACTCTGATACCAATTTGTTGAAAATAAAAACTCATTTTGATACCAACAAATTGTTAGAATAACACTCACGAAACTGTGAAGAAGATGTCAAGAGGCGAGAGACAGGGTGACAAAGAATTTTGAAAAACTCTTTTCTATTACATTGTACTTAAATGAGATAATTTCTCTCTCAATGTTCTACTTGCTCTTTTTGCTCGGCTTTTTACAATGAAAACAAATTAATTTATAGGTTTTCTAAACGAAAAAAAATGGTCATGAGAATGACATCATTTTCTAACCCATAAACCCACTCTCTACTAAATTAATTATTGTCTTTCATTTTTACTCAATTTCAAAAACTTACTCAAATTAAAGTACTAAACTTAATTAAAAAATAAAACTACCCTCATTTAAGTTTATTCCAACCATTGCTTGGGAATGCATGGGCATATATGTATGCAAAATGTGGATGCATATTGTGATCAGCGAGCTTTGTGTCATAGCCATGCTTGTCTAAGGCGTGTTGCTTATAATCGTATGCCCATTTCATGTTGAAACTCTTGTCTTGTATTATTTTATCGCTTTCCTTTACTGCTTTCATGATGTATAATTTCTTTCTTGCTTTTACTAAGTGTATGACTTTTCGGTAGAATCATGTCATGTTTGGTAGACATGAAATGTCTCAGAATGTATTATAGGGGAGTATGACTAGTTGTAAACTCCTCCTCATTATTTTATATTATGACCGTTTGTCGAAATCATGTCTAAGCTTGTCATCCCTCGACTTTTCTTCGAAAAAAGTAATATAACCGTTTATCGAAATTATGACCGTTTGTAGTAGATATGACTAATTGCCAAATTCTTCGGAAAAAGTAATATGTTATTTTAAGTCGTTGTGTTGTGTTTTGATTGTACGTCGTATAACATCGTTTTCAATATCTCTCGACTTTTCTTTTAAAATCTCTCTACCCCGCTTTCTAAAATTCTCAAATAAGCACTAGAAGCTTAAGCATACGTTGTCTAGTTGTGAGCAATCCAATCCTAGGTTGGCTTGACTCACATACGAGCCGTTGTGGCTTCCTTTGTTTTGTTTTTTTTTTTTTTTTTTTTTTTTTTTT
>NW_019272040.1:159122-219062 GCF_002738345.1 Cucurbita maxima | reverse complement strand
TTTTTTTTTTTTTTTTTTTTTTTTTTTTTTTTTTTTTTTTTTTTTTTTTTTTTTTTCTCATTCTCATATGGAGAGGAATTTTGGCAGTCCATTGGGTCGACCCGAACCGACATATAGGGCCTAAGCCCACGAATCGTTTCGCTCTAGTAAGGTACTCTACTTACCGGTAGATCTCGTTCCGGTAATGTGGATAACTCAATTTTAAAATTAGTTTAATTGTACAGTGGACCCCACTTGAGTACAGACTTATTCAAGATGCTCACGTGGCGTTTTCTAATTGGTTAGCTTTTTCACATCTCATTTTCTCGACCTTTCCCAGTGTGTCACATTTACCAAATTGCCCTTTTCCCAACAATCCCTCGTTAAGAAATCGTTTTCCAGCCTCGGTCTTTTCTCAAAATTTCAGTAGACTGTCTATCACCTTGTCTTTAATTTTAGGGTTCCGGCCGAAGCTATACCCTAGATTTCAACCGCAATTGTAGTGCATAATCACAAATTTTATGGATTTTTTCTCACTTCCTTCTAATGGGGATTTTGGTTTTCAATTCAAGTTCTCCCGAGGTTTATCGAATTCTTATTCGGTCCGTTTTAAGTCTTCTTGAGGAGTTTGGATCTGTTGTTGTTTGATTTCTTGACGAAGTTTTGTGTTTCTCGGAACTGATTGTGATCAGAAGGGTGAGGGTTCAGATTGTATTATTATTATTATTATTTTAATTTTCCCGTTTTGGAGTTGATTGATGGCTACTGCGACTGAAGAAGAGGTTGATTATGAGAGTGATCCGGAAGAAGCAAAGCGGTTACTCGCGATGCGGAGGCGGGAGGCAAGCGATGATGAGGAGGGGGAAGGAGAAGGAGGAGAAGGGAAGCGGACGATCCGGAGGGTGGGGATTCATTCGGATGATTCCGATGGACAGGGTGGAGCAGCGGAGTATGACGATGAGGACGAATTGGGTGAAGAAGTAGACGAAGACGAGGTTGCTGTAGGAGTTGAGGACGTTGACGAAGGGGAAGAAGTTGGCGAAGAGGAGGATGAGGCGAGGTATAGGGATAGGAAGTTGGGTGGTCATGGAGAACTGGATGCCGCCTCCGGCAATGCGGTGAAGGAGCTGGACGATGATGGAAGATCGTTAGCAGAAGGACAGAGTGATTTGCCCGAGGAGAATCTAGAAGGGGAATTTAGTGAGGAGAAGAAGGCGAACGAGCCCTTTGCTGTTCCCACTGCCGGGGCTTTCTATATGCATGACGATCGGTTCAGGGACAATGCAGGTGGTCGACACAGGTAGAGTTTTTGTTCTCTTTCCCGTTTGGACAAAAACCAGTCCGTTTTTTATTTTTAGAAGGTTAACCTATCATTCATATGCTGTTTTATCTTATTTTTATTTTTATGATTTGGGACAGTATGATGTTGCTAAAATTGTGAACATAATTAAGGATATTCTTAACAAATTGGTGTTCGACTCATTAGAACGAGATTTTTTATTCAATTCTCAACTTTCTGTAGTATTTATCTTAGCTGGAATGTATCTGCATGTTCCGTTTGTTATTTTATGTTCTTGGATTCATGAGATCAAAATTGTGCTCTAAAACTGTCCTTAAAGAAATGGACACTTCTCAGCATATATAAATTCATAGAATGTCTACTTTATATTGTTTTTCCTGGTTATGAAGTGATGTCTCCGTCAAATAGACTTGGTTTTGAACTTAAGGCGAGTGATCTGATGATCCAGTGCATTTACGAGCAGTAATATCACTTTCTTGGACATGGATTACTATGAGATTTGCAGGGAAAATTCAGAAATCTATTTCATGATGCTAATTTCAATTTTCTAAGAAATTTATGAGGACTTAAACGTTTTCCTGTTGAAGATGGAGAAAAATTGATGGATTATGAGACATAATTGCTTTTCCTAGAACTGGATTGTCCCCCCGCATATTTTCTTGTACACCCTTCCTAATTTAAGCTGTTAGCCTACTTTTTGGTGTAACCTATTTCTAACTGCACTTCCCTTTATCTTCTTTTGTCTGAAATAATCCGTAGGAGAATGCATGGTGGAAGGAGGCTGTGGGAGTCCAAGGATGACATGAAATGGGGCCATGACAAGTTTGAAGAAATTACTTTGCATGAAAGGCATCGTGGGGAGGTAATGGTTTGTTTTTTACATGCACTAAAAGCATAACCTTTCTCTCTCTCTCTCTCAAATGTGTTCTTTTCTTTTTACCATATTAGAGGAAAACTTCCAAGAGTCATCCACGAGGTCGAGGTAAAAGCCGAGGCATGGATCACGGTTATGCTCGAGGTAACAGATCTAGAGCATACAATAAAAATAATACCCAAAACGATGCTTCTAAAGTTGTGAGAGGAAGAGGACCTAGACGGTATGAATCAACAACAGACAACAATATCCGATCCTCTCCTTCACAAGATAAACAGTGAGTAAATCAATGGTTGCAAATGAATTTTAATAGCCTCTACTCGTAACAATTTTTGTTGTAGTTCATGGATACATACTCATCCAGCATGTCCATTTTGCATATGACTTCAGATCTGTTAAGCCTCCTGAACGAGCATTACACAATCATACAGGGAGAACCTTGGCACCTCCTCCAAACGTAGAAGGTGAGCCTGTCTCTGTTAGGAAACATGTCTTTGCATCAAGCCTGAATTCTGCTTCTCCGCCTTTCTACCCTTCAGGGACGTCTAGTAAAAACATCCTTAAACTGGAAAAAAGTGAAGTACAAGCTGGACTTCCTGAAAAGAATATGTATGGTGATAGTCGCTCTATGTCACAATCAAGTGTAATGGTGGATGGAAGGCATGTAGTTGATGCTGTTGCTATGGACAGACTTTACATAAATGATTCAACCAATCCGTCTTTAGGAAATCTTTCATCTAAGACAAATTCTGGTTCTTCAGTGGTCAATAATGCTCAGATTCCCCAATCTAGGCCTCAGGGAAGGGGTGCTGGTGTAGGATCTACCAGCTACCCTCCTGCATCACTCCATAGCCAAGTTAACAACGTCTCATTACCGACTCAATCTCATGGTGTAACACGAACTCCTAGTCAAAATCGGGTTCAACCTGCTGTTCAGGTTCCTGTCCAGCAGTTGGGTCAGCGACCTGATAGTGGATCTCAATCTTCATCTCCACCTAAAACTGCTTTGTCAGTTAACTCAGTTGAATCTGGATCTGGAGAGGTGGATTCTTATTCAGAATCAAGCAAATTAAAAACTGCTTTGGTTGGAAAGGGAAAAGGGATGGCACAAGGTATTGGTGCAGGTTCCTTTATTTATAGTGGGGCTCAGATTATGGGAACCTCTGGGAACATGAATATTACTCATGGAGATCAGAACTTTCCTCATACACCAGCATTTTTGCCGGGTAAAGTTTACTTCCCATTACTTTTAACTTTACGGGAAATTGTATGGGTTTACTCTTTGCTTGCGGATAGGCTTTGTACTTTCGATCAGTTTCGAGATTATAGCACTCCTTTTAAAATCTACTTTTAGTTTGGTATGGTGCAACGTTCCTGTGAGTTTATGAACTATAAAAGTAGTTTTGCTTTGTTATAATTTTGTCGATCCATTAAAAATGTATTAAAATATAGATATTATTTTCTTTTTTCCTCTATTTTCCTGTCAAACTTTCTATTTTGCTCAATTTCTCTATTATCCATGCCATTACTTATATCTTCGATTATATGTAAAGTTATGCAATTTGGAGGTCAGCATCCTGGTGGCATTGGAGTTCCTGCAGTTGGCATGGCATTTCCAGGATATGTTGCCCAGCCCCAACTTGGCATGGGAAATTCAGAAATGACATGGTGTGGATTCTTTTTCTAAATGACATTTTCTTGAGGATGTTATATTGCTTGTCATAAATATCTGGAGTTTTTTAACGACGAGGTGAAATGTATTGGCTAATACCCAACCAAATGTTGTTTGAGAGTCATTGTATCCAAAATGATTTGTGAACCCTTGATTTTGCTTCTTACATCTTTCATTGTCTAGATGGCATTGCCAAATTGGTTTTGTGTGACTTGAATGAGCTGGGATAGAATAGATTAAGAAGTCTCTTTATCCGGCTCCATGCAGTTTCTCTTCTTCCATATTCTTCTGAAAAACCTATTTCACCACCCTGCTGCCGGTTGGTGGTTCTAATTTAAGGAGCTTCATATTCTTCAGGCTACCAGTTTTGGCTGGTGCAGCTGGGGCTCTGGGAGCTACATATTGTTCGCCTTATATTGCTGTTGATGGTTCTTATCATGCTCGCCCCTCAGGACAGACATCATCTGTGGCTACGTTGAGGTTAGTATGTTGTATTTGGTTTGATAACTCTTGATGCCGAAATTGTCTTATGTCATCATTTTGTTTGTGCTTTTACTTTACTGAGGCGTGCCATAGTTCAAATTTTAGATTGTCATATTATGGCACTCTGGTGGTGTTGTGGGAAAGCTAATAAAGTATTTACTTTGCATGCTCTGTTTTTTTTTTAGAATTATGTTGTGGATACATAGTTCATTGGTGCCTTTTCTAAAACACCGGTGGGCTTTGTCAGTACTTCCTTTTCTCCTTATTTATTTTATTTTATTTTATTCTTGATGATTAACCAAACTTTCATTGAGAAAATATTGAAAGCATACAACGGCATACAAAAACGAAAGCCTGAAAAGAAATGGGGCAAACTAAAGAAAGGGAAGCGAAATACTGCTTATTTATTTTGTTCATCTTCTTCGACACATGTTCATCGCATACTTACTGCATATGCAATGTTTTGTTTGGGGGTCCTTTTATGCTGCATATAATCACTACATCTTGATCATTTCTACTCTCCGCAGCAAAGAAAATAACACAAACAAATCCAGTAACGAGGCAAAGCCTTCACAGAATGGTAAGATTGTCACTCTTTGTACATGAATATGACCAATTTTCTATGTTTATCGCACGCCATCATGGTTTTGGCACAACTGATCTTTCTCCTTTGCAGAACTTGAAAATGATGATGTTGGACAGCGACAAAATAAGCCGCGTAGGTAAGTTTAGATATACCGTCTATTCTCGATTACCAATAAAATCATAATGGGTTTGCCTTGGCTCAATAGTGTAGATATCAAGATGTATATCCAGATTGATGTAAAACTCTGACTCTTTCCTTTTCTCGTTTTAGATATTCAGAGATGAACTTTGGTCAATGAAGTAAGCAAGCATAAGTAATGGAGCCTATTCCAATAAGCAAAGGTCTGCAATCGATGAACCAAACGTCTCTGTGTTGCTCATGTGCTGATCTCTAACTGGGGATATTTGATATTTTGCAGGCCTTCTTCTATGCCCTTTGTGATCTCTAGCTTTATTCTGGAGCACTTTGGGCTGCTATAGTTCCAATAAGTACTAGGTAAATCAACCGTTGGTTCTTTATTCTTGGTTTGGCTAGAAGATATGAACAGAGACAGACGGTATGGATAAAATATTGTTTGTCTGTTCGTCTTGCAGGAAAACATGATGAACTCCTCCTCTCTTGCCGTTAATCTGAGAACAACAGTATTTTCAGCTTGATGTGTGGGTTTACCTTGTTTAAGTTGCGGTAAGGTCAAGTCGTTCGATTGAATTCCTAGCGTGTATCGCTGAAAATTATACACAAAAAGAAGTAATTATGTTTGGTTGAACTCCATGGTGGCAGATTTTTCTTATGGTTTGGTTTGTGAATGAAGCAAGTGAGCAAGGGCTTCCCCAAATATGAGAAAAATGAGAAGTGATGAAGAAACTTGTTTAGCAGCGCGGCGGCGGCGGCGGCAGCACCAACACCACCACCAACAGCAGCAGCGCAGCTATGTGCTAATTGCAGTTTGATTATTATTGTCAATTCTATATATAATATGAATATGATAGTGGCTTTGGTTAAGAGGTTTGATTGTTTGCTACCTTATTATTGTTACCACTGTGGTCGACTATTATTTTTCTGTGCCTGATTTCTGTAATGAATGTTGGATACACACTACTCGGATTCCGGTTTGTATTTATTGAGTAATGAGACACCACTTCTATTCCATTTTGCATTTACTTTTACCCCTATCAGTTTCATTTTTATGAAAATATTGATCATATTCTATTTTATTCTATGATTCCATCAGATTCAAGCCTTCAATCATCCGAACTCTGTTTAAAAAAAACGATAAAAAATGATTGAATGCGACTATCACTTTAGAGATATTTTATAAAATTTAATTGTGATTTCTTTTTACGATACAAGTGTTTCACGAATTTTATGAATCAATAATTTCGAAGCTCTATTAGATCACAGGTATCTGTCTAAAAAATTTAGTATGAAAATTATTGTTATTATTGATAAAAATTAATTTCTTATGAATGGTATGACTAATATTGAAATGGAATCAAAAAAAAAAAAGAAAAAAAAAAGAAACAGAATGATGTGGTTTTGACTGTTTCAAAGAATATTTGGGTGGTGAAGCTAAAAAAAGGAATTTCAATTGGCCAAAAATGTTCGCAGCAACCATTTGTTGGGTGATCTCATCAATGGTGGATAAAAATAACAAATTGGTTTGGGGAAACCCATAATAGAGACTCCTTTTTAGAAATCCTTTAGCTTTGTGTTGCTTTCTTTTCTTTTTTGATTCAGACCTCCTCACCCAGGAGGGAATGGAGATCAAAGAAAAGAAGAGAATTTCAAGCTTCTCCTCCTCTCCATTTATGTCATCATCTTCTTTGATGGCTTTCCTCCTGGTTTTCCTCTGCTTCATCCTTTACGCCCCCATCGCCGCATTCGCCCTCGGCCCTGGCTCCGGCGTCTCCTTCATTCCTAAAGACAACTTTCTCCTTGACTGTGGTGCCACAAAGGAACTTGGTGCACTCCCTGATGGAAGAGTGTTCAAAACTGATGACCAATCCCTGCAGTTCCTAGATGCCAAGGATGAGATGGTAGCCGCCGCCCCACCCGATACAAACGCCCCATCCCCCGTCGATTTGACAGCCAGAGTCTTCCTCCAAGAAGCTGCTTACCATTTTCAGATGGCTGAGCCTGGATGGCATTGGCTGCGCCTCCATTTCTTGCCTGTTAAAACCAATGACTTTGATCTCTTGGAGGCCAAATTTTCAGTTGTCACTGAAAAGTATGTGTTGCTTCACAGCTTCAACATCAACAATGAATCCACATTTGTTCTCAAGGAGTTTCTACTTAATATCACTGAACCAAAACTCTCAATCAAGTTCCTTCCAATGAAGAATTCAGCTGCTTTCATCAGCGCCATCGAGGTCGTTTCTGCTCCGGAGGGCATGATCTCCGACTCCAACATGGAGCTGTCTCCAGTCGGGATGGTCGACGGCCTAAGCAAATATGCATTTCAGACAGTGTATAGGCTGAACATGGGAGGTCCTGTAATCACTCCAAGAAATGACACTCTTGGGAGGACATGGGAGCGAGATGAAGCTTACAGGAAACCTTTAGCTGCTGGAAAGAATGTTGTTGTTCAGACCAACAGCATCAAATATCAAGACGGCCTGGAAGAAATTGGGAAGTTAATTGCGCCTCCAAGTGTTTATGCAAGTGCAGTTCAAATGGGAGATGTTCAATCCATGGAACCAAATTTCAATATCACATGGAGATTTGAGGCAGATCCCTCATTTGGGTATCTAATTCGCTTCCATTTCTGTGACATTGTCAGCAAAGTTCTAAACAATCTGTATTTCAATGTTTATGTAAATGGGAAGGCTGCCATAACCAACTTGGATTTGTCACACAAGCTAGGAGTTTTGGCAACTGCATACTACCAGGATGTTGTGATTAATTCTTCCTTCATTGTAGAGGGATTGACAATTCAGATTGGTCCAGCGAATGTCGATACGGGCGATGCGAATGCAATTCTAAATGGGTTAGAGGTAATGAAAATAAGCAATTCTGTTAATAGTCTGGATGGAGAGTTTGGAGTGGATGGTAAGTCTGCAAATGGGTCAAACCGTGGCACGGTTGCTGCTGTTGGGTTCGCGATGATGTTTGGGGCGTTTGTCGGGCTCGGTGCGATGGTGATGAAATGGCACAAGAGACCTCAAGATTGGCAGAAGAGGAACAGTTTCTCTTCATGGTTGCTTCCTGTACATGCTGGTGATTCAAGCTTTATGACAAGCAAGACCTCATATGGTTCACACAAGACCAACACTGGTTTAGGCCTTGGCAGGTTCTTCACTTTGGCAGAGCTGCAAGAAGCAACCAAGAACTTTGATTCCAATGCAATAATTGGTGTTGGTGGGTTTGGAAATGTGTACCTTGGAGTGATTGATGAAGGCACCAAAGTTGCTGTAAAAAGAGGAAATCCACAATCAGAACAAGGCATAACAGAGTTCCAAACAGAAATTCAAATGCTTTCAAAGCTAAGACACAGGCATTTGGTTTCTTTGATTGGATACTGTGATGAAAACTCAGAAATGATCTTGGTATATGAGTTCATGTCAAATGGCCCATTCAGAGATCACTTGTATGGAAAGAACTTGTCTCCGTTGTCGTGGAAGCAAAGGCTCGAGATCTGTATCGGATCGGCTCGAGGTCTTCATTACCTGCACACAGGATCAGCACAGGGAATCATTCACCGTGATGTCAAAACAACCAATATTTTGCTCGACGAGAACTTCACTGCAAAAGTTGCGGATTTCGGGCTGTCAAAGGATGCGCCAATGGGGCAGGGACATGTTAGTACTGCAGTGAAGGGGAGTTTTGGATACTTGGATCCAGAGTACTTTAGGAGGCAACAGTTGACAGAGAAATCAGATGTTTATTCGTTTGGGGTTGTTCTACTTGAGGCTTTGTGTGCAAGGCCGGCAATCAACCCATCTTTGACAAGGGAACAAGTGAACTTGGCTGATTGGGCAATGCAGAACAAGAGAAAAGGGACATTGGAAAAGATCATGGATCCTCTTCTAGTTGGAGCCATAAGTCCTGATTCTATGAAGAAGTTTGCAGAAGCAGCAGAGAAGTGTCTTGCAGAACATGGTGTCGATAGGCCAAGCATGGGGGATGTGCTGTGGAATTTGGAGTATGCATTACAACTTCAAGAGTCATTCTCAAAAGGCAAGGCAGAAGAAGAAACCAAACCCGAAGCTACAGCACCTGTCACCCCCACCTCCGCTACTCCTACCGCTGTCGACGATTCGACAGATGCACCAAACTCCGACAACTGCCCTGCTGCCGTGAAGCCAGAACAGAACAGGCAACCGGCAGAGGTCCAAAACCAAACCATTGATGATCACTCCGGCAGTGCAATGTTTGCTCATTTTTCTAATCTCAACGGTAGATGATGATACAAAACTTGGCGGGCTGTGAAACAACAATGCCTAAACACATATGTCATGAAGGTTTAATTGTGGAGTTGGGTGAGTTTGGATAGGCTAATCTGCATTCAACCTGTGTTCCTTATCTTTTCTTTTCTTTTCATTTCTTATGTGGGAGTGTCTGATTGTTTGAGTCAGAAAGGAAAAACAAAAAAAAAACAAAGAGAAGGTAAATATGTTGTGATTTTCTGTACTGATGTTCAAGAATGTACACATGCAGTAGAGGTAATCCCATATATTACTCCAATTATATAAGCTACAACTTGGTTATGTAATCCCTGTAGCATTTTCAATCTTAGGACATGAAATCATCTGCATATTTCAGATGGCATTCCAACTTTTTAAACAAAATTACTTCCAACTTTGTATTATCAAGTTTTAACAAAGTTTTAAACCTTTTTCTTTCTAATTCCCTATCAATAAATATAGTCCAGATGCTCACAAGAACTTGCTCAAACTGCTAGCAGTTTGTTTTGAGGAAGATTGAGAATCATTCAACCAAATAAAAGGTAGAAATTTCATATTTCGATCTTGTGCTGTAGGGGTGTAAAAATGCTGAACCAACATATTTATCCTCCACAAAACAACCATCACTCAACCCAATTGGATTTGGTATATATATTCCCTCAATTAAGAGACTGAATATTCAAATCCCTCCACTCGAAAAAAGAACGAAAATCAACGAAACCGATCACCAAACTATACGGACGAATTCTATTCAGACCAAGCCCATGTACAATTTTTTGGTTTAGTATAAGGCAAGACTAGATGCTCCATTTACATGCAAAATCCAAAAAGCTACACGACCCTCAGTGGAGAGCTGCTAACTCAACGAGATCTTTGTACTTATCAGAGACTAAAGACTTCACCTTCAGAGTTGGTTGGCCGTTGCCTTTTGCTGGAGACACATACTTCAATCCGATTAGTGTTGCCAGGCCTAACAAAAAGAACGCTCCCTTCATTATTTTAGTAATTTACATAAATTGAACAAGAAAAAACTAAAGCTTTTGGGGTGACACTAAGGACTGACCAACAAAATATTCAGTCCAAAAGAACCATAAAATAAGGAATTGAGAGAAACATATACGTATGGAGTTATTAAAAAACGTTTTCAAAGACAATGCAACAAGAAGTGTCTACTTGCTCTCATGTACGCGTCCATACAACAGCCTTTCACCTTTCCAGTACTCCAACGGTCGTGTTTTGAACCTGGTACTTCTTCTCATCCCACATTGCCACGTTGTTCCAGCCCCTGGCAAGATTGGCAGATTACGAAAAGGAATTCGAAAGAAAAATCTCAATAGTATAGAAATAAAAATTTGGGTTAAATATACGGCTAGATACCTGCAAGGCTTTGCCTCCCGCAAATCTTTTTGCCTTTGCGTTCTTTGCTTGCACGAGATTTGGGCTGGACCTGTTATCCAACAATAACCCAAGAAAACCTTGATTTTCTCTCGACAGTAAAAATCAGTAACTAGTAGATTTAACAAAAAGAGGGTTTTTATCATTTTCTTCCCCTTTTCGTAAGAGTAAGGAAACAAATATGTGCCAGATAAAACAAGTAATGAAACTGAATACAGTGCTTCCATATGACAGTGGAGACCACGATAAAGAAAGCCTTCATATATGAAAAATACCACAATTTGACAAAGAACTTCGAGTCATCAATAACGAGCAACTGGAAATAAAGGCGAGGAAAAGAGAAAAGAAAGAAAAGGTTTACCTTATCATGGTGATCTGTTCCACTGCTCCTAAACGGCCCCTCCACAATATTTTCAGGACAAGTAGCAGTTGATTGATCTGTTAGAAAATAAAAAACACACAATCTAAGCCCAAATAAGCAGTACAATCCGTAAAGAGAGAAAATGGTTCTTCATAGAGAAAGCTGAAGCCAATTCAGAATTATAACATGATTGAAAATGTCGGCATGTGCATCTTGTTCAGAAGAACAAACCATCGTTATACAGTTCCTACAAAATGTGAAGCATTGAAGTGGTACACTTCAACTACTAAAATTTATTTAACAATCCAAGACGTACTTCTTACGGAGTTATTATCATTTCTCGGACATATTTAGTAAAACATACTTGTCCAAAATTTATCAAAAAAGACCAACCATCAAAAGCACTAAGATAAGCAGAAACATACGTTAGGTTTTAATTTCCTATTTACATGAATGTACAATAAATTATCAGTTAGAGTAACTAATGATATTCTGGAATTGGTGATCATACCCGACTGACTCTGAATGCCAACCGGGTACCCTTTGATCCTATCCACCTTGGATGTGCTTGGTTGCTCAGAAGCCGATCCTGCGTGATCTTCCATCTGCATATTATCAATTTATCACAACACGATGTAATATCAAACGTCAAAACATATAAATCAACTGGCACAAAGATATGTACCTCGTCATCGGACGCATTAGTTGCATTAGCCACAGCATCTTCTTGAGCTTCGAAACAACTCAATTTCTCATTTGCTTCCACTTCTGCGCAGCTGCCACTAATATCATTAGCTTCCATGCTAGCATGAGTTCCACTTAAGGCAGCAAAGCCGCCAACTTGGTATACTTTTGAAACATTACTCGAAGATATTTTACATATGGAATCAGCATTTCCAATAAGGACTTTGGGCGACTTGATTCCATTAGCTACAGCCCCGCCATCTTTGGTTAAAAGTGACTTTAATTTAGAAACACTTAGACTGCTCTGCAATACCAACTGCATCCGACAAGTGATTAATGAGTTCAAAAAGGGAAGGATTTCTTGCTGGTGATTGGTCAATGTCCTGAGCTGAAAGTGGAACACATGATGACTTTGAAAGCAAAATTTGTCCATTCAGGGCTGATAATGATGCCAGTGGACTTCTCATTGAGGGTGGGGTACAAAGAACCGAATTTTCATCATCCTACTTAGATTTCAGAGTTTCTAACATTTGTAACTGATTGTCCACACTGAAACTACGCTTTGGCAGATTGCCTGTCGAAGATTTCAAATTCACTGTTCGAGTGGCTTCTAAATCTGGAAGGTTTAATTTTTCTAAATTAATGGGTTTAATCTGCAAGCACTTCTGTAACATGTTGATAGCTCGATCGCCTTCTAGATCTTCACAATTAGCAGAGAGTAATTCATCCAAAATTTTATCCACTTTGTTCTCTACCTTGGCTATTGAAGCTACAAAGAAAAAAAGGATCACAGCAGCAAAGAGGGACGATGGGGACTGACCTTTAGTGTTAACGAGGACAGTGCGAAATGAAAAGGAAAAGAGGGAGAAAATGAAAGTATATGATATAGATAAAATGTAAAATCAACTGAACCAAGATGCACGCAGAAGGTTACATTTTGATCTACATTATAAATTACTTACCAAAGAACTCCTCCTCCCCCTCCTCACCCTCAAAGGATACATCTTCATCAGTTTTATTTTCTGAGTTAATTATAGGCCTTGAATCTTTTTCTGTGCCCGGTATTGATACACTGATATTACCTGATTCAAATGTCACTTGCGAGGGTTCTACATTCTGATCATTTTCAGATTTTATTGACGAATATTGATGCTTGTACCTAACAGATCTCCTGCGTGCACAACAAGATTTTGGATTCTCAACCAAAAGAAAACATGATGCTTAAAAGAAAAGACACAAAACTTTGTTAATAATATAGCATGTTAGTGATTATACCCAAGAATTCCTGGTCTACGTGGCGTATATTCGTGGATGGATTTTGTAGGTTCAAGTCCTTCAAAACTGCTCTCGTCTGTTTTCGAATTTCTCTTTTGGCATCTGTGGGTCAATGACAAAATGGGAAGAAAATAATGACACAAACCTATACGCATCTGAAATTTGTGCGGAAAAAGGAGCATAAGGAACTTACTTTCGAGCCTTTCGTAGGCCAAAAAGAACTCCTCTGGGTCTTTCAATTGTTTAATGTCAATTTTTGGTTCCAAGCTCACAGGAGGTTGTCTATTAGAAGAAGATATCATAAAAGTTTGCCAAAATTTTACTTTTGTTCGCACAAAAAAAGAAAAAGTAGGCAAAATTCACTTATTATAAGCATTACCTAGCATCAGGTTTTAAAGAAAACCTAGCCCGCTTTCGGTTTAAGGCCGGCCTTCTTTCTTGTGGATTTTCCTCTGCCTTGACTGTAGCTTCCTCCTTTTTCTCATTGTTTGCAAGAAACGTTGCAGCTTCAGATTGCATCAAATTTGAGTTACCGTCTAAAATTGATCTGGCCTGTTCTTTAAGTTTACTAGGATTTCTTGAGACCTAGCAAATTTAGGAGACCTATGAATCGTTGACTCTCAATTAAACCAAAACTAGACATATATATATATACAAAATGCTTCGATAGGAGCCATGATGATGAGAGAATGGAGATCATGAGAAGCAATACTGTAAAACCATAATTTTCAATACTCTTGCATCAGTACACTGAGAACCAAGCGCCCAAGGGAAATTAGATAGTAGTAATAAGAAGCAAGGCTATAGCACCGTAGCTTCCAGTGCTCTTGCATCAATATACTAAGAAAACAAGCCCCCGTCTTAAACCGGCGAACTATACATCATGCCCGGAACTAAAACAAATCCCAGTTCACAAATCAAATGGGCTAACCAGCTTACTATTAAAAACCAAAGCAGGCGGTGCATTTAATTTTAAGGAAGGAATAAACCATCACACGCAAAGCCAAAAAACATTTCAATTCCTCACACTTTCCACAGTAACCAGAACCATCGAATCAAAAGGAAAACCACGCCACGCTTTGAGATACTTACTGAAAATATGGGAACAGAACATGAATTTCAATTCATCCCTCAATTGCGCACGGAGCTCGTTGAACAAGCAGAAAATGGCACAAATCAAAAAAGCGATGAATTGGAAGCATCATATACAACGAGTATGGAAAGATACAAATACCATGGATTTGAGGTGGTTGTGGATGGCGTCAAGGTCGGTTCCAATACCATGTGGCTTCGACGGATCCGGAAAAATGCCGAATGCGCTCGGAAAGAGATAGATACCAGAATAAGCAGCAAGAGGATCGATCACAGCAGAGAGTCGAGCTTCTTCGTCCACCATTGTTGCACTCTTCAGTCTCTGGATCGAACCCTCTGGAATTGGAGACTGCAGAATTCGAAAGTAAACCAAAGGCGCGAAAAGTTCGTATTATTTTTCCGTATTTTAATGTTTTGCAGATGAGGTCCTTCGAATTTTCCTCCTTTTCCTCTTTGGCCGACGTATTTCAATGAAATTATGTTTGTTGCCTAAATAATTTTATATAAAAATAATAATAATACAATTGTTGATGAATTTTGAATATAGCTTTCATTTTCTTTTAAAATATTACCTTTTTACTCTTAAAATCTGAATTTATGTCCTAAATTTTATAATTTTACATTTTTATTCTTAATTTTGAATTATATTTTAAAATTTTACATAATTGCCCCAAATTTTCACTAATGCACATGTCATTTATGAATTTTTTTATTGATTAATTTAATTTATTAAAATAGTTCAATATCGTTAATTTTTCAATGTAATTACAATTAATTTAAATTTTTTTATCATAATATTTAAATTAATTAAGAAAAGTCAATACCAACGACCCAAAGTAAGTGTAAATAATGAAAACTCAAAGGAAAAAGTTGGGGGGAAAATGTAATATTTTAAAAAATATAGACTAAATACAAATTATACTTAAAATTCATAGACTCGATAAGGTACAGACCTTCTGAAAATGCGTAGACGACAACATTTCATTAGATTAATCTACCAACTACTTCGTATATATCTAAATTTTAATCAGTTTGAGAGCCTACGAATAAATTAGTGGTCAAAGTCAATTCAAGCAATACTCGAAACTAGGGTAAAAAGAAAGAAACATCATGTCTATTGCCTACGTGCTTGTACGGTACGGGTAGTAATTACATATACAATGGCTATGTGACCTGGGTCGGTGTCATGACTCTGGACACTTGAAGTCGCGTCTATCATTTTTCTGCATGCCTCCCTATTTTCTCTATGTTTTAATGCTTTTGTTCCTGTCAAAGCAACGTTCCTGAATTTTCCATCAATTCATTTCCATTAAATTCGTGCGATGTGTCACAGTCATGTTTGTCCAAAGCGTGTTGTCTATGACCACATGTCGAATGTCTCAATCATACTTGTCCAAAACATGTTGTCCATGACCGTATGCCCGTTCCAAACCTTTTATACATGCTTTCATCTTTAAATAGACCTTTACTATATTCATGTTGTGTCAATATAAGAGTGTATGACCATTCACCAAAATCATGTCTACACCCACCATTTTTAAAATGTAGTATAGAGGATATGACTAATTGTCACTTCTTCCTACTCGGGTTATATGTTATTAAACTATTGTTATTGCTTAATCACTTTAACTTATAACATTGCTTTATTTCAAATTGTTTTCAATGTATTTCTTCATTCACGTTTTCTAAAATATTTTTTTTATCGCAAATGTAATTCGAGGCTCTAGTCTACGTTAACATTGTCCGCAAAGTTCGAATTTCTCACAGCTGACTTGTTCGTTGGATTAGAATAAGTTGGATATGTCCATATATCTATCTATAATGAATTGCGGATACAGGATAGAATCATTTTGGATCGGACCAAATACGGGTAAAAGATAGACAAGAAAGAAACTAGGAGGAAAGAAAGACTTTGCCATAGAAGAATGGGATTGGTATTCTAATGACTTCAGTGGTTCCAACATAATACAAATGAAAGAAAGAAGGCCAATGAGATATTAATCTTAAAAGAGGGGGGCGGTAGCCGCTCCGGACTTAATTAGATTGAGCCTTGGTATGGAAACCTACTACTACTAAGGGAGAACTTTCCACTTCCGAGAAACTCTGGAATGCAAAATGGGCAATCCTTAGCCAAATCCTTTTTCCGAAAACAAAAAGAAAGAAAGGGTAAGTGCACTCCACTCAATGGAAGTTGTTCTAACAAATGGAGTTGACTACGTTGCGTTAGTAAAGAATCCTTCCAAACTCACTCCGGAAAAGCTGCCTTCGTATTACGTACTAAAATCCTTATACTATAATGACAACTGGAATCTCATACTCTATCATAGTCTGATAGATTGAAGAACTTATTAATCATATGCGAATAGAATCAAGATAGAGTCCCACCCATTATGTCAATACCGACAAAACAACAATGGATAGTCACTCAGTGAGAGGCAAATCCGTCGAGTCGACTTTCAAGTGAGGATACATCCTGTCTACCTAAGACTAAAAGACTAAGACCTAAGATACACCCCCTCTCAAAAAGGCTGATTGTGTGCAATCTCACGCTTGTTATTCCCCCATCTTTTCATTCTCTACGGCGTCTATGATGGTCGATAACTCTCCGGTGTGTGTTATTCAAATTATCATCCAATGGAAAGGTTGTAGTAGAATACAAACCAGCTAACTGGCCTTGTAATTCGCATCCCATGAATGTTAAAGAGGATAACTCACCCGTATTATTATTGTGGTCTCTAGGATGTAATGTGTGATCCAGTCTCCTTCAGCATTTGATCAGAGTAAATGAACTATAGTTCGAATTACCTTATCTGAAGAACGGCGTAAATAGAGTCAACGTACCCCTCTCTATCATATCAACGTTGTCTCTATCATGGGATGATTTCATTAGGGTGATAAACTAATGCGCCACTTCCCTGAGACCGGGCCGAGTTCTATATTGAATGATACTAGAGACCGAGCCCAATTATTGTTTGTATATGTTTATATCTCTAAAGGGTAACAGAATTGAGGGAGTACTTTGTTGTACCAGAATGGAGATGGTTTGTTTTAAGGAGTAATTACTCGTTGTTGAATGTTATATATCAAAAGGTTAACAAATTTAGTTGAGTACGTACCATCATTGTCCTGTTGCCGTAAGAGTGCGATAGTGCATGGATGCAGTTGTTATGTCGCAATCTCAGAAACCCCAGAAACCAACCGAAAAGGCTTCGCATTTAAAGCAAAACGAGCCGGAGACAGCTCAGGCGCGATCCATCGGACCTAGACTATCACGACAAAGGTAGTATATTGATATTTGTACCTTAGTTCTCCCCGTAAGTGCTAATCTCCTTTGAAATAATCTATGAAGTGGGCTATTGAGGATTACTATAAAACCCTCATTTGTTGCCCAAGCTTATATCTCGGAATACTGCTATGACCGATCTATCACCCAATCTACTTAAAAAATTTAAAAGCTTTGCTCTGCGCGGTTTAGAGAACAAGTTTCAAAACTTAGCCGATTTAAAGTAATTTTTTAAGTAATTGATAAAAATATTTTTAAGCACGAGAAATATCATTTCAAATATGTCATTGAGTTGTTGGAAAAAACAAATAAACGACACTCAGAGTTATCAAATTTATTATTATTATTTTTAAGTTTTAAATAGAAATTATATAAGGAAATGAAAATTATTAATATTATTTAAAAATATTATTTTTTTCAAAGAGACGAAGAAAAATTAAGGAATTTCATATGTGCAAATTCCTGAATCCTAAAATATAGTAATTTAAAATAAAATTTAAAGAATATTCATTTTTTGACCCAAAAAAAAAAAAAAGGAAAGATTATTTATTGATTTTTTTTTTTTCTTGAACCCGAAATTGCCGGGGAAGTTCACGCGCGCATTGCAATGTAAATTACAATATTGGGTATAATAAATTAAATTTCCCAAAATTCCATTATTATTTATTATTAATAATAATAATAATATATTTTTTCCCCTTCTTCTTCCCCGTAGGGTTGCAGCAGATAAACGCCACCACTCCACACGCACCTGTCTCTATAAACTCTCAACATACAAAGCTCAAAGTTCTTATTTTTTCACTTCATTTTCACTCTTTTCCTTCATTTCCTCTGTTTCTCCTTCTTTCTCTGCAACAATGGGTGCGTCACTTCCACCCAAGGAGGCCAACCTCTTCAAGCTCATCGTCGTAAGTTTATCGATTCCTTTCTATGTGCTTCATCATCACTTTAATCATACTTCGATCGAAGTTAAATAGTTGTACCCCTCTTTCTTCTTCTTCTTTTCATTGGACAAACCCTAGATTTTTCTTGCTGAATTTTCGGCTAGTTTTGTATGTTCTTTCATTGAGGAATGTGGGGATTAGAGGGGAATTTGGACATTCTTTGATTGCATTTTTGTTTCATAGGAACTAGTGAATAAGTAAGCTACTTTTAATTTTAATTGGGTTACGTACTACTACAGTGGATAATAATAACGTGATTTGGTCGGTTTTTTTGTCGATATGATATTCATCAGCTGTGTTATTGGTCAATATTTGAGAGGTTGTTGCAATGGTTAATTGAGTTTTGTGTTTTTTGTTATTGTCTATTGTAGAAATCATACGAAACAAAACAGTACAAAAAGGGTCTGAAAGCAGCTGATCAAATATTGAAGAAGTTTCCCGAACATGGAGGTAGTTCCAACTCTTAGTTAATGATTATTCAATTCGAATTTGTATCTGGCATCCGTGTTAAAACGTTGTACCAGTCTTATTTGTTATTTCTTTTCCACCCCCCTCCCCCTCTTTTACTATCTTCAATATTTCTTATTTCTACGCAATATCAGAAACTCTATCCATGAAGGGGTTAACGTTGAATTGTATGGATCGTAAGCCTGAAGCATATGAACTCGTTCGATTAGGATTGAAGGTTTGTGCATTTTTTCATCGTACTCGAAATTCATTGTTTCATAATAGCTGATTTGTATCATAGTTTCCTGGTCATCTAACTTCTTGTTTTAATGCAGAATGACCTAAAAAGTCATGTTTGCTGGCATGTCTATGGTCTCTTATATCGTTCAGATAGAGAATACAGAGAGGCAATTAAATGTTACCGGAATGCCCTGAAAATAGATCCTGACAACATTGAAATTTTACGTGATCTGTCACTTCTACAGGTTTGAACTATATCTTGTTCTTTTAACCTGTGGTTTTCTGCATTATATTTGTGGAACATGGAAATATCATTCATTACGTCTGAATCTTGATAATATACTTCTTTGCGGTGAATTTTTGGATGATACTTTGAGCTATTAACAATTATAAATTTACAAGACCTTTTATTTGAAACCAAGAAACTATGAAATTGATGTGAAATTTACAGGAACTAATGATCCAATTTAGGTTACTATTAGGAAAGTTTGTTCATTGTTATAAGTATTACTCAACAGCGCCTAACCTCTGTCAGTAGGACTTTGGACTATCTCAAGCAGAGTTTTCTTTTAGCTGTATGCAATATTAGTCACTGGGAAAACCACCCATTGAACTTCTCTGTCCTAAAATTTGTGGCTAACTGTTGACTTGGTGACTCTTACACTTTCACCTGACATAGATGTAGATGGCACTGCTATGGCCGTATAAATAGCATAAGTTTGTAGTGAAGTAACTAGAAGCTTGTACAGACTCAGAGCTAATAGAAAATATAGCATAGGTGGTGATAAGAAGGAATGAAGAAAAGAGTTTGAATTGGGTGCTAGAGGCTTGGTTTATTTAGAGAAAAGTTGATTTTCAGTTGGGAGTTGCAACAAATTGGAGTAAGAACGGTTGGACCAATTTGACAGATTATCATGCACAAAATCTTTTTTCATTTGAAACATAGCCTCAGGATCAGTTCATCATTTTATTAGGAGGGGGGGAAATTAGTATGGCTAATGTAATGTCTTATCTTTTAGCCTTTCTCTATATCTTCCTTCTCGCCCTCTTAATGCATCTAATCTCATTTTATATGTACTTTTGAGAGATTCTTTCTTCCTTAGTTTCCTGATCTGGAACATGCATATTGGATCACGTTCTGGTGATCTTTATTTGATGTGTTTAATCTTAATTACTTTATCGTTATGATGCAATCATTTTCTTTATTATTTGATGTTTTGGGCATATGGTTTTGGCTCATTTTTACCTTTAATTTTGCAGGCCCAAATGAGAGACTTGAAAGGCTTTGTTGAAACGAGACAACAACTTCTGACCTTGAAACCAAACCATCGCATGAATTGGATAGGATTTTCTGTAGCTCATCACTTAAATTCAAAGTACGATCCTATCTGTTTGACTTGTAATATGTTCAATAGTTGCATGATTTATTTGGCATAGCTTCATAGATGAGATTCAGAATATGGATCCATTTACTTTATGACATTTGAGAATTTATACAAGTGAGTTCTCTATTTTTTTTTTCTTTCTCTAATTTTATTTTCAGAAAAAGGAGAATTGTTAAACACCATCACCAGCAATGTTGGGGAAACTTTTTAAGCTCCCAAATCATCCCAAAGAGCTCTGAAAAAAAAAGAATTACAAACAAAATTAAAGCTTATGAAAATAACAATTTTGTTCGATATCGATGTTCTTGAAAAATAGTTCAAGTGTATGTATATGTATTTTAAAAAGTTATTTAAAACTACAGCTCATGGATTGGTTTTAATTTTGCTTTTGTTAGATAAAGAAGTTGAAAAACTTCTGACTTTAATATGAGAGAAAGTTCATTGTTCTATCTTATAGACTCAAGTAGATATTTCACTATTTTTGTAAAGGTTGCCAGATTATTTTGCTCAAGTATTTATTTTTTGTGTATTTGAGAGTATCACCTCTGGTTTTCTGCTTAACTTCTTTCTTTCACTTTTAGTCCATCAAAAGCAGTAGAGATTTTGGAAGCATACGAGGGTACACTTGAAGATGATTATCCACCAGAGAGTGAACGTTGTGAGCACGGAGAGATGCTCTTGTATAAGGTTTGTATATATATATATATATATTAGTCTGTTCTGTTAAAAAAGTTTGCTTTGATAGTTCTTCTTGATGAAGTTTATGTACATGTCACAAGGTTGAGCTTTGTTGGCAATAATTACTAGCAAGTTTATTTTGGTTGATAATCCATTTGTATTCTTCTTTCAGATTTCTTTGTTGGATGAATGTGGTTTTTTTGAAAGAGCTCTTGATGAGTTGCACAAGAAAGAGCCAAAAATTGTAAGTTGGTCTTGTCAATTCCATCTCTTTGGGGTTCTCTTTAAACTACCATTTTCAGCGAACGCAGGTGTTATGTGTGATTTTTTATTATGAGGTTTTGTCTTGTTATGCTTGTTTTAGGTGTTTGGTATCTTGTAACTTTTGAATTACTTTAATTAATCGTTACATTTTATTCTTTTGGATTGGAATCACTTTTTATAGTTACTGGGTTTGCTCCTTAACTTGGGCTGTTTTTTGTATCCCTTATTGTAAGTTTCATGATTCTGAATGAAAGTTTGGTTTCTATTGAGAAAGAACTTTTGAAGGAAAAGTTTGTCTTTCTTGTCTGAACAAAACTATGAAACACAGAAAGAACCAGCAGTACTAACCAATCTGGCTCATTTACAGGTTGACAAATTGTCTTATAAGGAACAAGAGGTTTCTCTGTTAGTAAAGCTTGGACGTCTAGAAGAAGGCAAAAATTTATACAAGACACTACTTGCCATTAATCCTGACAATTACAGGTATTAGATGGGTTTAATTTTTTTCATTGATATTTAGGATGTGAATCTCCTGCTGCCTTTCTTTGAGTAAAAAGATCTCAAACTATATGGCTTTTATGGAACGTCAAAAGATGGATACTCTACTTTTTTGGCTCTAAGGCATTGGAGGAACGGGAAGGAAATTGGTTTAGTTTATTTCCTATTCCACAGGTTGATAGTTTTCATATTTAAACATTGAGTTCAATAAGAAAAAAAAAAAAAGCTATCTTGAGGATGCTTACTCATCGTAAAACCATGTTCGTTCTTTATTTATTGTATCTTCAGTTTCTTTTTTCTTTTTCCCCGTTTTTATAAGAGAAGAACAGTTTATTAACTGCTTGAGAAGTCTCAGATAGCAGACTTCCACACAACTATGTTATCTTTCTATTTCCCACAAAGGTGTATGCTCACCCCATGAATGTCTTACATATTTAAATTTATGATTATATATTATTTGTAAACCATGATCGGCTGGCCCAATGGCGATCAATGACTCAATGAAAAAGTGGGCCTAGACTGAAGGAGTTTAAGCCAAAGTGACTACCTACCTATGGTTTAATATCTTACAAGTTTTCTTAGCAACCAAATGTGGTAAGGTTAGACAGTTGTTCTGTGAGATTAGTTGAGATGTATATAAGTTGGCTTAGACATTTACGGATGTAAATATACACACACTTTATTTCATCATTTCACTCCATATAAATACGCACACTTTAATTATAATCACATATCTTTTATTGTGACTTTTTAAATGAAAAATTTGGCCTGGAAATCCATTAGATTAGGTTCCAGATGATGCTATTTTTTTCTTGCCACTGATTAGATACTATGAAGGGCTGCAAGTTTGTATTGGGCTAGTTTCAAAAAATTCTGAGTATGCTCCAGAAGAAATTGAACGGTTAGATGAATTATACAAATCTCTGGGGCAGCAAAATGGGTGGTCATCTGCTGTTAAGGTATGAAATCTTGACCAATATTCTTTTGAGCTCTTTTAATTTCATTTTCAACTTTTGTTGCGTGAGTTTAATGTTGGCTTGGGAAATATAATTGGCTCATTCTAGAACTTGACATGAATAAGATTTATAACTGCAATCATATCTTTTGCTCGCTCTTGTAGAAATGATAACTTTGGCATGACATATTATTCAACAATGTGTCTGTTTTTAAAAATTAGTTTTCAATAAATTAAAAGAAGTCAACCTTATTGCATCTTGGTATGCCCTGTATGTCCTTAGGACATGACCCCAGAGCGTCCTTTTTTTAGAATTTGGTAGTTGAGGAGGTCTAAAGGAACTCACTTATATGTAAAGGTATCTTTTTGTTTTTCCCCCTCTCTTCGTTCCTCCTTCCCTCCTGAGGTAGGACGCCTTATGTTATTCAATTGATGTTTAGTAGAATCCCAATGCCCCATTTTACCCTTTTCAAAATCATATTAGTAGAATCCTGAGGTAGGGCAACCACTGCTTATGCCTCCCTCATTTTTAATTCACAAAACTCTTGATGAGAATGGTAGAACTTATGAGGACCTGCCATTATTTACTCACACGACGAGGGATCAGTCCTCCATTTTCTATGACTTTGCCCTAGGGCTTGGTCATTTGGTGTGGAATATTTAGTCTTTTGGTGTGTTTCTTACAAAGCATTGTTTATTATATTTACATTGTCTACAATGTTTTTGTGGTGGTGAAAAAATAAATAGAAGAGGAAGTCTTTAACATTGATGGGGAGCTTGGTACTGTTTCAATATGGAATGATGAAAGAGGAAACGTTGGCAAATATTCCATTGGATTGTGAGTCAGTTTCAATGTGCAAATGAAATTTTTTTGTGTAATAGTCTCCTAAGTTATTGGAAGAAATCAGGGTAAGATTATAACTGATTCTAAGGAGGAAGAAAAAGAAAAAGCCAAAGGAAGAGATTGTTGAAGTTAGTGAATTGCGTGTTTGATTGTCCTTTTGCCCAAAATTTCGTGTTCTTACATGAGACGGTGCTTTAAACCCTCAATTTGGGGTTAGAGGAGGCTTATTATGGAAAACAGGTTCCTTTATCTCATCATGTGGAATTTGGTTAGGAAGAAACAAAAAAACACTGGTTTTTTTTGGAAGGGGGTGAGTGTTTGGCCCACTTTTGTGCAGTGGCATGGCTACATGAAACTATTATTTTATGCAATCGTTTCCTGTAATACCTACAAATAATTTTCCTTATTGTATTAGTTTGTCCATCTAGTTGTTGTACACCTTATTTTCCAAGTGGTCATATTATATTTATTTCTGCACCTCTGAATGAAAGATGCTTCTATTATTAAGAGAGAGAACTCTGTTGTCATTGTCCTTCATATTACTACTAGATCACTTACATTGTAACTGTTATTATTTTCCATCACGAGACCTTTTCTAGTTTAAATTTCTTGATGCAAGTGGCTCTTTTGCAGAGAATACCACTTGATTTTCTGCAAGGTGACAAATTTAGAGATGCGGCTGATACTTATATTCGGCCTCTCTTAACCAAGGTACTTATGTTATGGCTATTCGTTTTGTTTCTTGGTTATCAAATTTGTAATGGACGCTGAAATTTAATGAATCTGTTTGTTATTTGCTTCAGGGAGTTCCTTCTTTGTTCTCTGATCTTTCCCCTTTGTATGATCAGCCTGGAAAGGTTAGTTTGCCCATTCCTTTCTTTTTTCTTTCTTTCTGTCTTTAAAGAATAGTTTTAAACCCTTGAATGGAATTTTTAGAATGTCTGTATTGCTTGAAAAATCAACTCAATTAATTTTTCTAATGTTCCTTTCAATGAACTCTTATTCAGGCGGACATACTAGAGCAATTAATTCTTTGGTTGGAGAATTCAGTCAGGTCAAGCGGTCAATACCCTGGCAGGTAATATTTCTTTTTTCTTTGTTACTGGTACAAGTATTTACCCTTTTGTAGAAGATTGAGATACTCATCAAAACTCCATTTTTTTTTTTACTCTTATATCCCACTTGGAAAGTGCAATGACCTGCCTTCTTAGTTGGTTGATTTGCATCATTTTTAAAATTTGGTATATCAAAGGATTATAAAGAAAAAAGAGGTACAAATTGAAGGATAAGACACTCTACCATGAAATCCAATGGATTGGTGAAGATATTTTTTTTCATTGATTTAGAATATAAAGGAACAGTAATTGTTCATCAATGTCATCGATTTTGTGCACTGTATGGCTTCATTTTGGTAAAAACGAGTTCATCTTCTGTAATAATCCTCTTTTATCTTCAGTGCTGATTGGAGGGCTTCTTGTAACCTTGGCAGACATTCATGCAAATTTCTTGATCCAATGCTGATTGGAGTGCTGATTGAATTAGTTTCCGTTTTCTATAAAAAGTGAAAATATATATCATAAATGAGTTTGAATCAAGTACTAGATCTAGAATTTCAAAACAACAATATCTAAAGATTCTTCATCATTTTAAGGCTTTCTTCACTATGATGATTCCACGGAACGTTAATCCAACGAACCTTTTCCTTTGGCACAATGCAAATAGGATCTGAGTTAAGAAGTCTTGGTTTTATTGAGAGACCCTCTGATGTTTAGGCAAGGGAATATCCAGTCACCTATTTTATCTTTTTTAAAGTAATTTTGGTTTCTTACACAAACAAAGACCCTCCATAGTTAAAAAGTTGAGCCATCTTCTCCAAAGTTATCTTTGTAAATATTACTGAGGAGATACAGCTAATGGAGTTTTAACCTTTTAACTTCTTCAAAACAGCTGAGCTTCTCTAGGAAGAAGATTCACAAAAGAACTTCCAACTTTGTAGGGATTCTTTTACAACCAAAATTTCATTAGAAAAATGAAGCATGTTGAACTAAAAAATAAATGACTTAAAGAGATTCCCCTTCACGAGGAAACTCCTCGTTTATAAATGACTTAAAGAGAGTGAGTTCAAGTCATGTGGCACCAATTAGGCTTCCCGTCTTTTTCTTTGTTTGTTAAGTGTAATATTGGGGAGGGTTTGATTGCTTATTTTCAGAAAAATTTGTGGATTTTGTTCTTCCGTCCCTTGAACTCACTCTCTTAAAGAGATTCCCCTTCACGAGGAAACTCCTCGTTTATAAATGACTTAAAGAGAGTGAGTTCAAGTCATGTGGCACCAATTAGGCTTCCCGTCTTTTTCTTTGTTTGTTCAGTGTAATATTGGGGAGGGTTTGATTGCTTATTTTCAGAAAAATTGGTGGGTGGGCGAGATTCCCCTTCACGAGGGAGTTTCCTCGTTTATATCATATCTTCCACTAAAACATTTATTTTGTGGATTTTGTTCTTCCGTCCCTTGAACTCTCTGCCTCATTGTTTTTGGGTTTTACGTGTCATCTTTCTGATGGTGAGGTCGTGAGATTTCTTTCTATTCTCCATAATCTGTGCGTGCCTTGTGGGGTTAGAGACTTGGTTATGGATCCGAATCCTTCTTGTATTCGTTCTTTTGGTTGTTGTTGGCCCCTACCTCAACCCATCCCGTCTCTACTTTCTCCTTTATTTGGAAGATTAAAATAACATGTTTTATACGGGAGAATCAGCACTATGGATTGTGTCCAAAAACATTCTTCTTCTTATCCTTGAATTGGCATTTTCTTTGTAGGCGTCAGTCTGAGGATTTGCATCACCTTCTTTGGGGATGCCTATTTGTTCAGTCCCTTTGGACCTGTTGGTTGGCTTCTCTTAATTTATATTTGGTTTGAAATAGGAACTATGCTGCTCTAATTGAGGAGAATCTCTCTTGGGTTTCCCTTTTCGTGATAAAGGCAAAGTTTTGTGACATGCTAGCTTCTTAGCAATCTTGTGAGGAGTTTGGCTTGAGAGAAATAGCAGTATCTTGAGGAAAATTGAGAGGTCTTGTGATGAGGCTTCGGAGTTGGTGAGGTTTGATGCTTCTTTGTGGATGTGGGTTAGAAGACATTTTTATAATTATGAGCTTGGTTTGATTTTTCTGGATTGGAGTCCCTTCGTTTAGTCCTTGGGATTTCCTTTGCATTGGACTTGCTTTTGTATCCCATGTTTTTTCTCTCATGTTTCTCAACAAAAGTTTGATTTCTTATAAAAAAAGAGAGAGAGAGCCCTTTGTTTCTCAGTACCTACTATGTACCCAACTAATATGTTCTATAACATTTACCGGATTTTTCATGCCTGGTGAGTAAAGCATTAGACAGAAATCAGGCTTCCATTCCAAAAAAATTTCTATCTGGCATGGTATAGGGGTTATATTATTATTTATAACCTTTATTTAATTCACATTGATGATCCGCCTGGGATGGCTTTTTTACCCCAATTAAAGAAAAAGAAAGTAGTATCATTTCACAGGGAAAGGGATGTTGAAGAAATGTTTTTCCAATTACTGAAATATTTATTTTTTCTGTTTCTACCTTTTGATGTTCTTTGCTACAGTACCGAAAAGGAACCCCCATCAACACTCATGTGGATTTTGTTCTTACTGGCTCAGGTTAGTGTTCGTCAGTTTGATGATTACTTTGACATTGCTTTTCTGGCGACTTTATTTATTTGAATATTCATTATGCTCATGACATTTTTTGTTCAGAATTATGACAGAAGGGGCCAATATGACATTGCTCTCTCCAAGATTGATGAGGCTATAAAGCACACTCCAACTGTCATCGACTTGTACTCTGTAAAGGTGATGCAGAATGGGGAAAACAACGTTGCCATTGATTATGATTATAGTAGTAGTTGTTGTCCTATGTGTGAAAATACGCATCTCTTATTAAAGCTTGTGGTCTTGAATTAAGTGAAATTCCTTCAACTTCTTAAGGATTTTTTTCAAAAAAATCTAATTTCCTGAGAGCTCTTTTTTATGCTTTGCCATCTAATTTGGTGGTTTGAGTTTTGGGACTTTTACTTTTGAAGCTTCTTAGTTGGATTGTTAGTTTTTGGAGGAGTTTCTTAGCCAACTTTTTATTGTTTTGGCGATTTTTTATTTTTATCTTTAGCTGTTGTGGTTGTTTTTTGAGTTTGCTTTGGAGCCGATCTTTAATTTATTTGTCCTTTTTGTTTCTTGGCCATTTTCTTTTGTTTGTATTCGCTTTATGATCTTGTCTGTTTTCTGGTTCTGTTTCTTTTTATTCCCCTAGGCAGTTTTTATGCTTTGAACATTTTCCTTTTCATTGTATCAAGGAGAAATCGTTTCTGGTTACAAAAAGTAGTAGTTCTTTTACAATGGTCGGGGATGTCTTCCTGTTATATTTAGGATTAATTTTTGTACGATTTAATTTAATTAGGTTTTCATAAAATGATTAGCATTGACATTTGATATACATAGGCACTCAATATGCTATACCAGGCTTCTTTAAGTATTTAACGTTACATATTAAACTTGTGATGAAACTTATTCTCAAAACTTGGTTTTCATAATAATATTTTTGTAAATAATAATTATGATAGTTTTTTAGAACTTTTGATTAAGGTTTTCTTCATTTTTTAATGATTCAGGTTCATGTTTGATTTTTATTTTTTCTATGTATTGTTATACTACAGAGCCGCATATTGAAGCATGCTGGTGATGCAGTTGCTTCTGCTGCATTGGCAGATGAAGCTAGGTGTATGGATCTTGCAGATCGGTACATAAATAGTGAATGTGTCAAGCGTATGCTGCAGGCAGATCAGGTTTTACTATGATTTTACTCCTTCAATTTCTGCATTTGATATTTTGTCTGATGCACGACTTAGTTAATTACGACTATCATTGGGCTTTACTATTATTGTTTCCCAAACACCTTCATACTTGAAGGTGGCCTTGGCAGAAAAAACGGCAGTTTTGTTCACAAAAGACGGAGATCAGCACAACAATCTCCATGATATGCAATGCATGTGGTTTGTCTCCATCCTTTGCTATGTCTGTCAACTATCCTATATCATTGTTCTCAATTTCAACTAATGGGGATCTCTCTCTTTGTTTTGGGGTGAAGGTATGAACTTGCATCTGGTGAAAGTTACTTCCGCCAAGGAGATCTTGGACGGGCTCTGAAGAATTATTTGGCTGTCGAGAAGCATTATGCTGATATTACCGAAGATCAGTTTGACTTTCATTCTTATTGCTTACGGAAGATGACTCTGCGTGCATATGTTGATATGCTCAGGTTCCAAGATCGATTGCATTCTGAGCCATATTTTAAAAAAGCAGCTATAGGGGCCATCAGGTGAAACCTTTTTGTGGGACCTATTTTGTTTTCTTTTTCTTCTGTTTGCATCGTTTGATCCAATAAGACATCTCGCCATTCTTGCTCTCCAACTATGCACATATTTATAATAATGTCATTTCTAAATATTTTTATCTAAGTTCATTTAATTTTTTGCACATTTAGATGCCTATCATGTTAGAAATTCTATGTTCCAAATGTAATAAAAAGAAAATAACAAAATATTGAACATGTATGAGAAGGTGTAGTAACTAATCACATATTTTCTAATTTACCTTATTATGAAAGATCTAATACATGTAGTTGAAGTAGAAGATTACAATTATTAATCTTAATTAGATCTGATGTTTCATTGATTGGGATCACAAAAATGTCCGCAAATTTAACAGAAGATTTAAACTTCAATCTGACAAAGGATAAAAGAAACATTTACACGACTCGGGAGCCTTTACAAGAATAGCCTCCATAAGTTTGTCCAGAGATTTAGTATTTTTGTTCGTTCATGCTATCATTTTTGCATTCTTACATTATTTTGACGAAATGCTTTCATGGATTCTTACCCTGCAAATTTAACAGAAGATTTAAACTTTAGTCTGACAAAGGATGAAAGAAACAATTACACCACTTGGGAGCCTTTACAAGAAGAACCTCCATAAATTTATCACAAGAGTCTTTTTTCGTACACGCTATCGTTTTTGCATTCTTCCTCCCATTATTTTGGCGAAAAGCTTACATGGTTTCTTACCTTTGAGGTGCAGATGCTATATCAAGTTATATGATTCTCCTCCAAAATCAAGTACTGGAGAGGATGATAGTATGTCAAATTTGCTTCCTTCTCAGAAAAAGAAGATGAGGCAAAAGCAGAGGAAGGCTGAAGCACGAGCTAAGAAAGTATTGTGTTTTATTATTGTAGCTGTTGTTGGAGGCTTTTCTCTGTTGATTTCTCATGTATTCTGTTTCACATTAGGAGGCATATGTGAAAAATGAAGAAACAAATAATTCCGGTGTCTCAAAGTCTGGGAAACGGAATGTCAAACCTGTTGATACAGACCCACATGGAGAAAAATTGGTGCAGGTTGCTTTCTGTCTGTTGTGTATGTGGTTTGGTTGGTTTGTGAAGCTCCATAAATTTTATTTCCGAATTTATTTAGGTTGAAGATCCATTACTGGAGGCTACAAAGTACTTGAAGTTACTTCAGAAGCATTCTCCCGATTCCTTGGACACACACGTACTTTCTTTTGAAGTGAACATGAGAAAGCAGAAAATTTTACTTGCCTTTCAGGTGTGTTATACGTTTTAGACCAGATCTTGGGATTCCCCCTACCTTTCTTCAGAATAATCTCCCTATCTGTGTTATATGAAAATTGAGTCTGACGAGTAACTTTTGGCCAAAATAGTTGCCACAGCTGTGACTTAAATCTATTTTTTTCTTCCCAAGTTTATTCGAAACATTATCAAGCGCTCGTGCTTTCCTGTAGGCTGTAAAGCAGCTTCTAAGGTTGGATGCGGAACACCCAGATTCTCATCGTTGTTTGGTATGTGTTGCATCTGATGTGTTTAGTTTCATAAGGCTACTAGGAGGCTGTTTGATATGTTATCTTTGTTGATATTTTTCTTTAATGTTTTTGAATCCAATGGGTTATCTGAATACTTACACTTGCAAGATTGTTTTTTAAAAAACGACGACTCATTTTAGTCAAATTTGTAATACATTTTTTTATAAAAGCAAAATTCCTTATATTTTACAAATTATTTCAAAATTAAGAAAAATAAAATGAGGTTTAGAAAATGGAATAAAAGAAGGAATTTGTATTTTTCTCTTAACACAACTTTTCTTTCTAGGTACTCTGATTTTATGCCTTGTCAAGGGGTAAAGAGGTTTGAGTTCAAACAGTGATAGACACATGCCAAAAAATTTAATACCTTATGAGTTATCTTGGAAACTAAATGTAGTAGGGCTAGATGGTACTCTCGTGAGAATAGTCAAGGTGTGTGGTGTATGCAAGCTAGTATATATGCGTATCAAAACAGTAAAATATATATAGATAACTAACCATGCTCTTTCATTACACTCTCTAAACCTCCTTTCGCTCTTTCTGTCAGCATCTTGTATGACTCTCAAAAATAATATTAAATTTATCATACTTCTCATTATAATGGATTCTACAAGTAAGATATTACATTTAAATTCTGCTAGGACGTGAGTTTTCAAATTCAAGAAACATAATGGATACTGCATTCGTGTGTTGTATCTCTTGTTTTTATTAACTTTTTTTCAGAAAAGAAAATTATTTTATGAATAGATGTTTCTTTTGCTGACAGCTTATATTTGTATTTTCTATGTGCACGTCTTTAACGTGTTTGAATGTTGTGGGTTGTTTAAAGCTCCTATGAAATTGTACGCAGATCAAGTTTTTCTGCAAGGTGGACTCAATGCCCGCCCCAACAACTGATGGTGAAAAACTTATTTGGAGTGTCTTAGATGCAGAGCGTCCTCTGATCAGGTTTTAAAATTTCTTTATGAGTTACACCTTGTGTTTATTCTGTGCTTTACTCTAACTGGCTCTATCTACTCCTATTGCAGTCAAGTGCATGAAAGATCATTGATGGAGGCAAATGAAGTTTTTCTTGAGAAACATAAAGGTTATCATCGTCTGTATTGCAGTCCCATATACCATAATACTGAACATTTAATTTTAATCACTTTGACACATAAGGGATATCTTGTTTCTTTTTCTTTTTTGGGAAAGAAAAGCAATGCTATTCATTTCAGTATTGAAAAATCATCAGCAAAATACTTCTGATTAGAAAACTAAATCCTCAAAGATCCAAAGTAACCTATAAATACAAACGATGAAAATGGTTAGGCTCTTTTCAACTCTAAAACCTTCCTGAAAGGGTAATACAGAAATCATTAAAAAAGCCCACTCCCGGGAATTCAAATACAATTTCTGAACATAATTCTTCACTCATCTAAGCTTCCTATTTTTGAAAAAGGATAATCGTTTGAATATTTGGAAAGAGCACTCTATGAGGCCGCTTCCTATTGAAATGGTGTATAGCTCTATAATGTGTTTGGATTACTCTATACATTTTGCAATGTGTTTGCATCTGTGCTTCTTAGCCCACATCTCCATAGATGTATGTCTGTTTTTATACCTTTTAAAACAATTTTTTTTTTGCTACTGCAGATTCCTTGATGCATAGAGCTGCAGTTGCAGAAATGCTAAATTTATTAGAACCTCAGAGAAAATCTGAGGCTATCAAATTGATTGAAGAGTCGACAAACAACATGGTGCCAAGGTTGTACATTTTTATTGAGTCCTATTATTTTTCGTCTATACCGGATATATCTAGATTTGTTGCTTCACATAAGTAATGGAATTAAGATTTGGTATTATTAGAAATGGAGCACTTGGGCCAATTAGTGAGTGGAAGCTCAAGGAGTGCATTGCCATTCACAAGCTCCTTGAAACAGGCCTTGTTGACCATGCTGCTGCATCAAGTAAGCAAAGGAGATCCCTGCCTATTCATGTGTCCAATTACTTTTTAATTTCAAACTTAGTCATAGCGTGCATCGTTGAAGGTTTGATGATTCTCTTATAAGCAGGAATTTATAGTATTGCTAATGATATTATTTGTTTATTAAGTTATTTATATTCATTGTATAAGATTTATCCTATTTTAGTTTCAAGTATTGCTCCTAAGGATATGGTGCAGATCCTTATATCCACTACATAGGATAGACCAATGCAGCCACAACACAACGGAAGAATGCTTTTGACTGCAATCCAAAGTGTGAACTTTTCCAGCCAAGCAAAAGTTGACCTCATAGTTTAAAGATGGTACTCGAAAGGAACATAATACAAACGAGACAATAGCCCAACCACAATCTTTCATGAAATACAACCAACAATCCCCCTCAAAATAGGCACCAGCTATCCTCAGTAGGAACAGAACACAAATTGAGAAGTGAACGGGTAGCCACCACTCTCATCATTAGCAATAGTTGCTATCAAACTCCCAGTGGCAACTGCCGTTACTTATTCGTACCTTTATCTCATCATTAGCAATAGTTGCCCCATGCATTATTTATCCTACTTCGTCTCATCTCTAGCATTAGTTGCCATCAGAATGAGTTAGCAACTTTCAAAATCAAGCTGTTAGGCCCATAACCAGGTTCAGTCTTTATTGTACTTGAATAAATGATCAAGTGGTTCTTTTTAGGTATCTTGATGGTATGATTGTAGCACCCAAATATGTATATGTTGTGGCAAAAGTGGAGGACTGGACTAGTTGTAAGGTGAAGATTGCATTTTGAGGCTAATGCTCCACTTAATGGAATGGAAGTCAATTCAGAAGTTGTTTGTGGGAGGAAATTTGGTATTAAGCTGGAAATCAATACTTGTTCCCCCAATGACGTATAAATATTTACCAGATTTTTTTTGTATTACCGTTGTGTGGGATATTTGGGCGGTAATGTGTGAATTTCAAATGTTAGTTATGTTAGTCAACCACAGTAAATTTTTTATCACCGTGCTGGTTGAGCATATGAACATGGCTAGGTTGTAAATATTAAATAACAAACAAGATTTCTCTCTGTAATTTATACTCCCTATTTTAATGGGGAAGGGAAGTTTGACCAAGTATTATGGTGGCACAGTGGATAGTAATTCTTCATTTTGTAACACATAATAGTGTGAATTTAAAATTATAATTTATCTATTCTAATCTTGTGTTGTTTGTTGCGAATGTGAATGTTACCATAGGATGGAAAACCCGATGTTCGGAGTTCTTCCCTTACTCGGCCTACTTTGAAGGCAGTCTCAGCTCTGCCGTACCAAACTCGGTGAACAACCAAAGATTCAAAGATGCAGAAATGATCGGTGCCAATCAAAATGCCAACTCTGTTTCAGATAATGGGAAGCTTGATGGATTCAAGGATCTTACTATTTGACCGTGATGCCTAATGGCAACCACAATATTGTTGCATTTGCAGGTTCATTTTTGAGATGATATATGTCCTTACATGATTCAAAAGCATCCTTCAGAAAGCTGCCTACAGTCTGTTAATTACTTGCAAAGAATCAACGACCACCGTCACGTGCTAGGTTCATAGCTAGCTGTGGCGATTCGGTTTATAGTTTGTTGAAGATCATATTTTGCTCTCTTTTTTTCTTCACCCCTTTTATTTATATTCTTTTCTTTACCCATTTCTACTTTGCCTTGCCCAATTCTCTGATATGTATTCCTTCTGGAAATGTGTATAACTTCCAGTTCCCATTGCATTTGGAGGGTCGACACTTTCAGTTGCTCACAATTTTTGTAGATTCTAGACAAGGATGATGATGTATGTGGGTTTTACTCCAATCCAATATCTGAGCTTATACTTGGGTGAAGAGAGCTAAGATTCTTTCCCATTCTCCATGTCCTCCATGGTTATACAATCATCCTGCGACGTAGAGATACTGAACTTAACATAATACTTCATCGGTCGATTTGACTTTTGCTTTGTTATGTATAAACACCTTGTATGGAAATTTTTGCTATGGAATTACTGATCAACTTTTATGTATTTGCTTTAAAGATTATATACCATCATTTGATGATCATATCTGCAGGACAGGTTTTGGCAGCCAAGAGTGAGTCATTACATAAATTGAAATGATTCTTGAAGGAGCTGTAGTTTATTCATTACAAGTGCAAATATATGAATTGATGATTCACATTAATCAAGCAAAACCTGACCAAACTAAGCCAAAGGTGGTTCGGTTATGGTTCGACTCTGGCAGTCTGCTGCAAAATTTGGAAAGTTATGAAGTCGACTATAGTCGATCAGTGTGACTCGAGTTGAGCGAATATGGTAAGTCTCATTTTGATCTTTTTTTTCCTCTAGATTTCATCGTTTGCTCTCTACTTGTACAGTGATACGTGTGTCGTTTAGGCTTATGGTTCTGTTTCCCGTCGACTGCCTTCTGCCTTCTATATTCGATTATGGAAATTTTGATTTTTCATAGTCTTTCTAACTACAGAATTTTTTTCCTTTCCTTGAATGATTTTGAAGCTTGACTTTGAAGTTGAGCAGATAAACCGTAGCCCTACGTGTGCGCACACACAATAATAATAACAATAATTCCTCGTTTGGTGGATCGATCAATTCATCCATTGCCCATTAATTAGAATTATTCAAATAATATGTTAGTGTTATTGGAGTGATTATTTAGTAAGATGTTAATGAATTAATTCTGCCATAGCTCAATGCTATTATAAGACATCATACATTATGTATGCAATTTGTAGTGTAGGGAATGCTAGAATTTGGTTACCAAAATCACCATTATTTGATGTATTATCCATTAGAGTGGAGAAGGAAGGATTTATGAGGTTTGTGGAGGACCATTACTTTATTGGAACTCAAAATCTGTTCTTCCTTTTCTAAGGATATTGCAGCTATGATTTCTTCTAGAATTTCACTCGAGGCTAATACCTGGAGCTCAATCTTATCAATGATATGATATTAACGATTAGGGGTGATTAAAAAATCAGATGACTCGAAAAACTTGATCAACCAACCAACTTGGTTGGGTTCAAATAAATAAAAACTTTATGGTTCGCGAATCTCTATTAGAATTAGGATTGAAATGAACTAACCACATTTGTTGGAAATATTGAAATTGAGTTATAAATCTTATTGAAATTAAATAAATAGATGTTCTAAATTACTTAAGAGTTAGATTCATTATTTAATGAGAGTTATAAACAACTTACATATTTTATTGATTGTACTTAGAAATTTGCATTAAGTGGATCATCAATTTCTCTATAATAGTAGAACGTCCTAAGGGGAAACCATGAGGAGATCGAAAATGTGTTGGATAAGGTTTCATCAATGAGATTGTGATTGTCTTTTGAACTTAGGTCGACATTGTTGTTTTATATAAAAAGTGTATGATTCAAACCTGTTTTCGACTAGGATAAACACAACACCTATTAAAAACTTTTTCAAAAATTTTAAAATTATCCATTAATTTTGAATGAAAACCATTAGTACTTTATGTTTAAATAACTTTAAACTTAAAAAAAACGTTTTTTAAACATTTAAAAGTTTCATTAATAGTTGAGCTAACGTTTTAATTTTTTTATAAGTAACATTAATACATAAAATCCCTCGAACAAAATATTAAAAAAAAATTAAAAGAAGGAAAAAAAAATTATGAGTTGTCTTCCAACATCAGTTTAAAATTAATGAAAAACAACATTAATGAAACAGTTTAAAGTAAAAACATATATTAAAAAAAAATCCTATAAATGGTTCTCTTCTCTCATCTAAGGCTCCAACTCCATCAAATCTTACGGTAAGTTTGATATCATGGCACTCATATGTTCATCAAATGGCTCCCATTTTGGTATGGAATTAGTATCAATTTCAATGAGGGAACCAACATTTGGACATGCCACCACACCCAGTTTGCACCTCAAAGGCCGACCCAAAAGTGCCTCTCTTACCCTCAAATCTTCTCACATTTCTCAACCCATTGCAAGTAAGTTGATGATGATATTAAAGATCTTGCCTTTTCCAACCCTTCTTTTGTGGGTCACTCTCCTTTTTTTGGTAGGTGGGTTCAAGAGTATGGATGATTACGTGTCGAGAAAACCCGAGATAACTCGTGAGAATTTAATGGTGGAAGAGTTTTTGAACGACGGTTTGGTTTACCAATGTCATTTCTTGGTGAGATCATACGAGTCGGGACCTGATAATAAGATGACAATGTTTTTCGTCATTAACCAGTTACAGGTTCTAAGTTCGTTGGTTTAAAAATATATATCTATACAAGAAATTTGAATCACTTTTGATACGTGGGTTTTGATTAGGAGTCGAAACTAAACCATTTCATAAGCTGTGGATTGGTCAAAACGGGATTGGGTAAGACGGGATTTGGCACGACACATGAAATGACAAAAAGGGACCTCATATGGGTCGTGCATAAATTGCAAGTGGTGGTCGACCAATTTCCTTCTTGGTAATTATTGCATATTTTCTTAAATTCCAATGTCGGCTAAGATGTTCGAGTAACAAAATCATTTAAGATGAATTTTGAAGGAACGACGTCGTTGAACTTCGCACATGGATATGTAGACATGGGAAGAATAGTTATCGTCGAAACTGGATCGCTCGTGACAAGAAAAGTGGAAAAGTTTTGATCCGTGCAATCTGGTTTGTTCTTGATCTCGATTCGAACGCGGTTGAAACAGCTCTTTGATATTTAGTTTGTATTGCAGTTCCTATGTTTTGATGAACAAAAGAACAAGAAAATTATCCAAGTTTTGTGAAGAATTAGAGGAGGAAATGAATCCATTCTTCTTAGACAGCCATCCAATCCTTGAGGAAGATAACATCGTCTCACAAAAACTGCATTTACATCAACACGATTGCACCTATGCATCTTTAGTGGTAAGTTTTAATTTTAATAACTCCTTTTTTCTTTTTTAATTTTATTTTATTTTATTTTATTTTATTTTACTCGTGACTCTTCCAATATTGGTAGACGAGACTGAGCGATCTGGATATGAATCAACACATTAACAATGCCAGTTATATCAACTTTGTTCTCGAGGTATACCTTTTTCTCCTTATAAATAATTTCTTTTTTTTTTTTTTATTTAAATCTTTAATTTGTTTTTCAAAATTCAATCAAAATATTTGAAGAAAAAAGATAAAACTAAATATGCAAACACTACGAAAATAAACTTCTAACGAGAACGAAAAAAAAAAATGTCAATATTTTGGTTTTAGGGTACTCCTCGATCCGTGTTGGAGAATTACCAGCTTTCGCGTATAACAATCAAATACTTAAAAGAATGTAGTGTGGACCAGCAATTGCAGTCGCTTTCTTTGCCCTTAGAAAACGACGTTGTGAATGTTACTCCTCTCATCAAAGATAAAGACATCAAACTCCACCACTCAATTCTCTCCGATGGGATTGAACTTGTTCGAGCAAAAACCGTTTGGACACCAAAATTCGGTTAATTAACGTATTATTTTTATTTTTTGAGGACTTATAATTGTTTTTATTTGCATTTTTACAATAAAAACCTAACTATTTAGTTTTAAAAAATTATTTTTTTATTTTAATTGTAGAGCCTGTCCATTATTATTATTTTATTTATTTATTTATTTATTATGAAACGGTTTAATTTCGAATGAAAACATGTGGCTACACGGCCGTCTCCATCCGTTGGACTATTTGGGCCATGGTTTGGGCCATGGCCCGGATTTTAGGAGATTACAAATCGGCCCAAAAACAAAGCCTGGCCCATAGTTTCCAACCCGCATGGAAACACATGGGCCATTCGCTTACCAAACAAGGGAGGAATATGTGGACCCTCTCCTTGTTACAACTTAATGCCACTATTTCCATATTTGCCCTACTTTCTAAATTTTATTACCCAATTTGCCCTACTTTCTAAATTTTATTACCCAATTTGCCCTTCTCGATCGAACATGCATTCAACTAAATAACCCGTCGAGGCATTGTAATCTCGATCAAAAGATTAGAGATCCAAATTTCTACTCCGACGGTTAAACTTATTTTTTAAAATTAATTTTTTTAATAAAAAAATGAAAATTAAATGCAAAGAGGGGGAGGAGGTGACACGTGTTTGTATTAGAGGTAACAGCATATAGTATGTAAAGACGCATATGTGACACTTGCATGTGTTGTGTTTTTTTTGGCCTTTTACCCAATTCTATGAATTCAACCATCATCTCATTTTTCAAATTAAATGTTTAATTTCAACTCGGATTTATTATTATTATTATTATTCACGTGTTTAATTCTCGAAACGAAGATATTTTAATTTTTTTAACTTTGGGTCGCTCCACTGTGAACTTATTAAACCGCTACAAAAAATCATTTTTATTTCGTTTATCTATACGTTCCTTCAGAGAACCAAGAGTTCATAACTCTCTTAAGATTAAGATCGAGTTGTATATGACTATCATATCAAATATTATTTCTCTCAATTAACAAATTTATAAATAAAACTTAAACACTACGTGATTTGATCTTAAACAAACTCATTGTATAAGACATAAATTTCAATGATCGAATAAAGATTTAAACTCGAAGATAAAACAAAAGTAAGGGACATGTCGTGTAACGGTCCAAGCTCACAGCTAGCAGATATTATTCTTTTTGGGCTTTCATTTTCAAGCTTCCCTTTAAAACTTTAAAACACGTATGCTACGGAAAGATTTCCACACTCTTATAAAGGGTGTTTCGATCTCCTCCCGAACAATGTGGAGATATGAAAATGGGTGGTAGGTCCATTGTTGATTTGGTTGAGAGGCAAAATCTAAATGATTTGGTCTAATTGTCTAAATGGGTTGGCGTGAAGAACCAATTTAGACATTGGTGAGCTTATGATATGTTGGAGACAAACTCTATCACGTGTGCCTTTCCCCTTCTTCTTTTTTCACTCTTCTTCTCTTGTCTAACCCTAACCAAACATATGCTCGGTCGCTACTAAACATCTCTCTTTACAATTTCAATCTAATCGTAAGACACGTATAAATTTTGTTTCAAGATTGTTTCGATTTAGTACACAATAACCCGACTCTTAATATTTCAACGATTCAGGTTATTGTGTACTCGAAATCACTATTCACGAGTTTATGTACCTTTAACGTCTTTTACCTAATTAATATTTGTTCTTGAGGAGCCTTTTGGTTCTATCAAATATGTGTTAATTTTGACTATATGTTGGTGTTCATCCCTACAAATAACATGCTTTATTGACTTTTTGTAAATTACATTTCAATATATAATAAAGTTTTAAACTTTATAATAAAATTAAAAAATTAAAAAAATTAGGATAAAAGGAAGCAATAATATATGAATTATGATTTAATTTATATATAATTAATTAATTAACATATTATATGTTCGATGGTAATAAACCTTCGCTAGATTTATTTATTTATCATATATTATTATTATTATTATTTGTAATTTTAACCTTTTTCTATCAATTATTTAATATATGTTATTTTTAAGGATTTTTGAAAACCTATGAATGTTTTTTTTTTTTTTTTTTTTTTGTTAATTTGATTGGAGACATAATTAGTGTCAGAAATTAAAACATTGGGATTCATTATTATTTTCGCACACCCAAATCTCTTCAACCGATTCTTAATCCAAAATGTAATCAAATATTTCACTTTTTTTTGTTTTTTTTTTCTCTTTTATTTTGTGTAATTTTTTTCATACAAAAATGGTCGGGACAACATAATCTTGGTTCTCGATCTCATTTTTTCTCGTTTTTTTCTTTAAGAATTTATTGTCTTCGTTTTGAGTAGGTCCTCACGAGTAAATAGACAGACATCTTTACTATATAAGTTTGAAAATTTGTCCTTTTCGTTTATAACGATCGGATTGAACAATGACCCTTTCAATTTTTTTCTCCAAATTTATAAAATTCCGTTTACAATTTAATTATTAAAAGTTAAGGAAAAAAAAAAAACAAGATTAGATGATTTTGTTTGAAATTATGTGCCCTTTTCTAAATGAAATGAGTGCCTTCTTTTTCTCATGACAAAACCCTATTTTATATGCTAATTATCAATTATGGAGGATTTTTAAAATTATATAAAAAAAAATTTTAAAATATTTTGAAATATCATTGATTTTAGCTACAATAATTAATTTTAAGGTAAGAATTAAGGATTAATATAAATTACATAGTAACAAATACAATTTTAGTTTTCTTTTTTAATTTGATGATTAATAAATAGTAAAATATTAATAGAAACTATTTCTTGATAAAAATTAAAATTCATGATAATTAAAATACAAAACTCGATATTATGTTTTTTTTAAGGTCGGATATTCCTATGTCTCAATCTGAGCTGAACACATTTTACAAAAAAAAAAAAAAAAAAAAAAAAAAAAAAAAAAAAAAAANATTTTAAAAAAAAAAAAAAAAAAAAAAAAGTCATTTCATTTAACATGTGACATGATTGTACCCATTAAGCTACATATATTATAATGTCTTTGGTACATATTAAATTAGTTGTCACCTTTAATAAATAATAATAATAATAATTCATATTGAAGAATGTCATTATGTGTGCTTAATGATGAGCTATCATATATATATGTTACACGTACTAACAAATTCACCAAGGTTATTATCAGTCAGGAAGTGATATGTCTATTTTATGCAGTAACAGGTGTATAAATCTTGGTAGGGATGATACGAAAGATAGTAATTACATTCTTCTCGAGTTCAAGTTTTCTATCGTAATTTGAACATTAGTGTCGAGATTTGTTGGGTCATAGCCTAGAAGCTTAGGTTGTGGAGACGGGTGGGCAAACCCATCATATTTAATGAGCCCAGTCCACAAAAGAAGTTGTCAATTGTCGACGTCTTACATGAGCTGACTAAATGACTCGATTCTCCCGGAACGGTAGCTAAGCTAATAAAAAAAATATACAGTAGAATAAATTTGAATGAAAAGAAAAAGTAATAAAACCCTAATAAGTTGTTCATCCAACTTTTATTTTGTTGCCGGTCCTTAAAAGTGTGTTAGGGGACACCAAGACCCCACATTTGCTACTCATCTCAGAGACCACAAAGCCCTTAGTTGACCTGTCATGGTTCCCCACTCCCTCCTCCATTTCCCCCATCACTTTCCTTCTTCTATATATCCCACTTTCTTTTTCCCCATCCCTAACAACCCATCTTTCATCCATGGAAAAAGAACCCCTTGGACTCGAGATCACCGAGCTTCGTCTCGGTCTCCCTGGCAATGGCGAAAAAAACGAGAAGAAACGAGCCTACGTTGCCATTGTAGGCGAAGATGAACCGACCAGGGACAATGTCGAGAGGAAGAATAACATGAGTAAGGGACAAGTTGTAGGGTGGCCACCAGTGTGTTCGTATCGAAGAAAGAATAGTTTTGAAGAGAAAGAGTCGTTGCATGAGAATAAGAACTCAAAAATATACGTGAAGATTAGTATGGATGGAGCTCCATTTCTTCGTAAACTTGACTTGGGTTCTCATAATGGATATTCGGATCTTGCTCTCGCTCTTGAAAAGCTCTTTGCTTGCTTTGGAACGGGTAAATTTAGTGCTCTTTCTCGTATCTTTTTTTTTTTTTTTTAATTTTCTCTCTTGTTTTTAGGGTTTCTACAATAATATATATGCATACACACATAAATATCACGATAAAGTAGTGGTATGTTTGTAAAATGACAGGAAAGACATCAAAGCATGGAAAAGGTTCCGATTACGTTCCTATTTATGAAGACAAAGATGGAGATTGGATGCTTGTGGGAGACGTCCCTTGGGAGTAAGTACAACAAATATATATTGGACTTCAAATCTTTAGATCTACCATTAGATTTATGTTGCTCATTTTTTCTTTTTACCTAACTCAAAATTTTCCTAACAATTTAAATTCATATTATTTCATTTGTTAAAGGCTGATTCGGTTTAGACCAACAAAATTTTTTGAGTTGATCGGGTTGGTGCCCAAAAAACATGAATAGACTTTATAAAAAATATTTAAAAAAAGAAAATAAAAAATATTTATTTACAATATTCGTTATATTAATAACTAAAATCTCGTAAATAAAAAATTCACATATTATAATGCAGTATTAATATCGGTTACAAACATTAAATATTCTTACTCTTCATAACAATTTTAAAAGTACAGTATGGTTGGGTTAGGTTAGATTGTAACCTTATTTTCAGGTTGGTCAAGTTGAACCGACCATAGAAAATGTAACTCATAAATTTATTCGATTTTTTTAGTTTTTGAAAAATTCAACCCAGTTCAAAGTCAAAGGTGGATTTGATGTGATATATTTACTTATTTATTTATTCGGCATTACCGTTATGAAGGGGGCTTAAAATTGAAGCTCAGTCAAAGTCAAAGTCGATTTAATTTGATTGACACAAATTGCGATTAAGAATTCAAGTTTTAATTAGACGTTTTAATGACAAAGAGGGCAAACTGGTCTTTTCATATACCCTGCCCATTCATTAACTAACACAACATGATGCCGACAGGAAGCAGACCTTAATAATGGTGTCAGCCAGATTACAAAGTTGTCCCTGAATTCAATTCCCCTTGCCCCCCTCCCGACATATCCCATGCCTATAATTTAAAATCAAAGTAATCCAATTTTAGATTTAATTATGATAATATTTTTTCAGGATGTTTGCCAAATCGTGCAAGAGACTGAGGATCATGAAGAGATCGGAGGCCAAAGGGTTCGGCCTGCAATTTAAGGATCTATGAACTTAAGAAATATATCTTCCTGAATTTTTATGACTTTATTTAGCTTCAAAATAGACGCAACAGTAATTTGCATAATTAATATTAATTGTTCAGGTAATCGTCACAATGGCTAGATAGCTTTATATGGAGTTTGCTTGTTGTTTTAATTCTTCACTTATATAGTATAGTTTGTTGGGTTATATTAAGGAAATGGTTTATTTTGTTTGTTTCTATTTTATTATTTCAATGTTTTTTTTTTAAATACGGTAGAAAAAAATTTAATCAAAACCATCGTTGTATTGTGCATATTATTATTTTGGTGTTCTTACGAAAACTGTGACAAAACCTTTTCTCTTCCTCTAGTATGTTTTCTGTTTCATGGTTTCAACGAGATAAACCACGAACCGTAAACAAGATTATTAGATAAACATGATATTAATATAAAATTATCAAACGTAATTAGTTTATCTATGCAACAATTAACCGTACACAATTGTCAATCACGCTATACTAGCCAACTTAATAATTTCTTATATTCTCATAGTAGAGTTATGATTAGAGATGTCAATGAAGATCGAAAAGTCTTCTCCATCCCCGTGTACGAGGTGAGAATAAGGATGGAAAAATCTTGTTTGTCCTCATCTCCTCTTGTTTCAGCATTCATCGTAGTAAACTTTTCCAGCAGGAATTTTTGAAGTGGCCCCAAAAAAAAAAAAGTAAAAGCTGCAACATAGCCCCCTCATGTAGGACTTGAAAAAACTATAGTGAAATCCACATTTGATTATATTATATATTATATTACATTACATACAGCAAAAACAGATAGACACAGAAATGAATGAATAAGTAAGAGAGGTCCCAGGGCGCACAAAGGGTGTAAAAAGGTGGTGGTTAAAGAACAGAACAGAACAGAACAGAACAGAACAGAACATGTGGGGAAGGCTGAGAGAAAAGCAGTGGCAGCAGCTTTAAGCTAATATCCAAGAATTGGGTTCCGTTGTTCATCAATTTCAACCACAAGCAAACGCTTTGGATCTGACCCACTTGGTCCTTCTTTGTACAATGTGGGAAGATATGCTTTATAAGCCGGCAGATAACGTGACACAAAGTCTCTAACCTGCAAATTCCACCACCACAACTCATCATCTTACTATCCCCAACTTTCAAACTCTTTAACTCCGTTTTGTTTTCGGCTTACCTCTTCGTCGCTCATCCCGGGTTTTCCTGCCTCTCTCATTGCAATCTCTGCCTGTAAATTCATAACAACATGCAGTTCTTAAGGCTTCTGAAACCCAGGTGGTGATTCTTGTATGCTAATGTGTATAAAGCCTTACTTGCAGACGCCAATAGTAAACGCAACTCGGGTCGTTTATCTTGATCACGATCCACGCCCCTATGTACTTATCCCAAGCATCGTAGTACGCTTTCATATTGTTGTTCACTATCTCCAGCTATAAAATTCAAATTTCAGATTTGGTTTACCTTGATACAATGTTGGAAGAGTTGAAAAAGCTATAACCTGTGGATCAACTGTTGTGACAGCTTCCGTCGGGAGCGGTTTGAAGCCGAGCATCCAACCTTCAAACAGGACGACCTAAAGGTAACGAAACGAAAGGTTTATGTAGTATCTAGGTGCCATAAGTTTTATGTTGAGTTAAAATTTCTTACTGTCAGTGGTCCTTCAACCTCTGGCCAAGTAGAAGGATCAGCTCTGTCACCCCTTCCACTATATGCAGACTGAATAAAACATAGGAAATGGGGAGTTTGAGAATCACAAATGACTGGAATTAAATATGAGCATGGTTTTTTTAACTTACTTTATCATATCTGGGGACCTTCATCTTTAAACCTTCATATTAAAAGAGAATTCGATGAGTAAAAAACTCGAAACCAGGGACAACAGCAAAAGAAGTGAAGAAACAAACTGACCTTCCTTGGTCAACTTGGATAGAGCTGTGAGTGTTTCGACCGACAGTTCGAGATCGTGACTTCCAGCATTTCCTCGATACTGAAAAATGGAAAGAACATGATTAACAGAAGATATGGAGGACTAAGAGAAGGACAGACCATAAATAGTTACCTCCAGAAGGGCATTCCCAGGGTTGCTTTCCCTCAGTTGTGCCTACCATGTAACACTTAAATGACTTATAGTACTGCAAATAGAAAGAAAACGCTAAAAAAATGCCATCCATAGCTAACCAACCTGCCCCTCGGCTGTCAAATAGAAGTCGTCGATGGATACCATAGCAGACTTCCTGAGATAGAACTTCAGTCAGAAATTATATTGTTTTTATGTAACAGTTCAAGTCCACCGCTGGTAGATATTGTCCGTTTTGGGGCGTTACGTATCACCGTCAGCCTCACGGTTTTAAAACGCGTCTACTAGGGAGAGGTTTCCACACCCTTATAAGGAATGTTTCGTTCCCCTCTCCAACCGATGTGGAATCTTACAATCCACCCCTTTGGGGACCGGCACACCACCCAGTGACTGGCTTTGATACCATTTGTAACAGCTCAAGTCCACTACAAGTAAATATTGTCCGTTTTGGCCAGTTACGTATCGCCATCAGCCTGACGGTTTTAAAATGCGTCTGCTAGGGAGAGGTTTTCACACCCTTATAAGGAATGTTTCATTACCCTCTCCAACCGACGTAAGATCTCACATTTTCCTTTCTCTATACTCTTATCACTGCTTCAGCAGATAGTCAGCTCGCATTATGGTATATTTACTAGCATCACAGCCTACCTGCCTGTTACTTCGAAGAGATAATTGAGAGCATACACAAGTGTCGTCTTTCCACAACCTTGTGGAGCACTAAATCCTATCTGCACAACAAAATGATTTGAAGATAAGTAGCCAGGGGAACAACAATTTTTTAGCTCTAATAGTAACAGTGTAATCGCCCAAGTCCACCGCTAGCAAATATGTTCGCTTTGGCCTGTTACGTATCGCCATCAACCTCACAGTTTTTAAAACGCGTCTGTTAGGGAGAGGTTTCTACACCCTTATAAGTAATGCTCCGTTCCCCTCTCCAACCAATGTGGGATCTCACAATCCACCCCCTTGGAACCCAACGTCCCCGCTAGCACACCGGTTAAGCCTTGTGCAAAACATCTCGATTCCTTGATGGTATGCGCACGTTTGAAACGAAAAGAAAGAAGCTACGAGAAGTCCAAAAGCTTACCACTAAGGGAGGAATTTCTTCTCCTTTAAACGAGGAATGGTGTTGAGATATTTGATCTTCACACCAAAAAAACACAGGTATATAGTAATGATAAAATCTTGCTTTCTGAGGAATTGTGAGCTCCATTTCATTAACCTTGAACAATCGACATAGATAAGAGCCATAAGCTAGCCATTTATCTATGGCGTCAGCCACATTTGTGGGGGTCAGACCCAACTTTTCTATCAATGGACCTGAGCAAATGAATTCAAAAAGATCCTCCAAAATGGAAACTTGTGCTGGCTTTGTGGGTAATGCATGACAAACGGAACCTTGATAATGCTCGACCGAGGCAGCAACACCGTGACACGAGGAGTTATCTTGAATCCATGAACATCCATTGCCTAGAATAAAATTCCAAAGGAGACAAAGGAAGAGATCAATGATTAAAGCAGTTTCCTTCTACACATTAAGAAGACATTTGCATACTAAACAAGTTATAGTGGACCAGTATTGACCATAAAACAATTGAACTGTAGCTTTCTGAGACTACATATAGAAGCTTAACCACAAATATGGTAAAGTTCATCAAAAAAATACAAGACTTTTGAAGCTATCTCTGATTTCACTACAAAGCGATAACTAGATAGGATGTTTTTACTTATCAGAAATCTTATATGAAAATGTCCCCTAAAAAGAGCAAAGTGATGTTTCAAGAACAAATAGAATGTTCTATGCATCGAGGGAAATGGTCGTGTTTCTTTGATGAAGATAGAAAAGAGGTCAGGAAACCGTGAGAATGGTTGAATTGATAACTCACTAGACTAGCCCACTTGTTTAATTGGCAACATAAGGATCTATACAATCCGCGCATTTACGTCATGCTCTGATGAACCCAACCATTTTGATATCCTTTCAGGTAAAAGTGATAAAAGGAACTATTAACAACTCAAACTCACCGCTATCAAATATTGTCCGTTTTGGCCCACTACGTATTGCTGTCAGCTTCACGATTTTAAAACGCGTTTATTAGGGAGAGATTTCCACACTTATAAGGAATGTTTCGTTTCCCTTTCCAACCGAGGTAGGATCTCACGTAACCCAAAAATTTCCGAACACCAAGAATGAACAGAATCCATTTCAAGAAACAACAAAAGATATTGCAAAAAGTAAGACAAATGAAGAACACTTTTCAATTTCTCATCATGAAACCAAATTTCCATAACTGAAGAACACTTATCAATTTCCCTCCATGATAGCTCTGACATCTAGAAAGGCCACAATCTATTCCCCACAATTTTCCAACAAGCCAAACAGAGAATATCGCATAATCAAAAGCACAAAACCTCAAACACTACCAAAATTCCATTGAATATAGGAGACAAAAAGGCAGATGAAATCGACGAACATTGCATACCCTTCCCAACACTCGACAACCAATCATCAAAAACCATTCCAATAGCCAAACAGAGGAGAAAAGCGCAGAAGCCAACAGATACTATTCCATCAAAACAATCTGGAAAGACGAAAATACCTGATTTCGCGAAATGAGTCGGCGAATAACAGAGTCTGGAAATGGATTGGTTGGGTTTAGCCATGGAAAATGAAGAAGAAGAAGAAACAGAGAGATGGTGGGAGTGAAGGAAAGAAGCGAGTTTATAAAAACCGACGCCATTAGTGTTGGTACAGAAAAGAGAGGGAAAAGTTGAAGTCGGAGATAGCGGCTGAGTTGCCATACTTATCTACAGCCTCACTGTGAGCGCTTCTTTGACAATTAACATTTCCAAGGCATCTTGGTTTTGGTTTCTGGCCGACTTTTACGAGCCATAGTGGGAGGGTGGGGAAGAGAGAGAAAAGAGGGAAGAGAGAGACACACACACTTGGAGCTGTGCGGATATGAATTGAGAACTTGAGATGACAATTCTCTTTCGTTCTCCTCTACAAATCTATATGAATTACATATATACGTATTTATATGATGGACTTAAAACTCAAATTAAACGAGTTCCGTTAGAATTCACTGCTAACATATATGCTCGATTTTAGCCTCTTAGGTGTCATCGTCAGTTTACGATTTTAAAATATACCTATTATCAAAAAAATTCTATTCTTCCCAATTTTCAAGTTTATTTTTTTAATTATTTAAAAACAATTATTTTGCATTAATAATTAAATTCTCCCGTCACAATAAATCACTAATGTGAATTATAAACTTCAAATATTCGTAATAATCTTAAAAGTGGGGTTGGATTATAATGCTGGTTGATCGGTTGACCCAACTACAATAATGTTAACCGAACCCATCTAAATTTTTTATTTTTCAAGAAATTAAAATAATATTTAAAGTTGGGCAGATATTTGACAAAAGAAAATAATAATAATAATTAATTTTTTAGTGCCAAGTATTACACTTCATTTTATTCTTATTTATTTAATTCCAAATTCTTATATAATATTTCTACGAAAAAACGGTGAAAATTATATATCAGAAACTTGAACGTTCTTTAGCTTAGTTTATTTCGAGATTTCTCACAAAATGCAATTAAAAAGAAAGACGTTTAAGCTAGCTTGTTTTCATTTTTCAGTGAAACTATACGTGGGGCTAACGAATTTTAGGTTTTTGTTAAGAAGTCAATCTAGCGGTGCTAATATAGAACACGGCCAAATGATAAGAAACGTAGGGTGGATGTTGTTTATTTGTGTGTGGTTTGTTTTATTTTTGTTGTTCAAAATTTGTAGAGATGTAAAAGGTAAGGAAGTTGAGTACTTAATTTATTTTGGGTGGTATGTGGATATGGGAGGCCTCCATATCCAATGCATTGCATTTATTTATGGTCCCTTTTTGAGACCTTTTAATTAGGAGATATGCAATTCTTATAAATGGTATATAAAAATATAAATATAAATAACTGTTCGTTCCTCCTACCCAAATGGAAGTCACTGCAAGGTAGCGAAATTTCTATGGTTGAGTAATTGAGAAGAAATGTCCATCTTCGGTATAAGTAATAAATTTTAATTTTTGTTAAGTTTTTCTGAGTTATCTTATCCTCAATATCATTTTTTATTCGCTTGTGTTCTTAATTTATTTATATACCCTTCATTAACTCGGATGTCATAGGGCAAACTACCTGGGAACTAGGCCCAATACAAGTAGTTAAAAAAGACATGGGAAGTTGGGTGAAATGGTATCAAATACTTCTTGAACATGAGTATTGAAATTGCGAGCATCGAACATGAAGGCTCAAAATTCAAGTGATAGTATCAGGACCCTTAAGCTACTATTCTCAAGAAACGACGTAATCAAGTATGTTTGTCATTATAAGAATTTTTTTTTTTTTAATTTTAAAAATTTTAAAACTAGATAATAATTTTTTTAAAAATAAAAGTAAGTGATTATTAAATAAATAAATAAAAATAAAGGTTGTTAATTAAGATTTTTGCGTGTGTTTTTTTGAATAATGGAATAAAAAATTGAATTAAAAAGGTAATTCCAAATTGAATTGAAAGTCTTTGAGAGAGTGACGTGTACGCAAGTTGTTGGGCCTGGCGCCTCCGCTCCAAAATGGTTCCGTCTTTTTTTTTCTCGCACACGCCTGTCTCGCTGTCCCTTATCCATTTCCAATCCTTTTCCCTTTTAATTTTCACTGTAACAACACTGTATTCTTCTTCTTCTTCTTCTTCTTCTTCTTCTTCTTCTTCGCGACGCAGTTTCCTTTCCATTTTTGCCCTAATTAACTCTTTCCTCATTGTTGATGCCCAATCGAACCGATTTCTTTTAAAAAAGAAAAACCTTAAGAACCGGTTCAGTTCGGCTTAGATTAGACCGGTTGCCGGACGGAATCGTCCCCATCGGCGGCGAAACAGAGGCGAATACGGCTTTGTGAACAGAGTTCCAGACTATTTTCAAATCAACCTAATTCACCTTTTTTTAATTTAAAGATTCAATTATAAATTTTTCTAATTACTCAATCCAACTATTAAAAATATTTAAATATTTATATTCTTTATTTTAAATAAAAAATAAAATATTTATACGTTCAACATTTATATATTTATTTTTAAACATGAAATTAAAATTTACCATTCAATTTTAATATATATTTATGAGTACATAATTAAATAATTGGATTACCATTAATATATATATATATATATATATATATATAAATATAAATATACATATACATGTAAATCATATTATAAACAATTTATTTGTTTACCTCAACTTAACTCATTCTAGAAAAAGAAATATATATATATATATATATATAAAGCATATTATAAATCTTTTATTTTTTTAAGTCTGTAGTTTACTTAAACTTGACTCATTTAAATTTAAATGTATAATAATATACCATTTATTTTAAGTTAGAGTTTACTTAAAATTAACTCGAGATTTAGAAGTCATTTAATCTATAATTATTTAAATTAAATTTAATCTAAATGAGGATTAGTTTTTTTGAAAATGTTACCATATAAAATTATTATAATGATATTTATGTTCTTATACTACATTTAATCATGGTTGTAGTAATGCACTACATACTACAGTTTTTTTACTCACGCTAAAAAAAAAAAAAGTAATTTACTAGGAAATAGACCATTTCACGGTTTAACTTATCTCCAAGAGAAAAAAAAAATTAAATGTTAATGTTTTACATAATTTTCTTAATTAAGACCCATTAATGTGACAGTTCTTTGTTTACCCCTACTGTGAATGGGAAAGGATTAATGTAATTTGCTTTGATTAATAATGACTAATTATGATTAGTGAATTTAACCGGTAAATTCTCCCAAAATTGGTGGAGATAACAATAGAACCACACAAAAGAAAATAACAATAAATAAAGACTTATCAGATAATGTTCCAGACAGTTAAAATAAAAAAGTAAATGAAAAACGTCCATGTGGCCAAACCTACGTAGGCTCGAAATTGCTAACGATTAAGAAGAAAAATATTACACCTGGCAAATTGTAATTGGGTAAATAAAAAAGTTACAAAATGTTGAGAAGTGGAGGATTCCAGCCCTGTCTCACGTGACAAAATTTACCCTGAAGGTTGAGATTACAAAAGTAGCCTTAAGAAAGCGAAGCGGCAAGAAACGAAAAGGAAAGGGTAATAAGGTAAATTCAAGGATAAAAAAATGGGGTGCTTGGGAACACGCGCGAGCTCACCGTAAGGTCGTAATAAAAATTGAAGAGCTGACAGCTTTGAGTCCACGAAGTGTCCTTTTCACTTTTTTTGGTCAAAACAACAAACGCCATTAAAACACTATTATTCATTAAATATTAATATTAATAACTCTTTTTTTAATTTTTAATTTAATTTTTAATTTTTAATTTTTTAATTTTTTTTGCCCTTGCTATGGCTATGTGTTTCAAATCTCCGTTTCATCCCGCTCACATTCCCATTCTTACTTTACTCATCCACACTACTACTGTCTTTTTCGATCTTCATCTCGAGCTCCAATGGAGGTCTTGGAGCTTGGAAGATAGATTCAGGTTTTGTTTCTTGTTTGCATCTTTTTCATTTCGGAGATTGTTTGGTCGTCGCTGTGGATTAGGGCGGATTGGAGTTGCTGTTCTTCAAGATTTTTGGGGATGGGTTTGATTGATGCGTTGGAATGATGGGTTTTCTGGGGGATTTTTAGCTCGGTGGTTTGGGGTTTCTTGAGGATTTCTGGAATTTTTGGAGAAACATGTGGAATTTGGGTTTGAATTATTTCTTAAACGATTATGTAATAAGGAAATGGATAATCTAATAATCTGGACTTAATGCAAGAATGTGAATTACACTTTGAAATTGTTTGTGGAAGCAAGACATTTTGTAGATCCTTTGATTTTGCCGCTTTTTTCTTCTACATTCTTGGAGACCCTGCACCTTGGTTACTCTTATCTCCAAATTTTCTTCACAGTTTTCAAATCTTAAGATTTTTCAACGGATTTTCAAAGATTGGTCACTGCATTATCAATGAGTATGGTGGATGTGTTCCTTGAGGTAGTAAATTTGGAGAAATTTTTCATATTACGTCCTTTCCAGATTTGTTACCTGTTGGCATTTCAAAAATTACAAGATCATTGAAGCTCATTGGTCTTTTAGATTGGTTAAACTAGCATCTTTTACTTTGAATTTCCTGTTGTTCTCTCAATCTTTATCATTCCTTCAGAAATGGCCTTTGTTTATCACTATATGTGGTGAATCTCATGGCTCTAATCTATTGTCCTGTCATCCAGTGCTGTTCCGATGTGATCTTAATCGGGGCTTCTGAGTAATGCTACATTTCTGATAGTTATGCCATATGTGAAAAGCGTGCACTATGCACTATTTTTTTCTTTAATCGAACAGTCCTGTTGAAAATGGCACTCTGTAATCTATGGACCCGTCATTTAGTGCTTTTTTGTTTGAATTTTAAACATTCAAGGGTAGTTATACCATGTAAGAATGTTTTGAATTTTGTTTAAACGAAAGTATCTTCGAAAGCTTTAAGATGAACAGAAATGGTGTTAATATCACTATTTGAGAGCTATTCATTTTATATCAGGTTTTACTCTGATGCATTTGGGTGATTTAATCTTCTTTGAGACCTCCAAATATGAGAAAAGAAGAAAATCACATCAGGGTTAATATTGGAGAATTCCCTGGTAGAATTACGCGTGCTCGGGCTGCTGCATTTAGTGCATCAGCACAGCTGCCTCCAAGAGTACCTGCGCAACAACAAGAGAAGCGGGTTGCACAAGCTAATCGGAAAAGAGCTGCTTCAGAAGAAAAGAGCTGCCATTCTATTGATAAATCATTACGACCATATAAATGGAGGGCCGTGCTTCAGGATGTCAGCAATGTATGCTGTGAACCTTCATACTCGAAATGTTTTGATACAGCTAAAGTTCAGGTTAACGAGTTTTCTTCTCCATAAGATTTTATTCTGGATATCTGTGAGCCTTACTTGCTTTGAGGACATAATTATGCAGCTTTGTTGTACTTGGACTTACCTTTTTCTTTAACAGGCCAATTGTAGTAAGCCGACTATCAGAAACCGTTTCAAGAAGTCCAAAGGAGCTTCATCAGTTTGTGTGGCTAACTCCAAAGTTCCTCTTGACCGTACAACCGAAGGAGCCTCATCAGTTGATGCGGTTTACTCCAAGGTCCCTCTTGACCTTGGAACAGAAAATGTACAAGAAAATGTCAAATCAAAAGCTAAGTTGAAAGTTGAACATTCAAGTAATTCTGAAGACCATGGGACACATCATCAGGTAGGCGGTGGTATAAAGGAAGAGGTCACAAGTTATCTTCGGGATGATAATTCGAGATCTCTAAGTCCTTTAGAGTCTCAGAATTTTCAAAATAAAGGTAATTGTTTTTAACTTTTTGTTCTCTAAACTTTAACAGACAGATAACTCCCTGAAGAAGCAGGAATACAGCTAATTCAGCTTTCTATTTTATGTGTTAGACTCTTTTCTAGACACATTATCCCCTTATCCTTATTTATATATATAACCTAGATTCATTTCACTAGATACAGAGCGCTGTAAGCCGATGAAAGCCGTAATTCTACAACTTATTCGTTAACTACAAAAGGAAAATAATTAGTATGGTTTGCTTAAGGCCATTCAGTTAAACAAAGTTGGTTTTACTCTTCAAAAACCATGATAGTTAACCTGCTTTAGAAGCCATGTTTGGAGCACCAATTTGATGGAGTCTCTATTGGGAATACAAATAAGAGACTTGCTGTTTGAGTTTTCAGGAAACATCTGAAACAACATTTGAATCAATAGTTGACTTTAGAGTTTTCTTCTTTATGATAAGATAATTAAATCACATTGAAGTTCTTACATTCAAGTATGAATAATGTATCTCCAAACATATAAAACTGCTAACGACATATATGTTGGAAATGGAAACATCAGAGAAAGTGTTGCCTCTGGGGACAAGAAGCAACCTGGACTTTACGGACATCGATCGTAATGACAAAGATGCTCAACTGTGCACTGTCTATGCCCGTGAGATCTACAACAATTTACGTGTTGCTGAGGTATGTGATATTGATTCTGTTTTTTCTATCTACTTTCTGTTTCTCTTTTTCATATGGCACTTTTGCTCATGGACGGTGGGAATTTCAGGAAGAACAAAAAGGATCTTGCACCTATTGCATTGACCGTAAGCAATACTTTTTCAGCATAAACGTGATCATATTGACCATAAGAGGCTTTCATAAGTTGCGATTCAAATAAGAAGTGCTAACATCAACAATTTAGTCCTGCATTTTTCTCTGTCCGATCGTTTCGGGTTTATGTGATCTAAGAAAGGTCTTAATTATAAGGATGTTACTTCTTATTCTTAGCAATTTCAACATTATGCGATTTAAAAACAGTACCAAGTAGTCCCCTGATGGGTGCAAGCGATCAAAATGACCCTAAAATTATAAAGCTTCATGTGTTGAACTGTTTGAAGATGTCATGTTTCCTCCTGTGGAATGAAGCATTAAGATTCCCCAATTGCTATTCTTCAACTCAGCTAATTGACCTTGCATTTAGTTTAAGCAGTCTGTTTGCAATGACAAGCAAAATTTTTTGTTCCGAGTTCTGATTCAATCAACTCATAACCTTTGTGCTAGGATGATGTGATCATTGTTTTTGTGCCTTCAGGATATGAAAGTTTTTATTACAAAAAAACTGAATGTACTTGGAATGAAGTATTGTTTTCTCAACTGATTGTGTTTTCCTCTCCTTAGCTAACCAGAAGGCCACGTCCAGATTTCATGGAAACAGTGCAAACAGATATTACCCAAAGCATGCGGGGTATATTGGTTGATTGGCTTGTAGAGGTTAGTATTGCTTCATTAAGCCTTTTCTTAATCCTCTCTTTCTTTCTTTCATTATATTTCTGTTATCTCCAAGTTCTTCCAAATTTCTTAAATTTTACTGAACGTATACCTCGAAAGATCGAAAGTTCCAATGAGAATTCATCTTGAAGAAGCACAATTAAAATGGTTGATCCAAAGTTCTTGATTTCAGGTATCGGAGGAATACAAGTTAGTACCAGACACTCTCTACCTAACAGTATTTTTCGTCGATTGGTTTCTCTCCCAAAATTACATCGAGAGACAAAAGCTTCAACTGTTGGGTATCACTTGCATGTTAATTGCTTCGTAAGTTTCTCAGATCTAGAGCATATTGTCGATGTACTTCATCCAAAAGTTTAAATTGTGTTCTAAGATGAGTGATAGACTCTTGCTATCTACCACTTTTGATGATGTGATGTGAACTAATTTATTATTCACATACGAAGTATCTTGCACATATCGTTTAATATGAGAACTCAAAGCTCATACCAAAAGTTTATTTTAGCTCTATTAATTTGAATATGAAGGAAGTAACAACGGTGGTCCTTGTGTCCGACAGGAAGTACGAAGAAATTTGTTCCCCACGCGTTGAAGACTTTTGTTTCATCACTGACAGCACCTACACAAAAGAGGAGGTATGACATATTTGCCATACAAGATTGTGGATCGTATATTGGATTAATTGATGTTAATCATTTGCTTGATGAATGTTCAAATGGTTGATTCCAGGAGAAAAGAAAGGGCAATAATGAAAAGAGTGAAATGGGAAGGAAACGATATTATTTTTTAACGTCATAAGTAGTACAGGATGTTTACTGCTCTTTGGAAGAGAAACATATCAGATATAAAATGATTTGTTAGCGTGGTCTGCCTTAAAATAGTGAACAAATCCTAGACTGAACTTACCTAGTCCTATGGGCACGTTCCACCAGATCATTATTTTACGTTTGTTGAATTGAACTTAACAGCAGTAGATGGTTAGATATATTGTAATGCCCAAGCTCACCGCTAACAGATATTGTCCTCTTTGGGCTTTCACTCAAGTTTTTTAAAATGTGTTTGCTAGGGAGAAGTTTCCCTTTCGGGGCCCAGCGTTCTTGCTGACACACGTTCCCTTCTCCAATCGATGTGAGACCCTCCAATTCAGCCCCCTCATGTCCACCCCCCTCATGGCCCAGCGTTCTTGTTGGCACACCGCCTCGTTTCCACCCCCTTTTAGGGCTCAGCCTCCTCGCTGACACATTGCCCGGTGTCTGGCTTTGATACCAACTGTAATAGCCCAAGCCCACTGCTAGTAGATATTGTCCTCTTTGGACTCTCCCTTTCGGGCTTCCCCTCAAGGTTTTTAAAACGCGTCTGCTTGGGAGAGGTTTCCACACCCTTATAAAGAATGTTTTGTTCTCCTACTAAACCAATGTGGGATCTCTCAAGAGCTCATCGTTTTCCTCTAAAAATCTGGTTAGGGCCGGATTTGGACTGTTTAGGAGTTTGGAGTGTGCCTACTCTACAATAGTAGGTTTCTCCTTTTGTTCTCTGCTATTTAAAAGCTTCTTTGGTGATTTTTCTTTAGGTTTTGAATATGGAAGGTCAGATATTGAAGCATATGGGCTTTCAGCTTTCTACACCAACTGTAAAATCTTTCCTCAGGTAAGTTTGCTGTGCCAAGCTGCACAAGCATGTCAGTGCATATATGAATTCGTGTTTATATAGGTACGGTGTTCTTATTTACGCATGTTTCTAAATTTCAGGAGATACGTTCGTGCTGCACAAACGACTTTCAAGGTAATAATGAGGTCGTTGTAATGCATTGCTTGATAGTTTTAAGAGCTTCTTTCCTTCTCTAGATAGGCAAAGCTTATGTTTCTTGACTTTCATTGATTTGCAGACCCCTAGTCTTGAACTTGAGTGCCTTGCCAACTATCTAGCCGAATTAACACTGGTCGACTACAGTTTCTTGAATTTTCTTCCCTCGGTCATAGCTGCATCAGCTGTATTTCTTTCCAAATGGTCGTTGGATCAGTCGAGTCACCCATGGGTATGCATTTTCCCTTCGATTAGTCCTAAAATGGTTACTAGACTTGCTAATCTCATTCTCTTTCTGACAGAATTCAACCCTGGAATACTATACCTCATATAAAGCATCAGACCTGAAACCAACTGTTCTTGCTTTACAAGATTTACAGTTGAACACCAATGGTTGTCCTCTCAGTTCGATTCGCGTCAAGTATCGACAAGAAAAGGTAAATGAGTATTAGAATAAGTTTATGAGAAATCAGATGTCGTTACTTGGATATGCCGTGTTTTCTCACGAACAGTTGTCTTAATAACAGTTCAAAGCCGTCGCAACTTTGTCATCTCCAAAATTACTTGATACGCTATTCTGAACCGTGTGTTAGACGAAGGCCAACCATCCACAATTTGCCAACAGTTACATATATACTTGATATAGAAGTTAGAGATTCTCCCAGGAGTAGATACTTTTTTTGCCATTAACTCTACATGTTTAAGCCGATGTCTAATGTTAATCCTTACCCTTTCCCTATTAACATTCTTTCTCTTCACATTTTTTTGAAGCTTCTGTTTATAGTTCTGTGACTTTGGTCATGTTCCTCCCCGATTGATGTCGTGGCAGGCGGAGATTGGCACTTGAATGTACATTGAGAGAAGGAAGCTTTGTCTATAAGACCATGTAGAATTGCCTTGCCACCCAAGATTTCTTTTATGTATTTACTGCTAATCTTGTACTTTGATTCACTTTGCCAAAGTTTGGTACGTCTGTTTTGAGACAGGAAAATTCTTAATGAATTGTTTCACCAGGCTTATGTCTTGATTCTCCCTATATCCATAGTTTGGTAAGCTTTGGCAGAACTTTGGGCATTGTATTCTGGTGTTGTTTTAATAAACTGAATAACTTTGCTCTGCTTCTGCTACTCAGTTTCTTGAGGAATTTGAATTCTTGCTATATAAGGGAAAGTTTCAGTGTAGGGTTGATCAATGCAATGAGACAGACAGAGCACCACTGCTTCTTCTGATCTCTCAGACACTGACAACGAACAAGAGAGAGAAAGTGTCTTTTTGTGTCTGTCATCCAAGAACTCAGCATGAACAGAAAGTTAGCATATCAGCCACAATTAAGCATAGCAGAGTTAGAGGTTGTTATGTTTGGTTAGACGAGGTGCATGCAAGTTAACTCAGACGCTCGTGGGTTGAATGGGTTTTGGGATCTGGTTCAAAGGATCGGTAGAGGAAGAAAACTGGGCTTATTCTTAAATAGAACTGACATTAATCCACTTAACGAGACGATGGATGATAGTGTGACAGCCTAACATAATAGCAGTGTATATTTAAGAATAATATTTTATTTTTAGGGAATTCAAAATAGAAATTTAAGTTCAGTGTATTTTAGGAAAATATTAAATTAAACTTTTATGAAAAGTTGGCAAATGGACTGGCTATGAGTAGATGGGCCGATTGTCGGCCCAACTCTTAACTTCAAATTATAGTGGGCCCACGTGGCCCAACTTTTAATCAAAATTTTAATAGGCGGCCCTACAGTCGTAAGGGTTCTAACCAAATGTTAATATGGACCTTTTCTTGGCATATGAAGCCCAAGGGTATTTCGGTAGTTTTATCTTCTTCTCCGATTTCTCATTCCTTGGACTCTAAAAGCTTATACATCTCTGTCACCGTTCGCTTCATCGACTTGTTAGAGAGAGAAAGAAGAGAGAGAAAGAAGAGAGAGAGAGAGGAACTCTGATGCTCTCTTTCTTCTTCATTTGCATGACTTGAAGATTTTGTTTAGGAGTTGCCAGTTAGAGAGAGAGAGAGAGAGAGAGAGAGAGAGAATGGGGAGCAATACACTGGTGGGATTTCAGGACCATCTGAAATTAGCGAGGGAATATGCTCTTGAAGGGCTGTATGATACTTCGGTAATCTTCTTTGACGGCGTTATTGCTCAGATCAACAAGTAATCTCTCTTTCCTTCTCTGGCTTTAACCAATTTCCTCTCTAGAACTTCAAATTTCTCGTTATCTGATTTTCGATCTTTTCTGATATTTCAATCTGTTAACCGCTTTGAATTCGATTCATCTTGCCTTCTTCATACTGTTTCAATCTCTCCTCTTATCTTTTATAGTCAGATTGTTGTGATTTTTACTTTTTTGGGTCTGCTACGAGTAATTTGAAAGAAATGCGTGGTAAAATAAAAGAAAAATATTCATTGTTTTGTTATTGTGCGGATGTACTGAATAATGTAGAGGTGGCTATTGAGTCTTTTTTTTCTATAGCATTGGAATGCCGAACGTATTTCAACTTTAAAGTTTGAAGAAGATATGGTATCGTTTCTTCCTATTTTAGGTAATCGAAAATCCGTAAACAATGGTCCACAATTCCCTGCGTTGGCTTGTTCTAAATTAATTTAAATTTATTGTTGAAATTTGAGAGCGGCAGAATGAGATTCGAAGAATCATGATGTCTTGGTAAGAGCATAACTTGTGGAAGTGGATCATATTTTGGTTTGTTGGTTAGTGAACATACAATGCCCTGTACACTGCCACCAATTTAGTTTCTAGTTTCCGTGAAGGATGCAAAAGCAAAAGGGATAAAAAAAAAAAAAAAAAAAG
>NW_019272040.1:157778-158892 GCF_002738345.1 Cucurbita maxima | reverse complement strand
TTTTTTTTTTTTTTTTTTTTTTTTTTTTTTTTTTTTTTTTTTTTTTTTTTTTTTTTTTTTTTTTTTTTTTTTTTTTAATGTTTTTAGGTATGGTTTTCTTCGGTATGGTTCTCACTGAAGTTTACTGATTTATCAATTTTAGGCATCTTAGTTCAGTAGATGACCCTTTAATGCGTGCAAAATGGATGAATGTGAAAAAATCCCTTACTGAGGAAATAGAAGTTGTGAAGCAGTTAGATACAGAGAGAAAAGCTTTTAAGGAAATACCCATGGGTCGACGTGCAGCTTCTCCTCCAATTCATGCTAAGTCGTCATTTGTTTTTCAACCGTTAGAAGAGTATCCAACTTCTTCAGCTCCTTCCATGGATGATCCTGATGTCTGGAGGCCGCCAAGTAGGGACTCTTCAAGTAGAAGGCCTGCAAGGGCTGGTCAAGTTGGTATGAGGAAGTCACCACAGGATGGGGCTTGGGCTCGTGGTTCCACCAGACCAAATACTACTACTCGTGGTGCAAAGTCTGGTGGTCCAAGTCGTGTTAACTCTGGTGCCCGTGTGGCAACTACTGGAAAGAAAGGCTCTAGTACTACTGGTAAATCTAGCAAGACGGATTCTGCAGTAAGTTCTGTGAGCCCAAATTTAATTCTCTGTTCCTTTTTCCTCCATTAAAAACTTGGAACATCTGCATGTGTGGATCTCTTCTTTTGTTGCATGAGACATATGATCCAGCCTTCTTTTGAGTTCATTGCTCGTATGTTCCAATTCGTATGGGTCTTTGCTTAGGGGCATTTGGTGGTGAGCTATGCATTTGAAATTCCGTACCTTTGTGATGTTTTACCCTCCTCTTGTATGTAAAAGTTATGAGTTAAGCCATTTATGGTGTTTTAATTCTTGTACGATTTGTTTTCTCATATTCATTAGATTTGGGGCTAGTTTGGGCGTTGTTTTAAAATCGTTTTTTGTTCAGAATAATATTTCAGAGGAAACATATTCACATAACCATTTCTTATTTCATAGATGACTTGATTTTTTGAAAAAAATGAAGTTATTCTCACCGCCCCCCCCCCCCCCCCCCCCCCCCCCCCCCCCCCCCCCCCCCCCCCCCCCCCCCCCCCCCC
>NW_019272040.1:155324-157190 GCF_002738345.1 Cucurbita maxima | reverse complement strand
CCCCCCCCCCCCCCCCCCCCCCCCCCCAAAGTCATGGGTTTGTGATTACCTTTGCAAGACATCAGATAACAGTTTTGTTTTAAGAATAGGTTGCTGTTGAAGCCCTTAATATCATTTTTTTTCTTCATTCATTATTTCCCACCACCGTTAGTTCGATTAATTTCATGAATTATTGATATATTATGAATACTATCTCAAGTTTGTACAGTATAACGTGCATATAAACTAATGAATGATGTTGTTAGAATGGTGATGATGAGGGAAATTCTAAGAAGGGACAGTATGAGGGACCTGATCCTGATCTAGCTGCTATGCTCGAAAGAGATGTGTTGGAGACTAGTCCAGGAGTGAGATGGGATGATGTTGCTGGCCTGAGTGAAGCAAAAAGACTTCTGGAGGAAGCTGTTGTTCTTCCCCTGTGGATGCCAGAATATTTTCAGGTATTCTTGAATTAGTTCACTAGAATTACCTTCGGGGCCACCTGATAAGTTTGTAAACTAATAATACCAAACCAATCATCACTCTGTGCTGATATATTCGTCCCATGATGATTAATATGCTTGGTTATATCTGTACCCGAAGCTGATGTGTACTTTCGCCTTCAACGATTTAAATCAACAATCAATCTAGGGGTCTATTCAACCTGACCTTTAGGAGGGCTTATCTTGTTACTGCCAAATGATTGATAGAAAGATTGAAATTTTACAGAATTCAGACCTAAAGTTTCTTCTAGCTTTAGATTTTAGTCTGCCGAGTGCATTTGGTTGAGTTGATGTATTTGTATTCTGTTGTCCCCTGCTGGCCATAGTGTGCTTATTACCTGTGTCCATGTGTCACACATACTAATCTTGCTGTTTTTTCCTTGCAGGGAATAAGGAGACCATGGAAAGGAGTCCTAATGTTTGGCCCTCCTGGGACTGGGAAGACATTACTTGCGAAAGCTGTGGCAACCGAGTGTGGCACAACCTTTTTTAATGTTTCTTCTGCCACCTTGGCTTCAAAATGGCGTGGGGAGAGTGAGCGCATGGTCCGGTGCCTGTTTGAACTTGCAAGATCTCATGCACCAAGTACTATCTTCATTGACGAAATTGACTCCCTATGTAATGCTCGTGGGTAAGATTCTTCACGTGATTAGAGTTGGAGATGATTTTTGGTGTCTTTTCTATTGGAGATTTTTGCTTTAGTTTTACTCCTTTCTCCCTCCGGCCTAATTTTTGTGAAGAAAAATAAATGCATCTATGTGTTTTCTTTAGGGCTTCTGGTGAGCACGAATCATCCAGAAGAGTGAAGTCAGAACTTTTAGTTCAGGTAGATGGTGTAAACAATAGTTCCTCCAGTGAAGACCGTAAGATAGTGATGGTTTTGGCTGCAACAAACTTCCCGTGGGACATTGATGAGGCACTTAGGTTGGTCCTTTTAATATGTCTTCTTATACTAAATTTTTTGAAGTAATTTTTATTCTCTATGTGGTAGATGTACTGGTGTTGAAGTTACTCTTAGCTGGGGGTTACTGGGTAATTTCTTCTTTTAATTGCTCCCACTATTTCAGGAGGAGGCTTGAAAAGCGTATTTATATTCCTCTTCCCAATTTTGAGAGCAGAAAGGAGCTTATCAGGATAAATCTAAAAACTGTTGAGGTAAACCAAGTGCTATTCGTTAAGCATCAGAACACTATTGGACTGATTGTACTTATATAATTATGCATGTAAATCCATTTTTCCTTTGAAATTCTGAGATGCTTTCTTCTAGAACGAATTGTCTCAATCTGGTTTGTTTTGTTTGTTCTCTCCTGTTTTTTTTTTTTTTTTTTTTTTTTTTTTTTTTTTTTTTTTTTTTTTTTTTTTTTTTTTTTTTTTTTTTTTTTTT
>NW_019272040.1:143054-155314 GCF_002738345.1 Cucurbita maxima | reverse complement strand
TTTTTTTTTTTTTTTTTTTTTTTTTTTTTTTTTTTTTTTTTTTTTTTTTTTTTTTTTTTTTTTTTTTTTTTTTTTTTTTTTTTTGTGGGGTTTAATTACTTCTTTTGGATTGTTTTATCATTGTTTGGGAAGAAATATTTATTTCGTAGTCAATCAGAAAAATATTTATCTCATAAGTTTAAATGGCTGCTGATTTGAATAAACTTACTTGATGCAAATGTATTATGGTTATCCATACCAGGTGGCTCCTGATGTGGATATCGATGATGTTGCTCGCCGGACAGAAGGATATAGTGGGGATGATCTAACAAATGTCTGCAGAGATGCTTCCTTGAATGGAATGAGACGTAAAATAGCTGGAAAAACTCGCGATGAGATTAAGAATATGGCCAAGGATGATATTTCAAAGGACCCTGTTGCCATGTGCGACTTTGAAGAAGCATTGAAGAAGGTACAGCGAAGTGTTTCTGCTGCTGACATCGAACGGCATGAGAAGTGGTATTCAGAATTTGGGTCTGCATAAATTTCACGCTATGATGAAGATAGTAATGGATTCACCACTTTCCATTCTGCAAAGTGATTTGTTTTTTTTTTTTTTAATTTTGTTTTCTGATAATCATTGTGTTGTCTCGGTGTGACTAATAGTAATCCGACTGCAGCCTTCTATACACTTGTAATTCCTTGCTTCCCTTAACCACTGATTCTGTGCAGCTTTATCATTTACGAAGAAGTTTTAAGTTTTCATTGACATTCACTTCTACAAGTACAACAATGAATTGTATTATTTTATATCTGTTAATGTTGCCATCAATTCACGCCATGAAATTAGTTTTGAAGGGCTATCTTAAACTAGCTTCGATTTATATAATACTTGTGTTTGCTGGTTTATGTATTTTTTTTTCCATACAATTTTAAATGTGGGTTTTCTCTATGTATCTAACTGGAGGTTGAGCATTATTCGTGACACCAATCCTGGTCTCTAATAGAAAAACCCGCTGCCAAAGATGTGGGTGGGTGGGTGGTTGGGGTGGAGGGTGTTCATTCAGTTTTTAAATAGTGGAATAGCTCTTCACAGTCTTTAGCAACAGAAACATTGGAGGAAGGGTTCAATCTCTGCATCCTCATCTCCATTTCTTTTCAATTTCTTCTTCCAACCAGTGGAATTCTGAACAAGTCAAATGAGTTGGTTTCATACTCAGCACGAGGTATGAATGTGAAGTTCTGCTTTTAGCATTTGGTTTTGTTGTTCATTTCTTTGGGTTGGTTAGGTAGGTTTAATTCTATTTTAAATATTCTGATTTTATTTGCAGGTACCGCTGTGTGCTCAGTCATAAATTGTGGGCAAGGAACTTGCAAGGCATCTAATGCTTCATTTCTTGGTTTTGATATGCGTGCAGTTCTGGTTGGAGGAAACTCCAAATTGGTCTCTTCACCTTCCCTTATTACCAACTGTAAGAACCTCTCTCTCTCTGTCCCTATCTATCTAGACACGCACACATCTGCAAACCCACATGCATTCTACAGGTTGTACCTTACAATAACGGTTACATAATTAGGTAGTTAATATGCCTTCTTATTTTGATGCTTTTGATTTATCTTCATCTAGTTTAATTCTACTAATCAAAATTGTATAAAACAGAACTGTGACTAGAATTTAGAAGTAAAAGATATGGAATTGGTCAATAGATTAAATCAACCGTCGGATTGATTTGTTGTATTTGGATATAAAAAATTGCAATGCAGTTTTGTAAACTCGTTAAACCAACTTGAATTTTGTTGGCTTTTACCTTTTACAAAGATATCTGCATCACTTGAGAAAATATGACACATGTCATACATATATACTTCAGACAGAATCACATTTTGTTTTAAAGAAATCAAGCTCATTTATTTCTGAATTACTTAATAGCATAGTGTACGATTATTCCTCGTCCATATATTTAGTTCATGAGCGTATGAGCGTGAAGAATCATTTGTGTCAGGAATGTACAAACTGTCTTTTCTGATCATGGGCGTTGTCCAGTTTCTCTGTATTAAAACAGAATATGAACAACACAACAAAGATTGTGAATAATAAGATGAGCTGTAAAATAAAACAAATTATGGCAACATTACTTCTCTGCAGCGTGTACTTCTAATTGTACAGCTTTCAGACAAGTAGGTGAGAGGGGAAAAAAAAAAGCGCCTTTATTGGAAATAGATAACTAACTTAGATGAACTGTTACCGAACTTTCAGGCACTGCCGAATTCTAAAGTGGCGGCGGATCTCCACTTCAACCACCACTGCCACCAACAACGGTGGTTCCTTTCCTTCATATACCTTTGGGATTAGATTTCCAGTTATGTTATCTTGATCTCAGTAATATTGTCTTTGAAAGTGAAGAAAGAGCTTTCATTTTAAAGTTTCAGGTTGCCGGGTTGTTAGGTGTGGTAATGGAACCTGCGTGGCCGATTGAGCAGCTTTGTTCCTACACACTTGCCACTGCGGCGAAGGCTTCGGGAATCTATTGACCTGACATTCTTACCATGCTTTAAACTCAGTAAGTACGACAAAATTTTTAGGGTCATTACCTATCGCTTGGATTTAGCCATATTACTATTTTTCCAATTTTGGTTACTGGTAATTGGTATTGAGCCTCACCCAATTCAAGGATTCATTATCATAATAAGAGTCGTTTTTCGAGATGGTCTAACCATACCCAAAGTAGTTTTTGCGGTTCTGTTGAAGTTTTTGGTTTGGATGTAAATGGTTACTCCTATGCATGAATGTTTTGAATTTCTTTTATATTACCGGCTAAGTTGTAAGATTTATTAGACACTTTTTTAAAGTTTATGAAACAAATTTGCAAGTTGTAAGATTTATTAAACACTTTAATATACTTGTTCTATTACTCACAATAATTGTACAAAGAATTTTGATCTTAATACTAAGACATAACATCATGATTTCGGATCGGCCCACAAACTGAAATGCTCATGGAATTTCCCTTCCTTTGCCATGCATGCAATTGCTGTGACCAACCTAACATGGCTCTGAAAGATGCTTACAATCATGGACATGACACCAATATTTTCGGTACATTTCCAATAGTTTCAGCATGTGGTAGACATTTTATATTAGGTTATTTCCCTAATTAAATGTAACTATTAACAATATATATGTACAAGAATCACGATTTGAGCATTTACAAATCTCTAATATCTTTTTAAAGTGATTCATTCATATCTCAATAATATTTGTCCCTAATCTTTTCAAAGTTTTAATTTCATCCTTCACAAATAAGCTAGTGAACATGACTATTTGATCATTTTGATGGTTGAGCTGGTTGAAGAACATATTATAGTGAATTGTCTAAGTGCTCTCCCTTCTTGGCTTTGTCTCATAGTCGAGATCATAATCATTCAATTCCGCCCCTACTCTTTTAAAAAAAGGCAGGCTAGTTCCTACTCCTTGCTTCTCCTTTATGTTGGTCCTTTTGACATCACATTCTCGGTTGTGTTTTAGTCTGGTAGGGAAGAAACCTGTAGCCAGTGACTAGTTTTGCTATGAAGCTATGTGTTATGTTTACGTGCTATGAAGCACAAACTCTCTTTCGAAAGTGAGATCGCCACTGAAAATGACAACGATTTTACATTATATACATGTTATTAATGATTTGATATAGATTTGAACTCTGATTGCAGCAGTACCAAAAGACCCTTGGACTTAGCATTGGGCTGAAAAGAAGGCTATCTTCTTATGGCCTACACGGATTGGCTCACAAGGCTAAGCTCAGCCCATTTACAAAGGGACTTGGGTAAAAGAGAGGAGGAGGAAGAAGAAGAGCCATACATTAGTTAAGTGGATAGAGAGTTAGAAGAATTTGTGAAATTTGATTCATGTCATTTAGTGTCATGTCATGTTGGTTCTAATTTCTCTCAATCTTTTTGGTGATAATATTATTCAGAAAGAAGACAAATGCATGTGCCCAAAGAAGATCTATATCCTCGTGGAAGGTGATGTTTAGAGCCAAAGCCAAAGCCAAAGCCAAAGCCAAATCCAAAGCCAAAGACAAAACTAAACGTTAGCTTTTTTTTCTCCTATTTAACGTTTTGTTTCTTTTTCCCATTGTCTTATTTACAAAAACCAAAACTATACAACTTGCTTTTGTGATCTTGGGGGTCTGGATTCCATGGCCTCAACTCCATTGCATGTGCCTCTCATAACCAAACTACAACTTTTCTCTCTCCCCAAATTCCCCACCACTCTCTCCAAACTTTTTAAATCTGTGTCTATATGATCTTTGAACTGCAACAGGTATCCAATGATATATCATCTAATTTATATGATGCTGATTTACGAAGCAGCTCTCTATGTATTGATTGTTCATCGCAGTGGTTACACAGAAAAGCTTAGTGTATGGGTATGGGTGCTCATAAATGGACACACCATCAGAGGAATAATCAGACAAGTTGAGGGTCGCACAATTATATATTTATTTCTTCGTACTTTACCTCTCTCTCTCTCTTGGTCTTCTCGAGGAAACAAAAAAAAGGGTTTAGATCTATATGAAAAGTTTCATTCATTTTGATTCCATGCCATGAAATAACAACAAAAACCTTCTTGTACAAGAATAAATCAACCTCACACTTCTTTGTCTCTTCAAAAATCTCTTATTTTCATACCATTTAGATATTGGGGTTTTCAAAACTTTTTGTGATGTGTTTATGAAGATTTCCAAGTTTAAATTTTGAATTTTGATTCGTTAATTTAAATCTTTTGAATAGAAATTCATTTTTTTTTTTTTTTTGAAAGATTCTAACTTTAATGGGTCTCGAGATCTTTTTGATGATCTATGTTGATGTCGTGACAACTAACGTATACTTTTTGTGATATATATTTTAGACCGAGTTAACCTCACTCAAGAATAGAACTATTTTCAAATTTGTTTTTAAAGAACCAAATGATAAAAACTAAATTCAAATTGAATGGTAAAGATGTTAGTTTTAAAATTTGAGAGATCACATAGAAAATTGTATTTTATTCTAATTTTTAAATCCTTAATCATTACTCTATTATTGGGTAGAATCTTGGTGACCTATGTTTGGTCATTTTTACCTCGATTCTTTAATTGACACTTTCGATAATGTCACTTATATAATTTTTTAAATTTGATAATATTAATTTTATATATATATATATATATATATATATATTTTTTTTTTTTGTCTTTAGAAAAAGTAAGATTATTAGGGAATTATTTTTGGACTCATTTATTTGTTTGGGAGTTTTTGAAGTATTTGTTTGGGACTTATTTATTGTTATTATATTTCTCATTTAAATGGGTGCTCGGTTCATTCGTGTACCATCTTTTTTACTCGAATGTCGCAATAGTATATACGAAACATATCGTAAAGAATAATAAATAAATATAAGTGGCAGCTAGATTTGCATCCATTAGAAAACGAGTGAATGATATTGTTGGAAAATAGGAATAATACAAAATGGTTAGCTTTATCTTGTAAAAGGACAGGACACATGCCAATCCACCTTGTCTTTCTCTTCTCCAAACTGTTTAAATGTCATATACTAAGCTTTCAAGTTCCTCTTTGTTTTTACCTTTGTCTACTTCCCTTCTTTCCAAAACTCTTTCTTCACATTATCCCCCTTCATATATTTATAAAATCCATAACATACACCAAATTATCTAACCCTTTCGTTACCTGATATTTAAATCACGTTCCTTTCTCGATACGATACAGCAACGAATCGACTAAAAAAATTAAAATTTATCTTAATTTAACGATTGAAACACGTTTATGAATCGAATAGTGACTTTAATACAGTAAGTCAAACGAGCGAAAAATTGAGTTTAATCATGATAAATGTTCACATTTCTTTTCTTTCTGGCCGATACCTTAGCTCACTACAAACACGGTTAGATTGGGTCGGGTGGGTTTTGGTAGGATGAATTTGGAGCATGTGTGATAATGGAGATGAGGATTTTGTTTGTGTGGTATATCTTGTAAGTGTGTGTGGTAAGAAAAAAGACAATAAGGCAACTAAGCCACCTTCTTCATGCAAAGGACCCATAATTAATAAGCTAAGGATATAATGAGTTGGTTTTTGGTTTGGCCCTTTCTTCACATTCCATTATCCTTAAACAAACAGACAAATAAGGGAACTAAGCCACCTTCCAAATCAGCTAGACCCCATCAAATCAAAACGACACCGTTTATTCTTCCTCCATTCTCGGTGAAGTTGCCTAGTAGAGATGTCCACGGAGTGTGGAGTGTCACCTATTTCGTTCCCCATCTTTAATAGGTGTTAAAAATACATTTATATTAACGAAGTGGGGATGAAACAAGATCGAGAATTGAGCAGAGTAGGGACGAGGAATATAATCTTGTCCCTGACCCCATTTATCTAACTGGAAAAAAACGTTCCCTCCTACCTTCCCTTTGTCTAAATAGGGAATCTCCCTATTCAGGGCAAGTCTCCATAGGTAAAATGAACATCTCTAATTACTAGAGTTAATACTAGAAACGAAACAATAAAAGAGTGGTAGCTAGGTTTTTTGCTTCTTTTTTTTCTTTTTTGAGGTCGAAATTTTATTAATCAATTGAACTATACTCGAGTCGATATATAACATAAATTAAAAAATTTAATTCTGATTTGATAACAAATTTGTTTTAAGAATAATTCCATTTTGGAGTGAGTATAATAATCAAAGGAACATTTGTGAATGAAAATGATTCGAAAAGGATTTATGATCAAACAAAAAACAAACATTAATGATTATATATCATTGAACATTTATTATTTTAAATTTTTAGGTTTTTATTATTATTATTTTTTAATTCTTTAGATTCTCTCTCTTCCATAATGTGAGGATATATATGCATGAGATTCTTTAAAGCCAGCTGACTGAATTCAATGAATCAACTAAAAAAATCACTCACTCACTAACAAATTTTTGTTAAAATCTAAATAATTGTAACGGTTCAAGCTCACTCTCCTGAGACACTGTTTTTTTCCTTTTGTAAATGTTTTCACACTTTTATGGAAGAATGCTTCGTTCACCTCTCCAACAGTGAGGTGTGATCTTACAATCCTGAACATTATGACTAGCACTCGTTCCTCACTCTAATCAGTGTCTTTTCTCATTAACATGGACGGCCTCTTGATTTCCTTAAGGGTTAGACGAGAGCTGCAAAATAGAGAGACAAAAGAAAAAACAATCCCCTAGAGAAGAGCAAAATAAGTTGCCAATGATCATCCATCTACCTTGGCTGACAAACATTTGGAAGCTATCTTCTAATACTTAGACTTGCCCTTTCAGTATACCCATCTATTATAATCTAAAATGAATAAAACCGAGAAAGTCGTGACGTTCAAGAGACTCGAGGAGGAAAAGAAGAAAGAAAATGATGACGACGACGATGATGAAGATAAAGAAAAAGAAGCGTAATGAACCCGATATAAGGTAAAGTTTTCTCGAATATTAAACTATTAATGTAAGGACACAAAATGGCCATCAAAGCCATGCTTCTACTTTTTGTCCTCATCTTTTCATTTCTCGAGTCTTTTAGGGTTATCTCCTGTCACCTTCTTTTTTATACATATCTTTGCTGCTATAATCATGTGATTGGTTGGGAGCAAGAACAAAGCTAATTTCTTAATTTAAAGTAAAGGGAAAAAGAGGCATTCTTTCTTTTGGTGGTTTTCCCAAGAGCCACCTAGCACCATTCAATAGATATCCATTCATTTTGACTCTCGATTCGAAACAAAATGAATCTAACCGTCTAAGCTCACTACTAGAAGATATTGTCCGTTTTGACCTATTACATATAATCTTACGGTTTTAAAATGCATCTATTAAGAAAAAGTTTTCATACCCTTATAAGAAATGTTTCGTCCTCCTCTCCAACCGTACAAGATCTCACAATGAAACACTCACAAAACCCACATAATTATTTCTAACTGTTCATTAACCTTTGAATGCACGACCGTCATATCTCGTGATTCCAATGTAAAGCTTAATGTCCAGTTTTGAACAAATCGAAAAACGAGCTTTCTAACTCACAATATCAACATATTATATCGTGTAAGACACTTGAGTTGTTTCGAGTACGGATGTTTAAACTGTTTTGGTAGGTAAAGGCAATTCGATGTAAAAATAGAAAGAGAAAAAGGGTTTGGGGGAAAAGAAGTGGAAATTTGGCAATCAATTGTCTTTTCTAAATGCTTTATGCTTTTGATTTTGGTGATTAATGACAGAATCTATCAATATTCTAAACCCCTTTTCTTCATAATTGTCCCTCTCATACTAACTCAAATCAATCTGGCTCAAAAGAGATACATTGACCCAAAATTTGCATGCGTTTCAAATAAAAAAACCCAACCCTTTTTCTAGGGGTCTGCCGCTAAGTGATATCAAATACATTTCAAATTAAACTAATCATTGTCAATATATTAAATGATTTGGTTGACATTTTCTCCATTAAAATGGGTATCAACTCACTGTTTAAATAGTGATATCTGTTCATAATCAAATCGGATATTAAGCTCTGATTTTAGTATATACATTAATGTGTAAGTGTTCATGAACATGGGTTGGTTCATGCTTAATTTGAAAAAGTGTATGAACATGAAGGGTTTCCATTAGATTTGTGTTTTTTAAAGTACGGATTTTGTATAGTGGGGAGTGCCCACAGCCAACACCAAATTCCACACAAGAATGAATACTAAATAAGGAAACAAAGAGCAACACCAATCAATTGTCTAAAACTACACATGTTTGGGATAGGTTTTGATGATTCATCAAAAAACATGAACAATGTTTTTTTTTATTTTACCTCATCATATTAACCTGAGGCAACCTAGGACGGTCCAACTCGACTGTGACAAGTGTCATTCTAGCTAGCTCAAAATTTGTCATCTTCCTTAAACACGACAACATACGAACCATGGTAGCTAGGTTTTGCATGGTCTTAAGATATATGATAAAAAGAACCAATTGATTAGATTGGTATTGTTCCACCATTTCCATGCATGGTTTGGTTTTTAGTGATGCTTTCTTTCCTTTTACTTTGGTTTTGGTTGCTTTTGTTTTTTTTTATGTATCTTTGTTTGGTCATTGGTCGTAATTGTTGGAAAGAAACAAATGTAGACATCGTTTGTGCCAATGTTTTTCCTACTGAACTCTTTTTTTCCATTTATGGGTTTTCTTTGTAAGGTTTTCCTTTTCATGAATTTGTTTCTTTTTTCTCCTTTCCATCTATTGTTGTCCTCTTTCAATAGAGAGCTTCATGAATTTGAATAAGCTACAATAAATATATATATATATATATATATATATATATATATATATAGAGAGAGAGAGAGAGAGAGAGAGAGAGAGAGGGGCTATCATGAATATAGGGTTTCTTATCCAAAGTCAAGGCCAAAGGGTGTTGAATTATTTTTCAGGTATCATTTTTGTCTTATTGTTTGTTTCTACCATTATACCTCAAACCCTATAGTATTATCGAATCGGAAATCTAACACCTCCTTTGATAGCTATTAGGGTTTCAGAAATTCGATACTTCATTTGATAACTTTTAGGGTTTTGGAATTCTGATGCTTCATTTGATAACAACTAGGGTTTCGAAAACTTGATACTTCATTTGATAACTATTAGGGTTTCAGAAACACGATAGCTTCATTTAATAACACTTTCTTCACTATACTATGACTTTAAAAACTAACCAAAACAAAGAAAATCATAGGTAGAAATAACGTTTAAAGCTTAAATTTTTAAAAAAGTTATCAAACGGGGTTTAATTTTAATTTGTCGGGTTGTTTTTAATTTCAATGAAAAACAAAAATGTCAATTTCAAATGAATAGCATGGAGCACATTGTTAAAAATGAAAAGGATGGAAACCAATAAATAAGGTCCAAACCAAAAGCATCTTTGTGCCTTCTTTTCATGATGCAATATTCTAACCCTAAATCATTAGCCCTAAGAACAAAAAGCTTCGATAATTCCAAAACTTTATGGATATATTACTATCAATCCCCACCAATACCTTCTTCTTCGACCTTCTGCATTCTTCTTTCCCTCTCACCATAATCTACATTAATTCGTATATCAAACTATATATTATAAATTAATGTGAACCCATAACCATATTATATAAATATACTCTAAGATAGAGAGAGACTGATGTGTATGTGTTATGTATATATTGGAGGTAGCAAACTAAAGCATGATTTGTTACAAGAAATGACCCGACCTCATCATGTTTGGGCCACGTGAAAGGCATATGCATGTAAAATGAGCATAATATAATGCATTTATGTTGGAAGATTGAGTATCATATGGCCCATGTAAGAGGGTCATTCCAACTAGGGATGACTTGACAACAAACAACATCATGAAATCTTCTTTTTTCGTATGTTTCACGAGAGGAGGGTTTTGAGTCGCTATAAAGGGTGGAGATGGAGATGAAGATGAAGATACTGTATACGATCTCCAAAATAACAGTGTCTTGGAGTGACTCGGATAGACCTCCTAATCTTAAGAGACTCTAACGGGTGGGGGTTGATGGTTATGAGTCGGGAGCCCCCACTTTTGTCTCAATAACGACCAAAAACATACAACTTCAACTCCTCTCTCTCTCTTGTTATGTTTTTTCCTTCTCAAAATGTAACCACTAAACACCAAAATAAGCTTTTACTCTAAATAATCAAATCTTTGAATTTTACTTCTTATATTTACTACTCTTTTTTCTTTTATTGTAAGTCATGGGTGTGTGTGTTTGTGGGGTGAAAAGACAAGATTGCCCTTGGCGATCATTGGTTGTATTGGTGAGTGGAGCCCACGTATGTATATATAAGAGGAAGGGTAGTATGGTCAAAATGAAAAGAGAAGTATTGTCATGTAGTTTAGAGAGAGTATAGTTTAGGAGAGGGGAAGGGGAAGAGGGTATGTTTGATTTAGATGGTTTTCTACTTGAGGACAAGACAAAGGCACATGGAGATAGGGGCGAAAGGGCAGTGTGTGTTTGTTTTGATGGAATTTTTTTTTAATTTTTTTTTAGTTTTTTATTTATTATTATTATTATTATCAAGGGATTATCGTTTTTTTTTTTTTTTTTTTTTTTTTTTTTTTTTTTTTTTTTTTTTTTTTTTTTTTTTTTTTTTTTTTTTTTTTTTTTTTTTTTTTTTTTTTTTTTTTTTTTTTTTTTTTTTTTTTTTTTTTTTTTTTTTTTTTTTTTTTTTTTTTTTTTTTTTTTTTTTTTTTTTTTTTTTTTGAGGAAAATCTTGAGCAATAGTGAGAGAGGTAGGGAGGGATCTTGTGGTTATGTTATAAGATAGTTTTGTTGGAGAGGACAAAATGGTCCTTTCCTATTTTGTTCTTTCCCTTGTCCAATACAAAACACTCACTCCCCTTTCTTTTCTTGTCTCCTTCCATTAACTCTCCCTTCCCAACACCACTCACTCCTTCTTTCCAACATTATACTACTCACTCTTTCTCTCTCCTCTTGTCCTTTTTTCTCTCCCCTCCCAATTTAAACATAGCTCATCAGTTCACAATCAATCAGCTGAGCGGGGTGAGCTGGGACAAGTTGTCCCTGTCGTCATCTCTATAAATACTAACTTCATGCCATTCTAATCCCTTGCCTAATCTTTCCCGTTTAGAATTCAAAAGCTTCTACTACTAACCCATTTCATTTCTACTAACAACATGGCCACCACAATAGCCGACGTCTTCAAATCCTTCCCCGTCCACATCCCCGCCCACAAAAACCTCGACTTTGACTCTCTCCATGAGCTCCCCGACTCCTATGCATGGATTCAACCCGACTCCTTCCCCTCCCCCACCCATAAACATCATAATTCCATTCTCGACTCTGACTCCGACTCCGTCCCATTAATTGACCTTTCTCTACCCAACGCGGCGGCCCTCATCGGCAACGCGTTCCGGTCGTGGGGGGCATTCCAGGTCATTAACCACGGCGTCCCCATTTCCCTCCTCCAATCCATTGAATCCTCCGCTGACACCCTCTTCTCTCTCCCGCCTTCCCACAAGCTCAAGGCCGCACGTACCCCCGATGGCATCTCCGGCTACGGCCTCGTCCGTATCTCCTCCTTCTTCCCTAAACGTATGTGGTCCGAAGGCTTCACCATTGTCGGCTCTCCCCTCGACCACTTTCGCCAACTCTGGCCTCACGATTACCACAAACACTGGTACATAACCACACACTTCTTTTTTTTTTTTTTTTTTTTTTTTTT
>NW_019272040.1:140212-142993 GCF_002738345.1 Cucurbita maxima | reverse complement strand
TTTTTTTTTTTTTTTTTTTTTTTTTTTAATAAAAAAAATACGAAATTCCATTTTGGGTATTAAATATTAATTATTATTATTATTATTTTTAGTGAGATTGTAGAGGAGTATGACCGAGAAATGAGGAGTCTATGTGGGAGGCTGATGTGGCTTGGGTTAGGCGAATTGGGGATAACCCGGGATGACATGAAATGGGCCGGGCCGGATGGTGATTTCAAGACGAGTCCAGCAGCGACCCAGTTCAATTCGTACCCGGTCTGCCCGGATCCGGACCGAGCTATGGGACTGGGGCCCCACACCGACACCAGCCTGTTAACCATCGTGTACCAAAGCAACACGAGGGGGTTACAAGTTTTGCGAGAAGGGAAGCGGTGGGTGACGGTGGAGCCAGTAGCCGGTGGACTAGTGGTTCAAGTGGGAGACTTGCTTCACATTCTGACAAACGGGTTGTACCCGAGTGCACTCCATCAAGCCGTGGTGAACCGGACCCGGAAACGACTCTCGGTGGCTTACGTTTTTGGGCCACCCGAAAGCGCAGAAATTTCACCGCTTAAGAAGCTTTTGGGCCCAACTCAGCCGCCACTTTACCGCCCGGTAACTTGGACAGAGTACCTCGGTAAAAAAGCGGAGCATTTCAACAACGCACTGTCGACTGTTCGTCTTTGCGCTCCTATTACTGGACTGTTAGACGTCAACGATCACAGCCGGGTCAAAGTAGGCTAATCCCACCCTAAAACACAGTCAAATTTGAATAAATAAATAAATAATAATAATAATAATAATAATAATAATAAATTTAAGCTATTTTGGCTGACTATATAAATATAATGTAATTTAAGCCAACTTGGAGTAATGGGTTTTATTTTATTTTATTTTGCATGGTGGTTGTTTGGATTATATTTTTGGGCGTAAAAAAGGAGACATAATTAAATTGAAATAATTAAGTATTGATTGGTGATTAGGGTTGAAATAATTGGATCTCTTGAGATTGTTTTTGTTCTCCCTCTTCCAAAACCAAATCACACATTCCTTTCTTTCCCATCTTTAATATTCTTAATCATTGCCTTCAAACGGCTTTTCAAAATGATTAACTCAATCATTAATTAACTACTTTTAAACTCTCATTTACGTCCATTAATTATATTTTGTTCTATCCCACTTCCTTGTCCTGTTTAAAAATCCTCATAATCCCTCCGTTCATACAATTTGCCATCTAAACCCATGCTAAATATTGTCTGTTTTAATCCATTATGTATCGTTATCGGCCTCACAGTTTTAAAACATGTCTATTAGGGAGAGGTTTTCACACACTTATCATAAATATTTCTCCAATTGACGTGGGATCCCACAATCCACCCTCTTTGGTGGCCCAACATCCTCATTGGCATACCGCTTGGTATCTGACTCTAGTTCCGTTTGTACTAACCCAAACCCACCGCTACCAAATATTGTCCGTTTTATCCCATTATGTATTGTCATCAATGTCTCAGTTTTAAAACGCGTCTATTAGGAAGAGGTTTCCATACTCTTATAAGAAACGTTTTGTTTCACTCTCCAACCGTTGTGGGATCTTACACTATTAAATTCACCTAATATTTCTCAAACAAACCCTAAAAGAAAGTCGAGCTAACTTGAATAGATTTTGATGCATCGTTCTAAACCAAATATTAACGCGACGAGCATGTGTGTTCCGAGTTAGTTTGAATGGATTTTGTTAGACGAGCATGTGTGTTTCAACGAATATCAATCTCTCCTAAAGTTTAAGAAAAGCATAGACCTTAAACGTAAATTTTTAAGCTTAAGGCGTACTCACCGGCCCGGTGAACGTCGGATTAGAAGTATAGGCATATGTATTTCATTTGGACGGTGGACATGGGTTTTATTATATCAAAGACTGCAACCATGCACGTGCTTCTTTGTATTTTGGCTTTTGCCATTCGACAGTCTCACAAACCTAAACCCGCCATCTCCTTGTCACCGGATGGGGCAGTTTTTACCGTTTTTACAGTTTTTCCTCCTAATTCTAACCCTAACTTAGTTATGCCTACTTTAAAGACGGATCTTGTAAACCCTAGTTAACTTGAGTTTGATGTAATTCTTATACTATGGAGCTTGAAAGAGGTCAACCCAACCTACCAAACTTTCACTTTAGGGGTTAGGGTTTAGCCTCAAGTTCTAAACCTAGTTTAGTAGATCCAACCATATTCATTTATCTTCTTTGATGTTGAAGATTCAAATCTCCAACCCGAGGAAAAAAAATCCCGTGATCTCAAATACCCATTTAGAGGTCGAGTCAAATATGATTTTGAAGTTCTGTTTATTCCCCGCAATCTAAAACTAAACAAAAATTATACAAACTTATTATTAATTTTCTACCGATCTTAAGATCGTTTGGTTGAAGGGTTTGTTTGAGATAATGTCTAAAAATCAGGTAAGTTATTGTATGTGGCATAAAAACGGTATCAAAATTTCATAATTTTATTACCATATTTTTTTCGAAAACATTTTTTTTTTTTTTTTGTCACATATTCTAATGGAGATACATTATTTGGAGCAAGGTAGTACCTGTGGTAGTCCATTTCAATCACATCAAATTAATATTCTTGTAGCCTGCCCATGCTTTTTAACTCAAATAATGTCAAAATTATATTGTCATAAATTACATATGTATATATATAGATAGATAATTTAATTTTTGACTTAGAGTTAGTGGGTATTCCAAAAAAAAAAAAAAAAAAAAAAAAAAAAAAAAAAAAAAAAAAAAAAAAAAAAAAAAAAAAA
>NW_019272040.1:122565-139560 GCF_002738345.1 Cucurbita maxima | reverse complement strand
AAAAAAAAAAAAAAAAAAAAAAAAAAAAAAAAAAAAAAAAAAAAAAAAAAAAAAAAAAAAAAAAAAAAAATCTAAGAATTTTCTTTTGAATGATCATGGTTGCTTGTGTGGAAAAGTTTAAATTTTTTAATGGAGTCTAATCTTAATATATATATAAAGAGTAATGAATTACATAACCAAACATGGATGCCCTGTATATGTCAACATTTGTCCCTTTTCATTGATTGATTGAAGTAACATAATGGATCAAAATATTAGAAATTTCAAAATTGGAAATTTTGAGGTTGTCAATACCCAATGTTAGGTGTCTTGAATGGATCCACTATGAACATAGTTTATCACGTTATATAGAAATGAATTAATTTTGATTGAACTGGTAAGTGGGTCGTGATTGTATTTGTTGATTATGATATGAATAGTGGGGAATTTGTTGCCTTCCACAACAGTTATTTCAAATCTATAAAGGGTTTCAAACAATGGGATATGATTTATATGCATGAATTGTTTGAATAAAGATGCAAGTTTTGGATGATTATGATCATCATGTGTGCATGTAACAAATGTGGATTCATTTGGAAGTTAAGATGGCAGGTTCTTAGTCAATTGTGTTTCCAGTAATATTTCTTTCAAAGTGGGAGACAAGTGAGAAAGAGAGAATAATATTGAGTCCTATAAGAGAAAAATATTTGAAAAAGTCTCGTACACTCAACAAAAATAGAAAAGAAAAATGTTGAGATGGCCGAGTTGGTCTAAGGCGCCAGATTAAGGTTCTGGTTCGAAAGGCATTCTCAACACCATTTGCGATACAATTTTTGAAAGGCTAGACCGATACAACTTATATGAACTCAGTCCCGAAGAATAGAAGAAATGGGTACTACTATCTCTTTTGAAAATTGAATACCTTGATACAAATGGCAAATGAGAAAGCAAAGAAAACTCCAAACCCAATAATAACAGCAGCAACAACTCCAAGAAAATCATGCCTAAACCCAAAGAATTCTCTTATAAACTCCTCAACTGTCTCCCCTGTATCCATCTTCTCCTCCACATCTCCAAATTGTGAACCAATTAACCCATACAGCGTCCATGACAAAGGACAAGTCCAATAAAACCATCTCCACCACATCGGAATCCTCTGCGATACACAATTTATAGGCGTCATTTCGACCATAACTCGATAACGATTCATATATCAACCGTTCTTCGAAGAAAATACTTACAGTTCTAGGAATGATAAAGCCACAAAAGAGGTTCCACATCCCATAAAATGCAGTCGAAATAATCATACCGATGTGGTAACTCGGTGTTGCAGCGATCGTCATCATGCCATAGTAGGTGAAGTAGAGGAAAGTGAAGAACATGAAGAAGAAAAACCAAAGAACTTTGGTAAAACACCATTCATATCCCATCATTGCATATACTATGATGCAATACATCAAAGATTGTGCGAAAATGTATGGCAGCTCAATTGTAACCTGAGCCAAGGCATATGGCAAGGCTGAATAGATTCCCGCCGCTCGTTCTCTATAGTATACTGTTCGCTCGATCGAAACGACGGGCTGTATGCCTCCAGCGTTTTGTATACCGAGGAAGAGCGACGCCGTATACATAGCACCAATCGAGTTAAGCATATCGATGTATGTCGTTCTAGGATTGATATCGAGTCAGTTCTTTATAAAAATGAAGCAAATCTTGAACATGTTGTAAGTTACCTCTTGGAGCCAAGGTTCCAAAACATTGTCCCGAGTATCAACGATGCACCGAGCGTGAACAGAAATTTGGTTGCAATGTACGATGGATTACGCCAATACGACAAATGTTGCTTCCATAAGCAAGCTAAGTATTGTTTGGAAAAAGGCTGAGAGTATTTGGTTTGGAAATGGATATCATTGGAAGCAGGGGGAGGCTCACTCAGTTCTTTGATTATTTCCTTGTTTCTCCTAAAAACATGAAAACATGAGATGATCCAAGTGTTTTTTTGACTAGAACTATGTTTATAATATTGTTACCAACCTATAAAGCTCAGATTTTTTGAATAGATCTGCAAAATCGACCCCTGAGACCGTTTCTTGTGTCGAGGAGGTCACTTCTAACATCCACGTTGCTGGATTTTGACCCTCGTTTATCTTACTCGTTCCGTCGATCCCCTAAACCGACACGAAAACGTTATACATATCGTAACTGATATATACCAATAGATTGTTTTGTAGGAACATCTTTTTACCTCGAAATACTTGATCAAATGGAAAGAACGATGTCCAAGAGGTCCAACATATATCGTCTCTCCTCGCTTCAACAGCAATAGCTGCAGCCTCATATAAATTGGTCAGCTCAAATCAGATAAGGTTTTAGCAAAGTTAAAGGTTTTACCTCATCAAAAGCTTCAAATATATCAATGCTCGGTTGATGGATTGTACACACAACTGTTCGTCCTGTATCGACCGTGTTTCTTACTGCCCGCATTACGATTGCAGCAGCTCTTGCATCTAGTCCTGAAGTTGGCTCATCAAGAAAAATTATGGATGGGTTCGCCACCAGCTCCACGGCTATTGTCAACCGTTTGCGCTGCTCGGTCGAGAGACCGTTTACACCAGGCAACCCAACTATTGCTTGCCTTAATGTGTCAAGTTCAACCAGCTCCAAGATTTCTTCCACAAACATCTACAATAGATTAGAACAACTAAGCATACTCATTCGTTCAATGATGTCGGTAAAAAGCTTAAAATCCTAGAGGAATTCAGTTAATATAGCAACCTTTCTTGCTTCTTTGCTGATATCAGAGCCGAGACGTAGCCATGCCGAGTAGAGTAGAGACTCGAAAACCGTAACATGAGGAGAATGGATATCATTTTGTTCACAATAACCCGAAATTCGAGTAAACGTTTCTTGCTTTTTCGTGTAGCCAGAAACTTTGATGCTACCCTCGATATATCCACCCGTTGTCCTCCCAGATAGCACGTCCAACAGAGTCGTTTTACCCGCTCCGCTCACGCCCATCAAAGCAGTTAGCACACCAGGCTTGAAAGCACCACTCACCCCTTTCAAAAGCACTAGTTTATCCTCCATGACACCCTGACTCTTCATTTCCTGCATGTTCATCTTCACAATTAGCTCTGAAGTAATCTTAGCTCGAAGCCTTATGAGTAGTTATACGACTAATCACCTCCGGCATATCAACCGAGTATACAATCTCATCGAAAGTGAGCACATACTGATTAAATGGAACAACTTTTTTTCTCTTATTACAAGTGGCCTTGTCAGTTGCTTCATTCCATGCTTGGGAGGCAGCTCTCATACTTTCTCTTCCATTAGCTGTTTGAAAAAACAATTGAGTGAGTGCCTTTTATGAAGCAAGATCAAACTAAAGGAAAGGAACTGTGTGGGCTTTCCCTTTCGGGCTTTCCTTCAAGGTTTTTAAAAAGCGTCTGCTAGGGAGAGGTTTTCACACCCTTATAAAGGGTGTTTCGCTCTCCTCTCCAACCGATGTGGGATCTCACAATCCATCCCCCTTTGGGGCCAGCGTCCTTACTAGCACTCGTTCCTTTCTCTGATTGACGTGGGACCCCCATCAAATCCACCCCCCTTCGGGGCTTAACCTCCTCGCTGGCATATTGTCCTCTTTGGGTTTTCCCTTTCAGGTTTTTCCTCAAGGTTTTTAAAATGCGTCTACTAGAGAGAAGTTTCCACACCCTTATATAGGGTGTTTCGTTCTCCTCCCTAACCGATGTGGGATCTCACAAACTAAAATCATGTTTTCGAGCCATAAACCTGCAAGATTTTCACAAGATGGGGTGTTTCTGATCTCGAACTCCTCCTCGTTGCTCTCTGAGACTTGCGGTTTCACAGCCCGAGGCATGATCAATGCTGCATAAGACATGCAAAGCATAAACAATTTGTTCTTTTAAGTTCTAACTTGGAGCAAAGAATGACAAATGACTCACGGTTCATATAAGTGAGGGCTAAGACATATAAAAAGTTGAATACAAGAATGAATCCAATCAATGCAGCCACTCCAATCCAATACCAATCAGCAGATGGGAAGAATCCATGAAGCTTCAAAATCAAAACCCCTAGAGTTTCCCCACTAAAAGGGACAACCTTGGCAAGAAAGTAAAGATTCTGACATAAACATTTGTAGATTCTGACAAAATGCAAACATTTTTAAGGTTGCTGAGTTTCTAGAAAGTACTTGATCCCAATTTTTTCCACGGAATTCGTTCACTGCCAATGCGTTCTGCCCGTACATCATCGGTGATATCCAGTAAGCCCATTTCCACCACTTTTTCATGGCATCTGTGGATATCAAAAGGAATTGTTACATATGTTTTTATATTAAGAATGTCAAGAAAAAGTTAATACATGGCTATCAGTTATCACATACGTCTCGAGAGAATAAAACCATCGTTTCCATAGAGTATCAATAGAACAAATGAACCAAACGTGTTTGAAACTACCAAGCTTCGAGCAACGGCCGCAATCAATCGAAACAATGCAGAAGCCACTTGGTTAGCAAGAACAAGAGCAAGGTACTGTTTAAAAAACCTGCAAACAGTTATAATGGCATCAAACATGACCTTTGATGGAACACAGTGCCAGCAAGGAGATGTTAAGAACTAATATCAACCTTTTAACACTTGGATCATAGCCAGTAACATAATAAGAGGTAAAAACCCAAAGTGCAACCTCTACGAAAGAGACAGCAATTTTAAGGATGGTAGCCGGAAGAGCATATGCCCATGCTGGGAAGAAAAGGAGGTCCCTTTGCTTGTAAAAAACAGGAAGCTTAGCAATTGTTAATGGAAGCTCGGACATCCCATTGAACATACAAACAACGAGTGCGTTAAACAAAGCGCCCATGTAAATTTGTCCATCGTTTATCGAGTCGTGGGGCATCTCGGTTCGAAAGAAAAGCGACATCGAAATGACTGAGATTAGAAAAATCTAGTAGAAGAAAGATGAGGAGAAGTCAGATATCAGATAGATTTTGATAGGCCAAATAAAGACAGCTTCGTTTACCGACTTGCGTGAGTTTGAAGATGTGCACGAACACGTTACGCTTCATCAGCAAGACTTCTCTATCGAAGCAGGCCTTCCAAATTTGCTTATATCCAATGCCATACTTTTTTGTTACCAAAACAGCAGGGTGGCACTTGCTTTTCTCAAAGGGGACTGATAATTCCTCTCCTAGTTTCCTTCCAACATTGAAGGATTTGAATGCTTCTGCAAACTGTGCCACTGTGACATATGTGTAAGGCTTGTCCTTCTCAGCCCAATATTGCTGCTGATCTTTCCTTGAAGTCACCTGCACCAAATTCACTCACTCTTGAGCCATCTTTTCCATTTACAATGTAATAAAAGAAGAACTCTACACTTTATAGGTACATACTTCTTGCAAATAGTCTGCCACTACTTTCCTTTCAGGACATTTGAAGCCCATGAACTCAAAGAACTCAAGGACTTTCTGGCAGGGACCTTGGTACACTATTTGGCCTTCAGACAGGAGAATGATATCATCAAACAGTTCAAAAGTTTCTGGTGCGGGCTGGAGAAGGGAAATGATAGCAGTTCCATTGAGAATATGAACGTAATGCTTGATTGAGTTCACAACTTGAAAGGTTGTTGAAGTGTCTAGGCCTGTAGATATGTCGTCCATGAACAGTACCTTTGTAGACCCACAAAGTATCTCACCTGAAAACACGTAGGGAACTAAATCATTTCAAGCTCCTTGGTTAACTTTCTAGTTTCTTGTTTAGTGATTTTGATGGGTAACCTGTGGTGAGACGCTTCTTCTGTCCTCCTGAAATGCCTTTGATCATTTCATCTCCAACTCTGGTGTCTGCACAGAAGTCTAATCCTAGCACCTGTGTTGTTGGAGGAAGAAAGAAATTTGATTAAAGAGAGTCTATGTGAGATCTCACATCGGTTGAGGAGAATGAAGAATTCTTTATAAGGGTGTGGAAATCTCTCCTTAGTAGACGCGTTTTAAAAACCTTGAGGGGAAGCTCAAAAGGGAAAGCCCAAAGAGGACAATATCTGCTAGCAGTGGGCTTGGGCCGTTACAAATGGTATCAGAGTCAGACACCAGTTGACGTGCCAGCGAGGAGGAGCCTCAAAGGGGGTGGACACGAGGCGGTGTGCCAACAAGGGTGCTGGGCCCCAAAGGGGGGGTGGATTGGGAGGTTCCACATCCATTGGAGAATGGACCGAGTGCCAGCGAGGATGTTGAGCCCCGAAGGGGGGTGGATTGTGAGATCCCACATCAATTGGGGAGGAGAACGAAACATTCTTTATAAGGGTGTGGAAACCTCTCCCTAGTAGATGCGTTTTAAAAACCTTGAGGGGAAGCCCGAAAGAGAAAATCCAAGAAGGACAATATCTGTTAGTTCAGTAAGATTTATGTCTGATAACAATACCTTCAGAACATAATCTGTGATCACGCTTCTCTTTTGGCCTTCTAGTGATGCTGCCTGCAACATTTACAAAAGAATTGTATGAATTTTTTTTTGCTTTTTCATCTCTTTGTGTGGCTAAGAAAGTTATTTAGAGGCCTCTAAGTCACACCTTCATGAACACATCAATATCTGGGTCAGGCAAAATGTTTGCTTCTTTCTCCCTTCTTGTCAACTCTGCCAGCAACTCTGCAAAAACCTACCCTTATTGGTCATATCTTTCGTTATTGTTAGTTGTCATAACTACAACACTTTTCTACAAAGCTTTCTAAGGAAGAAAATGGCAATTTCTCAGAAAAATCTTGCAGGGAGAGAGGGAGAGAGAGACCGTGACGAAACCCGACCCCTTGATATCTTGCAGAAAAGGCCAAGATTTCTCTTACAGTCATTTCGGGAATATGGACATCATTTTGGCTCACATAGGCAGAAGTTCTCTGTGGAACAAACTCATTAAAGCTGTAGCCATTATAAGTCACCTTCCCAGAGACCTATTGGAAGCAAAACTCAGTGGTTTCCCATATGAATTTAAGTCTAAGAATCTGATTTTTAAAACTTGAACTCAAACCTACCTTCAAATCAGAAGCAAGCCTCCCTGCTAGAGCCATCAAAAGTGTCGTTTTTCCCGAACCTGGAAGGCCTAAAAGCAGTGTCATCCTGCAAAGTTTTACCCCCAAAAGGCTTTTAAGTTCATAGCAAATAACAATCTGGAGAGCAGCCATTACTAGAAAGTCATCTCTTCTTACTTGCTTGGCTTAATGATTCCACTAACATCATGAAGAATTGTCAGCTGTTTCTTTTTACTTGACACTATGTGAAGATTTGCCAAAAAACCCTTCAAAGAAAAAGTTGCAGGTGATGTTTAGAAAATATTTTGTTGTGGATGAAATACATATGCTAAGCTTGTTGTTCTTACCTCCACTAAGTTGACAAAAAAGTTGAGGAGAGTAGGCAAAGCTCTATCTCCAATATAGGCTTCAGCTTCAACTCTAAGATGCTCAAATCTTACTTCAATGGTGGGAATATCAATTCCAACTCTAAGTTTTAGCCACCATAACAACCAATGATATCAGTTTTAGTTGAACAATAGCAGAAAATGCAACAAATGATATCAGTAGGAACTTTTCATTCATATTCGTACCGATCAAGGCGTTTCTTCAGCTTCAGTAAGAGTTTTTCATTGTCTAGTTCAGTATCACTCATCAGCGTCTTCATCAATCTCTTCCTTTCTTGAAGACCAAGTTTTTCAACTTCAACTTCATTGGCCTCACCACGAGATGATGTCAATAAACCTTTTCTTAAGCGTTTGTAAGTGGGAAGTCTCTCCAGTGCTGCCCATTTCAGTGCTTTTTCATCATCTTCCCCATGTGTTGATCTTGAGAATGCCTCCATGAATCTCCTTCCACTATTTCATTGATGGATTAAAGCTGAAGATAACTCAAAAACTATAAAAGGAGCAAAAAGAAACAGGAAAAGGTGTAGCAGATTCAATACAGGCTATTCATTTTCCTTCAGCACTTTTTTACTATATCATAAATTTTCACCATTGGAATTAATGTTCTTTAATGCAAACTAAAAAGGGAAACCTAAATATATAGCTTCCTTATATGTATATGTCCTTACTTGGACTTTTCTATTGTTGCATCAAACTGCAATAAATTATATAGTTTGGCTACCACATTTTGACTAACCTTTTCCCAATTGTTGGATGCTTGTTATTTTTACATCTTTCTATTACCATGCATGTAAGATTCCACGTCGGTTTGGGAGGAGAACAAAGCATTCTTTATATGGGTGTGGAAACCTCTCCCTAGCAAATGCGTTTTAAAAACCTTGAGGTCGAGCCAAATATCGGGTGATGTGCCATTGAGGAGGTTGAGCCTCGAAGGGAGGTGGACACGAGGCGGTGTGCCAGCAAGGACGCTGAGCCTCGAATGGGGTGGATTGGGGGGTCCTACATCAATTGGAAAAGGGAACGAGTGCTAGCGAGGACGTTGGGCCTCGAAGGGGAGTGGATTGTGAGATCTCACATCGGTTGGGAAGGAGAAAAAAATATTCTTTGATATTGTGGAAGTTGAAGGGGTGTTTGAGCAAGGGTCAAAAGCCATGTTGTAATAGCTCAAGCCCTCCGTTAGTAGATATTGTCCACTTTGGTCCATTACATATTGTCGTCAGCCTCACGGTTTTAAACCACGTCTGTTAGGTAGAGATTTTCACACCCTTACAAGGAATGCTTTATTCTCCTCTCCAATCGACGTGGGATCTCACAATCCACCCTTCGTAGGGGCCCAATGTCCTCACTGGCACACCGCTGTATGTCTAGCTCTGATAATATTTGTAACAACTCAAGTCCACCGTTAACAGATATTGTCCGCTTTGGCTTGTTACGTATCACCGTCAGTCTCACAGTTTTAAAACACGTCTATTAAGGAGAGGTTTCCACGCCCTTATAAGAAATGTTTCATTCTCCTCTCCAATCGACGAGGGATGTCACACATGCAAAAGCGGTTGGAGAAGAAGAGGTGGATGCCAAAACAATGGGCTGACTACAACTAATGATATGGCAGACAGATAGATATCTAACATTCAAAAAACTTAATTTGATGAGATTATTGCTTAGAAAGTTAATATCTTAATGGGTTTTGATAGATCTACATTAAGCCCTTCTATGAGTAAGAGTAGGAAAGAAAGGTCCAGTAGAGTTTTATGGGCATTTAAGGGTGTTGAACTTTTATGGACATTAATATTCACTATTCATAGATCAACTAGCCAATATCCAAATAAATGAACACCAAACAAAGCCAGTTGAAGGTCTAATGGTCTTTTATTATTCTGTTTGGTTCGTTTTAATTTGATACCAACCAAGTAAAATGCACATTAAAATAAGGGCCATCCTTAGCCCATACCATAAAGAATCATACTGGCTCAAGGTTCATGACCCAAATGCCTTTAATTCAAGCCTTTCAAAATATAAAGCTAGAAACTATGTATCAAAGTGTCCACGTCCACCTAACTATAGACTCAACAGGGTATGGTCTTATATCCTCGAATAAAAGGACTAATATTCAAATTCCGTAACAGCCTAATCCGACTGCTAGTAGATATTGTCCGCTTTGACCCATTACGTATCATCGTCAGCCTCACGATTTTAAAACACGTCTACTAGGGAGAGGTTTCCACACCCTTGTAAGGAATGTGATCTCACAAATTCACATCCCAACATCTTATGTTTAAAAGATATTGGGGCATGATAGGAACAATGAACCTCCACAATAGTATGATATTGTCCACTTTGAGTATTAGTTCTCATGACTTAACTTTTGATTTTTCCAAAAGGCCTCATACCAATGGAGATAGTGTCTCTTACTTATATTAGCCAACGTGGGATTCCAACAAAATAATATAACATTCTTGTAAGCCAAAAACAGTAAAAATGAGAATTTGATAGCTACAAGCCAATGTTGTTTTTTACCCTCGATCGAAGCATACTGAAATAAATAACCAAAACATAATGAAACACTCAGCAAAACACACTTTAAAATACTTCAATCACAATACTTTTCAACTTCCTAAATAAAATGTACATTTGATGGTTATTTAAAGAAACAAAAGCACAAACAATTCTTTTCTAAGAAATGCTCCACAATTAATAACTTTTCAATGCATGACTATCACATTCCATGATTTCAACATGATGCTTAAAGTTCGACTTTGAACAAGTCGAGTTTATTGACTCATAATCAAAGAATAAGCCATTACTTCATTGCTTTGACTAAATTTTTTATAACTTTTGATGCATCAAAACAACTTTGATGTCAACATGCTTCGTAAATTATTAGGTGTCGTTCTATGTCTTCATGTTTGGTATTACCTTTTTCAGCAGAAGCAAGCTCACCTTCATAATGACTTGGAAGGCGACCTTTGATACATTTTGGAAGCTCTTGGAAGAAACCTAACCCGCCCGACGATGAGAGCCCGACTGAATTTCTCATAGTTCAATTGCTGCTGAACGTAGACGATGACAGCAAGGATGAACGCAATCAAAGGAATGGAAACATCCCCAAATGTAGAGTAGAAATCCATGCTTGGATTCACAAAGTCATAGATGTGTGGGAGAAGTCTGGCCAATGTGATTCCAATGAAATAGAACTTCCTAAGAGGTTTGCAATCAATTTTCCATAACAAGTTGCCAATGTAAGAACAAATCTTGAACAAGACCTACATATTCGTGTAGGTCTTTTTCCCATCCCTGCAGGACGTCGGAACCTGAAGTTCTGCTAGGAATCATGGAACTCTTTAATCGGATTTCGGCTGTCCTTGAAGTATGAACAATGGGAATAGCAACGTACCCGACGAGATGTATCAAGAAGGTTGCAATAAGCACCGACTTATCACTTGGGACACGATGTGGTTCAAGAGGAGCTTGTCGTAGTAACTTGATCCTAGATTTCAAAACCTTCTGGCAAAGCCTCAAAGTCAATAGAAGTGAGATCACAACTTGAAGCTTTACAATGAACCAAAGGTTATTTCCGAGATCATACGACTCGTTATAAGATATGGAACCTCGTTGAATAAAGTAAGCTTCAGCACGAGTGACCAGTGGAAGAGTATAACCAAGGGACTGAACTCCCAAAGTAACAAGAGATATGTATGGAACAGACTCCCTCTTATCATTTATATAAAATATTTGGCTCAAGATGCAAGCATCAGCCACGGAAAGTGTCAATATCTGGAGTATAACCTCAACGATCTTACGAGAAAGAATATCTTGTCGCTGCCTCCTATACATGATCGGCATCGTTTCGAGTTTTATTGGGCAGAAATAGAAAGGGTCATCTTCTGACCGTTGGCTAGAAATGGAAATCACTGCAGATGGATTGATAAACCATGGAGCTGTAGTAGGAGGATAAAACACGACCACTTCAATGAGACAATCCAAGCCATCTTCAAGATCCATGGTCTCGTGTAAAACTCTCCAGGACGGGGACGAACAAATGTCTCTGCAGCCAATTAGATACATTTTTCTAACGAGCGGATCGAAAATGCCCTCCACGGAAAGTGCAGAAAAGTTGCTGCTTGTCTGTTCAGAGAATGCCAGTAGTGCAGACACATTAACAAGCAGCTTCTTTTCAGTGTGTTCAGGCTTAACATGATATGAAGCTTCCCTGTCTGAGTTAGCTCCGTTTAACCTTGACGAATCCCATACGAAAAACGAACCAACAGAGATAATTTCCATTTGAACATGAAATCTGGAAGCTTGAGAACCAAGTGCAGGGACATTAAGGGTGAGATCTTCTAAGAGAAGAGACTCACTGAGATCATATGTTTGTGTCTTCCCATTTGAGATAATGCAGCAATGACTCCTTCACGACGGTTCGCAAGCCAAAAGGCTCATATTTCTCAAGCACAGCACGAGCTGAAGCAATTTTTGTACAGCTATAAAATGGTTGAGAGTTCCTAAACTGACTCCACAGCTCTGTAGGTCTTAATAACATTTCAAATGACAAAGGGGAGTATAATGGCTTATCATCGATGCTTGAAATCGAACCGACAAGAATCCTTCGTTGTTCGAGTGTAAACAAGATAGGTATATACAGGCAGATCCTCGAGTCACACGAAATCTTCTCAGCATCAACAAGTCCAACACAACCAACCATACAAAGCTGCCCACTTGAAGAGTTCTAAATTCCCTCAGAGACCATAGTCATATTATTAAGTGCAGATCTTCTCCAAGCAGCGTGGCGATTGTCCGACGGCAAAACAGCCCGAAAGACAGCTGAAACACTAACAGAAAAGCCATTTTTGTTCAAACCAAGCGTCTTACACTTCACATCTTGCAAATAAAGTCCCACATCGTTAAAACTTTCATCTGTACTATTGATCATTGATATAAACAAACCAAGTTTCGTACAAAACTCATCTGTAGAGTTGCATCTCCAATTTGGGAGGATTGTGAAAGCTTGACCCCTCGTTATTTCTTGTAAAACCTCACAAAAATAAGAACCTCGATACATACTAATGTTTTTCTTCATTAACTTATCATTGTAAGGGTATGAACCACATGCTTTGTCCACAACTTTCTCAGATGCACGATCATAGTTCATATCTCCAAGTTGAGACAAAATGTGAATGTCGTCGAAATACTTAGCGTTCGACTTCGTGTTTAAACTTCTCATTTCCCCTCGGATTACCTGACTTGTCAGCGAATTCTTCATCGGATAGCGCAAAACAAGTAGAATTTTATCATCTTGGAGAAGTGGCAACTGGTGATGATTCACATTCAAATCTTTCGCCCAATGCCACGGATCACCCGATTCCTGATCACGGGCAGGTAACGTCCCACGACCCAACAAACACAGCACTCTTTCCCCACCATTCTTCTTGGATTCAGTATAGATTCCTTGAAAGGAAAGGATAAGCTCAGAACGGCCAGGCCAAAACTGAAAATTAGGATGTTGAGAGGAACAGGATAAAGTATCCGTAGTAATGCCCATTGACACTAACCCTCTTAAACTAACAGCCCTTTTAGTTTGATAAACAAGATCAATGTCAGTGACCCAAAACGAAATCAATTTCAAAGGGAAAAAATTAGGGTTACTACAGAACCTGTTTACAGAAAACACACGACACCCATTCTTAAAAGGCGGTAAAGGATACTTTCCCCCATCTTGCCAACAATCCCCATTCACAAATTGAAGCTGTTCCTTCATTCTAGTAAACCTTAAAGTATCCGAGCTTAATTCAGCTGCAGAAGACAGAACAGATTTGCAATGTTTCTCCACCTCATCATGTCTTTCATGATTGTAAGTTGGGGTCTCTTTAACCCCCCAAGTCTAGCGAGAGAGCCAACCCAGAAACAAAGAAAAACAGAGTGACAAGATTTTTCACGGCATTAAACGCTAGTTTTCCCGTTTTCATCAGTTATAGAAAAGAAAAGCTTGATGATTCTTTACCAGATTCTCAGCTAGAAGCTCGCAAATGTTTTCGCAAATGTTGCACCCATCAACAAGAGATTGAGCTGAAGGAACATTAACCTCAGTGTCTGTGGTGATGCCCTGTCTGTGTTCTACAAAAGGAATGCTTAATGTTCTGTACTGAAAAATATGAAAAATCATGGAGGAAGCAATGAACCAAGTGTGTAGGAAGAGAAAAGAGATGGGGTTGACTAAAATTTGGATGCTGGCGTTGTAGTCTACTCCCGATTTTCGAGTCGCTCTGACTGGGGTTGTTGTTCTTAGCTACTGTGCTCTCCTTACAGAACGTGCAGTGCAAGAAAAGACTTTAAAATTTTAAAAAATTATAAATTTATTCCTTTAATTATAATTTTTTTAATTTACCATACATAAAATTAAAATTTTTAAATTAATATCCAACCCATCAATTAATTTTAAAAGAATTTTTTTTAAAAGTTCCGATAAAAAAAATTCAAAATTTAGAGAATAAATTGATAATTTAACCTAAATTTTAAGTTAGGGATGAATTATAAGTGAAGTGAGAGATCTTTAAACATTAAAAAAAAAATAGCTCTTAAAAAAATTAATTTTTAATTTATTGTGTCTAATAGACATATGAAAACTATTAAATTAGATTTAAAATTATATATTATGCAATAATAACTTTTAATTTTACATAGACATTTTTTTAAAGTTTTTTTGGACCAAATACATACAAACACAAAAGTATTTTTAGATTTTTTTTTTAATATAAAGTTATTATTATTTTGGGTATATAGGGATGTATTTGGGGTAATCTCGGTATTTTTGCTCTATGTATATATGATAGGGACAGTTGACCTTTTATGACCGGTAGTGTTTTTGTTTAAATAATTTTGAATAACATGAGTTCAACCCATTTAAAATAACATTTTCTAACATATATTTGGTAATTACCTTCCGTCTTAAAATTAGTCTCTACTATTCGTTTGAAGTAGGAGTGATTATCAATTCGTTAGAATTGGTTTTGGACTCAAACGGACATCCATCACCAAATTGGTTTTCTTTAGTTTGGTTAATTTGATTAGCTATTAGTCGAGTGAAACTAATATCATCATCATAGATGTAGAAGATTTGTCCATATTTTGAATATCATAGGATCCTAACGAAAACATTATTCTAATTTTTTTAAAATAAAAAATGATTGGTTTTATGAAATTTGTTAAATATAAAGTATTTTTATTAGGTAATTTGACGAGTATTGACATGAATGCTTCAATGTGCTAATGCAGAAGGCTTACCTTAACAAAGTTCTATGGCAACACCACACATAGTCATTTCAGCCATCAGAGTGAAACTTAACTGGCTTCCTCAAGTTTGGCATGGCACGTAAGTCGAGTACACTTTTCGAGCAATCAGGAAGCGCTCATTCGCTGTTCGAACGTCGTTGCCATGGACGATGAAGATTATATAGGAATCCCCAAAGTACTCTCATCATCCTATACAGAGAAGAATATAGTACCCGACTATGCTTTTATCGTCGTTTTCAAAAACACTTGTCGCTTCAAGTTCTCCAAGCTCAATGCTTCTGTGAATTCTGCAAGCATTTAGCAAGGCTCCTCATATAGTTGCATCTGGCTTAATTGGCATGTCCTATATGATATCCTAAGCATCGTCCAGCCGACCAGCACGCCCGTGTAGATTGACCACACAAGCATAATGCTTCAGATAAGGAGTTAGATTAACCTTGGTTGTCATTACATTGAAATACTTCAAACCTTCCATAACCATACCTGACCTGCTGCAGGCACATAATAGCGAAATAAAGGTAGTCTTTCTGGATTTTGTTCGGATTCAAGCATCTTTTTGAATAGCTCAATAGCAAGCTTGCCATGTCCCTGCTCGGCGTAACCTGTAAGGAGTATATTCCACGCCGTAACGTCTTTCTTTTGAGTGTTAAAATGGTTTAGTGTAGGGACCAGCCTTCCACATCTTACATACATGTCTAGAATAGCATTAGGTAAAAAGCCTTCAAACCCGACGCCAGTACGTAGAGCATGTGTATGAATTTCTTTTCCACGCATTAGAGCTCCTATTCTAGCACATGCTGATAGGACGGTAATCAGAGTTACAGAATTCAGTTTTGTTGATTCCTTCATCTAACGGAAGAAAAACAGCGCCTCGAAACTTCTGTTATTGATCCTTAGCTCGAGGATAAGTGAAGTCCAAGATACGACATTCTTTCCTGAGATATTGTGGAATACTTCTAAGGCCATGGAGGTATATCAATGAGAGAGTTTGAGACTATGACATGTGATATGAGGCCAGTCTTGATGGCAATCTCATGTTGCCTAATACCCAAATCCAAATAGTCTAAACAAGCACAAGCAGATAATACACCAACTAACATAATCTCATCCGGCAAAACACCCTCTATCTCCATCATTTTATAAGTTACCATAGCCTTATAAGGCAGCTTGTGATGGTCATAGCTTGCTACCATCGTCATCCACGATACGGTGTCTTTCAACTCCTTCCGGGAAAAGACTTTCCCTGCTTCCTCCAAATGCCCCAGACATGTATACATATGAATCAAAGAAGTATTCACCCAAACTCCAACCTAACTACATATCCATGAATTTCTCTCCCTAACTTCTCGTCGCCAAGACGCTCGCAGGTAGATGCTACACTAGTCATAGTTATCAAATCGGGGTCAACCGAAAGCTCACGCATAATGAAAAACAACCTCAATCCTTCCAATACCTCTCCGTTTTCGAAGTACCCCGAAATCATCGCATTCCACGAAATACGATCTCTCTTCGGCATTTTATCAAACAGTTTCCTTGCATTACTAAAGTAGCCACATTTCATGAAAATAGAGATTAAAGCATTACTCACATCCACATCCGGCTCAAATCCAAATCTAATGACATGCGCATGAATAGCTTTACCTCTAGCTATATCAGAAACGCCACCACAAGTTCTCAAAACAGAGGGAAAAGTATATACATCAGGCCTAATTTCAGCCCACAACATTCTATGATACAAATTCAAAGCCTCATCAAAACACCCCGCTTTAGCATACCCACCCACCAACACATTCCAAGAAAACACATCCCTCTCAGACATTTTATCAAACACATTCCAGGCATCACTTAAATTACCAAACCTGACGAACAAACTCAACAAAACATTACCAAGCCGAATGCCCAATTGAGATTTCAAACTCGAAACAAGCTCGTAAACTTGATACCGTTCACCGGACGCCCTTCTCCATTCGCAAAGCCTCAACAAAGCAATGTATTGCCATGAGAAGATGGTTGGGATTGAGTTCCACAATGGCTAATTTAGGAATCGGTTTATAAAGAAAGGAATACATCTTTATTGATATGAAGTCTTTTGGAAAGTACAAAGCAAAAGTTATGGAGAGTATAAGTTACGAGAGCTTATATTCGAACCATATTAGGTTATTATGGAGAGTCTGATTCCTAATAAATTATCTAATAAATATGTTTATATTAAATATTTTGTGATTATGTTGAACAAGCTTGATTTCAACTAACATTTCTGGCGCATTTAAAGTTAGAGTTCTAAAAAAAAAAAAAAAAAAAAAAAAA
>NW_019272040.1:0-121820 GCF_002738345.1 Cucurbita maxima | reverse complement strand
GTTCAAAAAAAAAAAAAAAAAAAAAAATAATAATAATAATAATAATAATAATATAACAATTTATTTAAATAAAGTGCAATTAATTATTGGTATTATATAAAAGTAAGTAATTTTCTATAAATAAAAAATAATAATAATAATGCATAAAAACATAAAAACACAAAGACAAAGTTAGATATACCAACCAACATTGTAAAGAAAACATTTTCAAGACACAGATTTCCTCCATGTCTTAGTGGGCGTCCTACGTTTGACCAACTTTGTTTTAATATCCACCGGCGTCTGCCTCCCGAACCCGGCGTCCTCCTCCTCCACGACTTCGCCGCCGTCGTCCACCCTCTCCGACTCACCGCCATTCTTAAACCCAAACTTCCTCCACTTGAAAAAGCCTCTCTTCTTTTCCGAGAGCCTCTCCATTTGGACCTGCATAATATTGCACTGGTTCTGCAGCCTCAACACCGTCTCTTTCAGCTTCTTAATCTCCATTTGTTGGGCCGTTATTTCTCTCTTGGATTGGCACCTGGCGGGCAGGTGGTCGAGGGCGGCGGAGGGACTCCTGCCCCCGATTGAGCCGCTCCAGTCGAGGTGGCGGTAGTTGAGCTTGGTTTGCTCGGAGAAGAGGACTTGGATTACGGCGCGGACTGGGAGGCGATCGTTTTGGGCGGCGTGGAGTGATGCTTCTGTGGACAGCTTTCGGCTGTCCATTAGTCTGCATAAACTCTTTCTTTCTTGCTTTGATATATTCGGATGTGTCTATAAATAAATAAATAATTCATAATAATCATTTAACCTTATAAATAATTTACTAACTAAAAAAATTATTATTGGTGTATCATAAATTAGTTTGGACTCTCTTAGTCCTATTTTTTCAACCGTGCGGCGTCGTCATCTTGACGCGCTCACAACAACTCTTAAGGGGAATCAAGCTCCATACATATATTTTTGCTCCCACTTTGTGGCTTTTATCGGATTTTAGGCGAGGTTTGTCTTTGCCTACTGAACATTGCTTGTGCAGAATTCAAGCTTGTTCGACCACACATGTCGCTCATCTCATCGGGACATCCCGAACATTCATCCATCAGGGTTCCATCGAAGTATTGACCCTCCTGTGCCCATGTCATATCATTTACAAATACCGTACCGAATAACGGGTGTATATATCAACATCCGACACACAGGTTAGGGCGTAATACCGACACACCCGTGCCACCCTGGTACTCTCCTTGGAAAACCCATTAGAAACGAAGTCACCCGAGACACTCGTATCAGCACGCTCGCCCACGTTGTGACACGTATGTGCCACAGAGTAGCTCACTTAGGCTATAAGTTTGAGAATCTCGTCTATGGCCATGTTTAGCTAACGAAAATTTTCTTTTCTCTCTTATTCTCCATTTAAACGTGAATTCTTTATTCCATTGAAGATGAATATTCACAAAAATTGACTCTGAGTTAAATGGACACGAGCGAGAACGACCAAAACAAAAAGAAAACAACAAATTAACTTTTTGCCTCTCTCTCTCTTCTGCCCACAATATACAGTAATAACTAATGAGACAAACTGCTTTTCATGGGAGAATCTTTTCCTTTTTCTTTTCTATTTTAAAACCAAATAATTTTTCATCCTTTTGTTGTTTATCTTTAAATTTATATTTTATTTGATTTTTTATTTATTTATTTATATCATGTTTTATAATTTATAATTTTTTATTTTTAAAAATGATCAGTATTTAGTTCAATTAATGGCATAATCAAAACTAAAACAGGAAGAAGAAGCCTTACTTTGAGATACGTATCAATGGCTCGGTACAGTCCGTCGTCGGAGGCTCGGGCGTGACTGGGAAGTACTCCGGCGAGCTCAACAAACTCCAGCAATCCCAAATTAGAATCCATCGCCGCTTCAGCAAGGTAACAATCCACCAATTTCGCCACCTTAACCAAGGCGGCGCCGCTCCTAACGCCGTCGTCCAAGCTAACAAACCTCTTCACAAGTCGAATCACAAGCTCCACATCCAAAACCGTCCCACACGTGTGACTAAATGACGGAATCATCACCTCCTTCAACGACGCCTGATCCAACTGCCACGTAATCCTCTTCTCCAACTCCGCCTTATACGGAGGCTCCACTCCCACCATATTCGCCGTCCGGAGAAGCCTCAGCAAAAAATTACACGGAATCAAATCCCTTTCCGGCGGCAAAACTCCGACCAATGTCTCCACGAAGAACTTCTTTTTCATCCACGAATTCGTCACATTCTGCGGCGATTCGTTGAAATTCGTTAAATCAATCCCCTTTTGTTGATCTAGGGCTTCGTCGGAGAGATCCGGAAGCCATTTGGAAGCGTAATGCGTTATGACAGAGCCGATTAAATCGGTTCGAACGCCTTTGGCCTTGATTCCGGCGAGGGTTTTGACGAAGTAATCGATGTCGAGAATGGCGGAATCGTGAAACCAGTAGCATTGGTCGGGGGAAAGTTTGCCGGAATCCTGCGGCGGAGATTGGTGCTTCATTGTGGGAATTGGGGAGAAGAATGGTGAAAACAGAGTGGAGCAGAGCAGGTGATAAGAGGAGAAAAAGAAGACAAAGGTTATTAATGCAAAATATGCGCATCCAATTCGACAGTTCATGCCCTCCAAATTTATACTCTCCAGTTTATATGTAGCCAAATGTTTTTATTATTACACTGCACCACTATTTGAAAAGGACTGCGAATGGGTTTAATTTTTTGTTTATTTTATTTTATTTGAATTTCTCTAATTTAATCCCTAAATTACATACTTTAAAGCTCATATATTAAACCCGTTTTCTATAGTTAAAGTAGGTTATACATTAAAAATAGGACCGTTCTTATGACTTGATAATCTAACCAAATCCTACTCGGGTAGATTTTTTTTTTTTTTTTTTTTGTTTAAAAGATTTTTTTAAAATTCAACGGAATTCAATATATTGATGGAAGAAGGAGAAAAATAAAATAAAATTGGAAACGAACAAAATAATACTAATGAAAAAATGGAAAATCTTTGTTTGGGATTGGAATAGGAAGATCTGGAAGAGAGTTGAGACGAAATTGTATGCCCTAAATGGACAAACATGTGATCCTGTGTGACGCAAGGATACTGAAAGCAATCCAAGTGACGAAATCGTGGGGTGACAGGCCAACCACTTGTATAATTTGCACAGATTGTTCAATGAAGCGAATAATTTTCCAAAGTGGGGAGGCTATGTAGGGTAATCAGAGGCGTTAGTGTTATCGTGATGGAATCTAGGGATCAGGGGATTGTGTAGGTATGATGCAGCGGATAAAATCCTGAGCATCGTACGGTGCAATGCAACACGTGAAAGCCAAGCAAATTGTAACGTCGGGATCAACCTCGGGTTTCGCTGTTACCTATTGGAGCTCAGATTGAGGTGGCAAGAATGTTTTTTTCTTTTATTTTCTTTTTAATTATTAATTTTGTCAAAATAAAGATTATTTTAATAATTCGTTAAATTACCTAAGCCCACTTCAACATGGGCCGTATTGAATCAGCTGAGCCCAATATCTTTTTAGTGAAATCATTCTACCTAAAAGATTCGTGGAGTAACGAGAAATGGGTTAGTCCATTCCGCTAACGTTGGGGTTAAAAATTCACCTTGTGACTCATTTCTTCGATCGAGCGTTTTTATCACATCGATCAATCTATCATAGCTCACTCTGTCCTTGTCTGATTTTTTGTTGGTCACAAAAGAAATTATGTATCTACTTATCATCTTCTTGTCCCGTGATTCCGTAGTTGGCTTTTTTAGACCTTTCTAGAATGTTGAATAGTCGAAAGGTTCGAAAGGTTCGAAAGACAATAATATATATATATATATTATTAACTTTTTTGGTTATTTTATTTATTAGTTTATGTTTGGTTTTCTCCCTCTTATTGGAAAGGACCATTATATGACTTTCCACCACAATATCATCTCATTTTACTTCCTTTTCAAGGATAGCATCATACAATTTCGTGTACTTATTATTTAAACATCTCCTTTTTTTTTTTTAATTAACAAATAATTCATTAAAAAAATCTAGTTTATCGTTTGATCAAAAAAAGTGTTCGGTTATGAAGCCGAATGCTTATTTATAGCTTAGTCAACAGTTATACATAATAAATCTATATATATAGTCGATAGTTATAATAATAGATGATTATATCTGATAAAACTATACCTAGGAAGTTGAATCATATATATATCCTCTCAAACAAACATTTAAAAATGTACTCTCTGTATTCTTCTGAAGTTATTAATACAAATCTTTTAGCGTTCTCCTTGTATTTTCTCTCTCATATTATCTATGTTAATCTAAATCAAGTGTGCGTTGTTGTGCAATTCTAACACATAGTTTAGCTAATCGATACATTATAAAAATGATAATTAGAAATAAATAATTATAATATTTTAATTTTGAACAAAATAATGTAAAAGAATTAAAACCCCCCATCAATTTTTTGTTATTTTTCATCGGATAACGTTCGAAAAATACAGTTTTCAACGGCTAAATGGAATTATCTTCGAATTCAAATATTTAATTTAATTAATGTCCCAACATTCAAACCCCTTTAATTCAAACCTTTTTTTTAAAAAAAATGTTTTAAATTTTTTTATAAATTATGTTATGGGCTTAATTAGTTTATAATCTGATTAGAAAATTGTTAATAAACAAGCATAATTTAAAACAAATTAAAATTATACTAAAAAAAAATAAAAACTATTTTTCTTCTGGAAATTTTATATTTTAATTAAAATAATTGAGTGAAGTAAAATGTTAGAGAAATAAAAACTTGAGGGACCATTGTACAAATTATGCAAACCCTACAACGCCAACATACAACAACTAGCCTGCACATCCACCTTTTCCAAACCCTACCACCAAATTTTTATTATTTTACCTTCTCGTTCACAAAGTTACCCTCTAAATTTTACACATTACGTTAAAATTTACGGTTAGATAACGTTTATTTAGGTACCAACATGCTAATGGGTTGCATTACTTAATTACGATTCATTCCATTTTTAAGTTTATTTATTGAAATAACGACATCATCGAGCCTTATAGATGTTTGTGTGGGTGATTTTGATTGGTCATAAATGATCTTCACTACGATCATGTGGGTAGTCTCAATCTTTCTTAACAAATGTCGACTTTGACATGTTCTAAGTCGTTATATACTTAGTCAAGTAGATATTTGATGAACATGATGATCAAACAATCAAATACTTTGTTATTATATCGTTTAAACTTAATCAATAAAATATAAAGAATCAGAATGGTCAGATAGATTAGACGAGACAAAGATGAGAAAGAAAATCATATTTTATTCCCGAACAAAGAATCGCAATTGGAGATATTTAAACATGAGGTCCTATATGAAATCAACCGCTAATATTTAAAGTAATCAGATGAAATAGAAAAGGTTGGTAGCTTTTGATAGACGTGTTTGTCTGAATTTCTTGAGCGTACGGAAACAACAAAGTCAGGAGAGTGTCGTATATTTATAAGTAAAGAGCAATATACGAGTAGAGTTTAAATTCTAATGTCAAGTTCAAGATGGTTTGCTACGTACGTAACAAAAGAAAGGTTATCCCAATCCTTTATTAGTTTTTGGTTTAGAATCATTCGAGAGATGTTTGTTCTTTTCTTGTTTTTATTAGAAACATCTCAACGACAAATCATATTTTAGAATCATTCGAGAGAAGAGATGGTTTTTAAAGTTGTGTTTAATAGGTCCATAATTTATAAACGTGTCTCCAAACATATTTTAGAGGGAAGCATGGTATCAACTCTCCACCACCCTTGAGTTTCATAGCCTAACGAACTATTGCGTAGTACATATGTATGTCACAATGAAAGTAAGCATTGCAAGACGAACACCTCATAGGACTTCCTCTAAATTGGGCCTTTCAAGAACCGTATAGAAGACGGCACGGATGCGACCGCACGTGTGTATATATATATATAATATGGAAAATATATTTTTTTAATTACCCAATTAATTTATAATCCCCAACATAAATATTATTATTATTGTTGTTGTTGATTTTAGAAAAAAAAACAAAGGGTTATTTAATTTAAATTAAGTCAATAATTGAGAAAACTCAATCCTTTTTGCCAGAAATTAGATCCTTATCTGTGAATCTTGCTTTGAAATTTTGTTCTCAGCCACCCCAAGATATTGTTAATTATTCATTTTTTTATTTCCATAGACTTCTCTCCCTAATATTCTTTTTTATTTATTATTTAAATTACATGAAATTAAAACTATATAATAAAAATTAATATCTTTTCAAAACTATATTAAAGAATCCAATGTTGACTGTAAATAATGTGTAGACCAAAAAGTTTGTATTTTTACATTACCCAATTTAGAACCCATTTATTTATGCCTCATAAATTATTATTTTCCTAACAGAAGTGCCATTTATTGGGCGTTATAAATTTAATTACATTATTAATAATCAAGGGCCCACTTTCCAATTTGTGAAAAAAGGGGGGGTATTTTAGCAAAATGGAAATTTTGTGCCAGGTCCGCAACAGGGTGTGCTCTGGATTTATTACTTTTTTATTTAATAATTTAAACAGATTTTTTTTTTTTTCTTTTTCTCACGATGCTTACGAAGAATCCCTAATTTTGAATATTATTTTTTATTCAAAAAATTAATATTTTATTCATTAAGTTCAGAGATTAAAAGATATATATATTATAAAAGAGACGAAGGAAAAACAGAGAGTTGAAATTCAAAATTGAACATCATTCTGAAAACGGCCAGAAAGAAAAGGGAAAGGCTCTCTGATTTCAAAGCTCCATTAATCCATTGATCAACCCGTTTTAAGCCCTACCAATTGTTGTTCATCTATGGCGTTCTTATTGGCTTTCACCCAATTTTTCTGGCTTCTTTAAGATTCTAATCTTTCCCTCCTCCTTTAAGTCGCCGCCGGGAATGGCCGATAAGTCGCCGCCTGCAGAGGGGTTCTTAATTTTGCCGCTGCCGGCTAGGGTTTCACTGTGTTCTCCGAATCCGACATAGGTTTTTGTTTTTTGTTGGGATTTGTCGGATCAATCGGAGGCGATTTTGGAGCATTTTAGGGTTGTTGGTTTCGTAATATTTTGAGGGGTTTCGTCAATTTTGATGGCGAAGGGTGGGTTTTTTGTTGATAAGTTTCGGAGATGTTTAAGGACGTTGTTCTTTATGGTGGCGATGTTGGCGTCACTACTCGTGTCGTCGTTGCCAGTTCTTGTAGCCATTGGAGACATGTTGGTGCCCTGTATTTTGATCTCGAGCTTTACTTGTGTTAGATGCTATGGCTTCAAACAACATTTGCGTCGATACGCTTTCAAAAGTTCTTTGACCGATATCCCTTTCGTTTCGATGATCAGATCTCTCATTATTATCTGTATGATCCCGATTTCCATCACATCTATCATTTTCCCCTCAATTCACATACTGGGTCGTTGTGAAATTAGATAAATTATGGAGGATTATGCGTTAATTTGATTGTGATCATCTGGGTGTCAATCGTTTCTCCTTGTTTTTGATTGTAGGTGTTTATTCAATGTGTGATGGACCTGCTCTTTCAAATGGTCCTTACCTTGGAACAGTGACTTTGTGTTCCTTCATATCCATTCTTGTTCTTTCTATCAAGGTTTGTGTCTTTACAGTGAACTCCCAAATGGAGGCTGAAGCTTCATCTTCACCTTCTAGGCAGAGGCTTCACTTAAAGAAATCATGGGGGATGCCAGTTTTGTTTCTATCTTCAGTAGCCTTTGCCCTCGGCCATACGGTTGTGGCATACAGAACAAGCTGCAGAGCACGTAGAAAGCTTCTATTGCATCGAGTTGACCCAGAAGCTGTAAGTTTTTAAGTCCTTAAACTACACAAAGAACAGGCCTATTGGTTCCTTATAAACAATCCTATTTGACTTGGCTGGCAGGTTCTTTCTTGCAAAAATGTGTTCTCTGGCTACCAGAAGATCCCTCGATCTCCCACTCCTTCTGGATCGAAAACACCAAAAAGTGACAGTGAAATCAAGTGGAAAGTTTCAGGTAATTCCCGGGATGAGAGTGAACTGCCGGTTAGATTACTTGCTGATATGGATAGTTTGTTCATCATATGTCAAGGGCTTACTATTCATTACAAGATCAGCTTGCCTGGGTCACCACCGCGGTCGTTGTCCTCCACTGCATTTCTTGAACCCAATTATAGTTGCATCTCTCCAAGGAAGGCCATGGGGAGGCTAGTAGTTGATATGCATCCATTTACTGTCTTATCAAAAAACCAACACAACATCCATAGGAGCTATAGCAATCAGTTTCACGGTTCATCTCTGTATGATCCACTATTGGATGGTTCTTCCACAACTTCTCCTATTCTTTGTGATGAGATTCCTGTGATTAGTCTAGATGATGTTGAAGAAGAGGAATTGAGCAAATGTTGCTTAGATGGAAACTTAGAGAGTAATGGGCAATTCGGTATCGTCTTGGTGCACGGTTTCGGGGGTGGAGTTTTCTCATGGAGACATGTGATGGGGGTGCTTGCAAGGCAGACTGGTTGCAGAGTTGCAGCTTATGATCGGCCTGGTTGGGGATTAACTTCAAGGCTTCGTGCAGAAGACTGGGAAGAAAGACAATTGCCTAATCCCTACAAGCTTGATAGTCAGGTAACCAAAATCATACATTCTTCTTTTTCGTTGTAGATCTGTTGCGCTAGTGCTGATTGATTTGGTTCTCTGAATGTTTCTTTCTGGTAGAGCTGTAGAGCTACTGCATGTGATTGTGCTAATGTTTCTTTGTGTAACTTAAGTCAAATTTTGTGTTCATACTCCATTAAAAGACTTGGAAATAGTTAGCAAGAACAAATTCATTTGGAAATCCAACAGATTTGACTACTACCAAATACTTGTGCGTATGAACATTTATTGACAAGGTAAATGAAGAAAAGATGGTGCTCGTGTCGGGGTTGCATGGAGCGGAGTCGTTTTGAAGTATATGTGCTATTGGTTTGAATGGAATGGTATTGAATGGTTTTTTCAGGTGGAGTTACTGCTTGCATTTTGCTCAGAAATGGGGTTTTCTTCAGTGGTGCTAGTGGGTCACGACGACGGAGGACTGCTTGCTCTTAAGTCTGCACAAAGGCTTCAAGAATCACCAATAAACTCATTCAATGTAAGATTTCATTGGTGGGGTTTTTGATAAAATGATGTAAATTAACTGTTTGGGGGGTTATTGCTTAATTCTTCTTGGCGTTTGTGAATGGGAACTGTGATATTATGGGCAGGTTTCCATCAAAGGGGTGGTATTGCTGAGTGTGAGCTTATCAAGAGAAGTGGTTCCTGGGTTTGCAAGAATTTTGCTAAGAACATCACTAGGGAAGAAGCACCTGGTTCGGCCTCTGCTACGAACGGAAATAACTCAAGTCGTGAACCGACGTGCTTGGTACGATGCTACCAAGCTAACAACCGAGGTCTTAAATCTCTATAAGGTAACATCATTTTATTAAGATCACTTTGATCTTCATATTGTCTTAAAAGGTAAAATCTTCAAGTTAGTTTTAGAAACTGCTAACATGTGTACCCTTCTGAATGGAAGCAGAAGGCGTTATGTGTGGAAGGGTGGGATGAAGCACTGCATGAGATAGCAAGATTATCATACGAGACATTACTTACTCCTCAAAACGTCGAAGCTTTGGTGAAGTCTGTTGAAGAGATGCCCGTGCTGGTGGTCGGTGGTGTTGAGGATGCTCTCGTCTCCCTCAACTCTTCCCGAGTTATGGCTTCCAAACTCCCTAATTCAGTATGTCTTCTTCACTCTCGTCCCTCTATACTCAGTTCATTTTTGTTCTTGTTTCCGTTTCAATGAACGATGAGATTGTATCATAACACAGAGACTGATAACGATATCTGGATGCGGACATCTACCACACGAGGAATGCCCGAGCGCCTTACTTGCTGCAATCTCACCCTTCATCACCAGAATTCTTTTGCAGAGACCTCACTCCAGCACCCCTCAATAGAAATACAAATACTCACCATTCCTTTTAGAGAGAATAGACAGCACCCTTTTTCCTATTTTCTTCTTCGTCGTCCCTCATTGAAATACTCACCCACAAGAACATTGGCGAAAAGGCTACTTCTTTGGGTGACAGTTTTTGAGAGCCGTTTCCAAATTGTTCTATTTAGTAACAACCCTGTAATTCCCCTTACTGAACCAAGGTGTTATTTCCCACCTAGTGTTGTGGAGATAACCTTATATTTGTAAATCTTTTTCGTTAGATTTTCAAGAGTTCATCAAGAAAGACACTTGTTCAAACTGGCTTAGTCATTTCCATTTCAGCAATGAATGAGAGATGTTTCAGATGAACAGAGTCAGAAATGAGACTAAAAATGAGAAAGATTTTGCATATTAAAACTTACAAAACAAGAAATATCTTCGTATCTCCTTGTGCCTACTAAATGGATAAAGCAATATCACATCACAAAAGTAGAATTGGTGATATTATGACAACTAAATTAGACCAGACAATGACATGACTGAGCATATGGCAACCACTCAGCTAAACTGTAAGATTAAGGATAAAAAACCCATACTTCTAAAAGAGACAGACAACCTATTCAATTCAATTCAATTCAATTCATTCCTTGGAGGATTTGTTAATGAGTGATTTGTGGATGTGGGGGATCACCCCTCCACCAGCAATGGTTCCTTTAATGAGTGTGTCCAGTTCTTCATCTCCTCTGATTGCAAGCTGCAAATGCCTTGGTGTTATACGCTTTACCTTCAGATCCTTGCTCGCGTTCCCGGCCAGCTCTAACACTTCTGCAGTCAGGTACTCCAAGATCGCTGCTGTGTATACAGCTGCTGTAGCCCCGACACGACCATTGGCGGCAACCCTTGTTTTAAGTTGCCGGTGAACCCTTCCCACTGGAAACTGTATCACCAAGCCATCCAATACCAAACCCCTCAACAACAATGAGAAAGTGTGAAAAAGTTCAAGAAAAAAAAGGGAAAGAAATTGCTTCCACTGTCTAAGCCATTTATATTTCAAAGATAACAAACAAAAATGGAGAATAACACATGTATGCATAACTTTCATACTAGTCCAAAAGTTAAACATCAAAATGCTACGAAGTCAATCTTTCATAATCTACAAATATTTTTTTGAAGTTTCAAAACGATACCAAAGCATTTTTGAATGCTACTTTATCTTATAGAAAAGTTATACATCAAACTGCTATAAATTCATCTAGAAATCACTTACAGGTAATTGTGCCTTATTATACCAAACAAGATGTGCAATAAAAAAATAGGTGATATTCTAATCATCCCACAACAGAGAAAATTTTTGCAGTATACTAAAAGGAACATACGCAGAGCAGAAGAACCCTATAAACCAACATTGAAAAGAAAGCATAAAAAAAGTGTACACAGAAAATGAGAAGCCATTAGTTCAGAAGATATACAGCAAAAAGGGCTAAAATGAAGCATCTACAAAAGCACCAGTTTCATCTTAAAATGTTTTCAAACGCCACATCTTCGTCTTTACGGGCCACGCTTTATCCACCCAGTCCATCAGAAGTTGCATATTGATCAAAATATAAAAAGTAGTTCTAAGAAGAAAACAAAAGGAAAGCAAGGAAAAATGGGTGGCAGAACTCAATAAAAGCATAACAAGATAGATATAATATATATGTAATATGCAACACTAGCTTCTTCTTCCTCCGTTACAGAAATCTGAAATTCCCTCACAAGGGATTTATATAGAAGCACAATTAAAGTCAGCACATTACCGGTTTTCACTTTAACAATTGTTAAACAGACACCACATGGCAGGAAATGATGGTTTCCAGTGGCTTAAAAACAAAGAATTTGGGGAAGAAAAGCTGTACATACTTGAGTGCGTTTTCCAAGACCATTCAAAACACAATTAAGAATCAATTTATTAAAAAAAAAAAAAATTAAAAAATTAAAAAATTATAAAAAAAAACAGACTTGCCAAGTCTTCAAACTTTTACGTCTGGGTATGTTACAGGGAAGACCTATAGTTGATGAATAACTGGAAATCAATTCGAAATTCCATATCAACGGAATCTAACCCCAAAATCCTCAATACATGGAATGACTACAATCAATGTTTGCATCATGTACGGTCTGGGAAATTTACACTCGTTCCATCATTTGATCCATTTATCCATTCAAAACTTTAGAATCTTCAATCAATGCCATTGGCATTCTAGGTTTGCAAGAACAGTTTTTTGTAGTTTTGGTTCGGGTCAGTTTGGTTCACTTTTAACCATTATTTGACCCGAACCGAACCGCTATGGTTCAGTTCAGTTCTTGATTTACCTGAACTGACTCATTATTTGAGTTAGGTTTCATTCATTTCTCATGCTATCTCTTTCTCCCCTTGATTCGCTTCCGAACTTACACTCTTTCTAGTCTATAATCTAAGTCATGGATCTCTCCCAATGGACATGGCAACCATCATTTTTTTAAATCAAAATCTCAATAGTCGTTCTCACATCCGGGCACAAACGAAAACAACAGGATCTCCGCTTCGAAGGCAACCCAAGCATGGTTTTCTTCTTCAACTGCAAACCAGACTAGATTTTCTCAATCTGAAGCTTGCTTTACCTATTTCACCAAGCCACACCTTTTTTTTTCTCTCTCTTTCTTTCTTTCTATCACCCAACACAGATCTATCTTTAGGTTCAACCCACTCATGATTTGAGTTACGATTTGGATAATGTTGTAGTTTTATGATGTTGAGGATGGTGGTTTGAACGAGGGAAGAGGAAGAGGGGAAATATGGAAAGGGAAGGAGGAGGAAATTGAAGATTGAGAAATTAAGATGGATTTTGTGGGAAAAGAAGAAGATTGATTGATACAAACATTTGGTCAGGTTTGGGAAGAAAAAGGAATGGGTAAAGGAGATGGAGAAACCAAGATGGAAATGGACTGGGTGGGGAAAAAAACATGAGTGACTCGACCCAACCTACTTTTGTTCAAACATGAATTGAGATGGGTTTCTTCTCTAAATCGGAATGGCTCAGATCGGATTTCTACAAAAACTGACCTAAACCAATCCACTTCACCCCTAACGAAGGATGACCAACAACTTCTAGTGCACCACTGTTGTTAACTCAATAGATTTCTAGCCATATTTATCAACGATGATCCTATGCCACTATCAATTTTTATTCTATCAAATATCTTAACAACCTTTACAAATCAAAGCTGTGTTTTTCAAACTCAAAATTCCAATTTCAAGACCACCCGAGTTCAAAGGAGTAAGAGACAATTTTCACCATCCACATATGGACCTTCCCAATAAAAGTTCATGATAATTTCTTCAATTAATACCACGGTGGTAGAGAATTTATTAAAAAAATGTACCGTACAATAACAACTTCTTGGTTTATTGGTCGAGGGCACGGCAATCTGTGTTCCTGGGCAGGTCATGAGCTCAAGTTTTGGCTAATGTGAAATCTAAAAAAAGGTAATGTACAAGAATATTGGTTAAAACAGCTTGGATCCCTTTAATCTCCTATTTCGAGAAATGGAAGTTTCTATTACCATAACTTTCTACAACTTCGTCAGTCACTGGGTTCCAGAGTTCCACAAATTCTGGCTATCCTCCCCAAGAGAAACTAAACACAGGCAAAGAAAAAACTTAACATGAAAGATTTAGAGTATATTTCAGACAATGAAGACCAACAATTGCTGCCTAAGAAAAAGTAGCCATATCCCCTAATCAAACAAAATTTTTGCAAAACATTGACCATATGCCGGAAACTTTTCCTCATTATCAAAGAAAAACATGTCTGTAATAATTCAACTGGGGCACTATTTAGACCTGTACCTTCCTCTCTTGATTGAGAGAGATTTTGTTTTGTAATCATAAACCCCACCACCAATACCATGACATATGTCTCCATACAATCCACCTTCCATCCTTATTTTGAATGAAAGAGAAGGATTAAACTAAAAAGGAGCTACTAAACACAGAACAAAACTACTTGAAAAGACTCTAGTTACTAAGAGTAAAAAGAAAAAGATAAATGATAACAGGTGCTACTTGTAAATGACCTAAAGAGAGCCATAACAGTGAGCCAAGACCCACATCACTCCCCAAGACCCTCTTACCCTGAAAATTCTTGTGTTCGAAATTCCTCAAGAGCAAGACTTTCATAAGATGGCCAAAAACGCCCCCTACCAGAAGAATCGCATGAAAGGGCAATAATGTGTAGCTCAAGTCAAACTAAAGAGAGTTTTTTTTTCCCTTTTAATTATAAAATCCACCTCCATATGAAAAGGTTTGAGAACAACACATAAACAACCAAGAAAACACATAACAATGCGTAAAACAATGAGTAGAGTGGCATGGAGTGGATGTCCAATTGAGAACATGTGGGGAAAAAGGAATGCAATAGAAGCAAGACAAATAGTTGATGAAAATAAAAACGAGTCTAAAGGAAGCCTACGCCAATGACAAAAGGTGTGGTTGGAACTAGAACTGTAAAGGAAGAGAGGTCCAACAAATGCTAAACGAAGTATCATTGAAGATGTAGCAAGGGCGTGAGCTTAAGTGGGCCTTGGACTTGTGAAGTTTCGGACACAATGCCGAATTTAAAGTAATTGCTGAGAATCTTTCTCTACCAAAAGAAGAAAATAATACAAGTGCCATGGCCATGATGAGTTCTAGCGCTAGGTGTTATATATACTAAATTATGGACTGCACTTATTGTTACAAATTATTGGCAACAACCAACTGTGTTTCAAATATCTAGGAGGATTTACCCAGGAGCAGTGGCTTGAATTTTTCAACAAAAAGGAGTGGAGAAGGGAGAAAAACTTGTTGACACTTCAATTTTTCTCTATATACAATTATTTAATTTTCCACAGGAGAACCTCTTGGTCAAATACACCTTGAGGATAAAGTGAAAGCATATTAGTCATTGACTACAGAGTAAGTCACTAAATGGTGATTAAGAATTTTCCTCAGTTTCTCAAATTACTTGGGATAATCAACTGTAATTCATATTTTCGAGTTCACAATAAAACTTTTAGTGGAATTTTCAAGTTTCTATAACTCTAGCGCTAGGAAAAAGACTAAGTACCATGTAAACGAACAAGATATATAAAGACCTACTGTGAACCCATGCATTATGATCTTGAAAGTTCTAAACATAAGAATGGTCAAATCCCAATCCATCTCCAGTATATTGACGTGAGATCCCACATAGGTTGGAGAGGAGAACAGAGGAGAACGAAGCATTCTCAATAAGGGTGTAGAAACCTCTCCCTAGCAGACGCGTTTTAAAAACCTTGAAGGAAAGCCCGGAAGGGAAAGCCCAAAGAGGACACTATCTACTAGCGGTGGGCTTGGGCCATTACAATTGACTTGCATCATCTTTTCGACAAACAACTTCAATAGCATGAGAAAGAGATCTTGTATGCATACTTTGCACTTGCACATACCATATCATACTAGTGGTAGGCTTGGGACGTTAGACTTTCTTTCCAGCCATTTCCAGCCATTTCATCCTTCGACAAAAGAACATTGGCGGCAAGGCAACTTCTTCAAGCACAGAACAACAATAGCAAACCGACACTAGCTAAAGGAACACAGACCCAGAAACATGCACCTACTTCTAACATCAAAGAGAAAGACTTAGAGGTACCCCTCCAGAGATTCTCCGAGAGCCACCTCCTAAACGTCGATCTCACACTCTTACTGCTCCAATAACCACAGCTCATGAAGAAAACGAACTTATCAAGTTATTCAATAAACAGGAAAACAAGACGCGCGGGTGGAAAAATAGGACCCATCTGAAATAAACAAATATAAACTTTCAAACACAAAATTTTAAAGTTTTAGAAGAAAAAAGACACCCAATGTTCAAATTCTAAGGCTTGGAAACCTTGAAACGCATCTATGTTAGAAAATTTGTGGATTTCTAAAGTGAAAACCGGCATAAACCTCAAACGAACACAGATCCACAGAAGACACACCAAAGGAAGGTAGAAAAACAAGTACTGAAGTGTATAGAAAGAGAGAGACCTGGAGACCGGCGCGGGAAGAGCGAGAAACGGGCTTCTTTTTATCCTTATCCTTGTTGTTGGAGGCAGATTTGCCCATTATCAGACCCTTGGCTCCCTTCCCCGACATTTTGAAGCCCAAGAATTAGGGTTCCTCTCACTTCCAGTGACGGATTTTTACAGGAGAAAGAAAAAGAACCGATAAGGAACGAGGGGAAGCGAGGTAGATAAAAGTAATGCCCCCAACCCCCCAACCCCCCCTCTTCGATAACTCCACGAAGACTTGCAGATTCAGCTTCTCTCAGCCCACATTTACCGAAATACCCTTCCTTTTTCTTCTTCAAAAATAAATATTAATTTATTTATGTAAAATTGTTTTAAAATATGAATTCAATTAAAAAATGATTTAACTATTATAAAGTATTTTTTTAATTTATTTGGTTCACACCCTACAAATATTTGTTAGATTCAGGTCCACTTCGGCCTTTAGGATAAGGTTATAATTAAATGTATTTTTAAATAATTATAAAGAGAATTTTCAAATGACTTAAAAGCATATATTTTGAAACAATAATCTTAATTCATAGGGTTGTTGATATGACCCGATAATCGGACCAATTTAAATTGTCCAACCCAAGTCATTGATGTTGTGTTGGGTTAGATTTTTTTAAAACAAAAAATTCAGTTCAGTTAGCAACTTCACATTTTTTTTTATCGAATCAACCTAACTAACCCGAAATTTGGGTTACAACTCAATCTAATCATACTTTTAAAAAAATATCAAGAATATTTTTGTTGGTAAAAATGTTGTAGTTTGATAACTGATCACTCAAATATATAAGTGATGTGTTGTAAGTTGTAAATATTTGATATTTTAGCTATTAATATAATCAGTGAGATTATTAAATAATTCAGAAAAAATAACTGAAAAATAGAAGGTTAAATTGGGAACTCCAACTCATCCGCGCGACATTTTAAGTTGGTCTACAAGAATTTTTCAACCCACCAATATACATGTGTGTTAATTTATAATTAATTTTTTTTGTTTATATCTTCTCGGAAAAATCTCTCACCTAAAATTGTTTGAGATTTAAATTTACAACTATAACATTTTAATGGTTGAGATAGGTTGAAATTGATTAATTGAATTTTGAGATTATATTAGAAGGAAATTCAAATTTATACCTAATTAACTAATTCGTTTAATTTTTACGAAATAATAAAAGAAAAAAGCGTGGGCCCAAGATGTCATGGTCAAATAACAGTTGGAAAAGTGGCTGAAAACCTTAAAAAAAGCGCACAAGTGGGACCGTGCCACATCACTCTCTACGCACCCCGCCTAAACCTTATCCATTTTGTTTCCTCTTATACCCTTCCAGTCAACTCACAGTCACCATTCCGTACCATTGTTATAATTATTAATGTTAATTTCGAGTTTTTTAAATCTGTGGAAGTATTAATTTTATTAATTTCTGAATTTTAAGTAATATTTTGTTTCTTTATAAACTAATATTTTAATGTCTAATAAATACTTCATTATTTTAATAATACCTTTAAACTTTAATTTTTTTAATATACTTCTACTCCTAAGTAAGAAAAAATATTATTTATTTTTTAATTAACCATCCTATTAGAGAGTCTATAATTTGATAATTAAATTATAAATTTGGTATTTATGACTTTGAGTCTATCATTTTTAAATAAGATTTTTATGAAATTACATTATAATATTTTAAATTGTAAGGACTAACGGGTAACTTTCACCAAATTATGAGGGTTAATTTTGTAATTTAACAGGTACGACAGGATCAGACGATTTCACGTGGTTCTGAAGCACCCGATGAAAACTCTCCTCCACTCCCGTTAAAAAGAGTCGTCCCTGTGACTTTGACAATTTATCCCCCCCTTCCAATCCCTAATTTTCTGCTTCTCTCATGGCGACCAATCTTCCCGTTTTCCATGTCGCTCCGATACGGGCTTCGTCATCTGGAAAATCCGAACCTAATCGCCGGAAGGCTGCCGCGCCAAAGTGGTGGTCACCGATCTTCGGATGGTCCTCCGAGCCGGACTACATCGGTTCTTCCGCCGCGGATCAGCCTGTTCAGAATGCCGATCCAGAGCTCGACGGCGGACGAGCGAAATCCAAATTCCTGCCAGGCTGCTTCACGGAGGAGAAGGCAAAACTGCTCCGGATGAAGACGCTGGAGAGCTCTACTTTTCATGACATTATGTATCATTCAGCAATCGCGTCGCGCCTCGCCTCCGATTTGTCGGACCGAAGCAAGGAATAGATCTACGAAGCTGAGCGCAGTGAGGTATTGTATTATGTTTTTTGAAATCTGTATCTGTACTGCCTTCATTTGCAAATCGTCGTCACAAAAAATTTGGGGAAAGGATATGAAGCTTACTTTCCCAATGAATTTACCTCTTACTTTTGACTTTTAGATTGTGTAGATTGCTGAAACTTTAAACCTACTGTAATTTTTTTGCGTCTGATTATTGATCGACGACGATTGTTTAAGCATTGTGTTCTTGTTACAATCACAATCAATTCATAGAAACGGTTGTAGATGAATAATACATCTTGATCTTGACCGGCCTTGAAATCTACGCCGACCGTTGTGATTTAGTAGAACGCTAGAAATAATTATCAGATGTGTAGCCCTTGCCCTAACGATTTCTTCTCAGATCCATTCAATGAGATGTTTGGTGAATCATCTCAAGTGAATAATTTGAAGAATTTTTTAACATCAGATCGTCGCTGTTTAGGTCATGTTCTTAATTCGACTATTCAGAAAATGAAAAGGAAATGAATTATGTAATTGAATCCAAACTTTTTTGTTGTTCTGTGAAACGATCAAGTTTTGGATTAGACAAAATCTTGATTAATGAGGGAGAGATTACAATTTTTTTTCTGTGAGAATTGAAAATTCTTAAATTGTTTGAATTAAGAATGCTACAGAATCTGATAGGAGCGCTGTATAATGTGTATATACTAATTAAATTAATGATAAATAATGATTCTCTAGATTAAATAATTCGGTCAGTTCTTTCCAAATCCCACCAAAAACAGATAATTAGGAATCTGGATGACTCACCTAAACGAATTAATGATAGATTAATCGAGTATATCCATTTTTTGAAGCGTGGCTAGATGTTGGGTAAAGAATTTTGTACGGTCCATTTTTTTTTATTTAAAATTTTTGGTTCTAAACATATTCAATATAATTAATTCAATCCATTAGGCAATATTTTGAATTCATTGACTGTTTGAGTCAATTCCTGGTACAGTAGAAACAAGATAAAAAAGTTGGGATAATTTTCTTAAATTTACAGAAAAGTCTAAAAATTACCTTTGGAGGAAAACTATTAGTATATTTAAATATTAATAGTGTTATAAAAAATATCTTAAATTTTTTTAAAAATTATTAATACCCTTCAATTTTGTTAAAAAAAAAAAAGTAAAAATTTATTAATACCATTCAACTATTAGTATAATAAAAATATTAATAGTATTTTGAACTTTAATCAATATCCTTTTTTTTTTAAGTTTTTAACTTTAAAAAAAAGTTAAAAAATGTTAATACTACTCGTATATTATCTTCAAACATTTTAATGTTACTTTTGAAACGTGGTACTTGTAGTAAGGGTATTTTTAAATTTTTTAAAAAAGATTTAAAGGTATTTAAAAAAATTTTAAAATATATTTAAAAGTATTTTTTAAGTTTTAAAAAAATTTAAAAATATTGATAAAACTTTTGAAAATTTTGAAAAATATTTTTGAAAAGATGTAGTTAAAAAATATCTTGGTAGTTGAAAGATATGGTTTCAAAAGTTAAAAGATATGTTTGAAACCTTAAAATATATTTTTTAAACAAAATATTAAAGATTTCAATTATTTAAAGTTGATATTTTTTGGACTTTTATTTAACTTTTTAAGTGATTATTGGAATTTTTAAAAATTTAAAGTTTCATAAATTGGACTTTACATAAGTATTATTATATCTTATCTTATCTTTCCTTTCTTCTATTGTTCATTGTTTCATAACACATTAACAACACGAGTCTACCATTTATTTTGATAAAGGTCCGTTTTTTCATTTTGTTTTTTTTTTGTATTTATACACATACAATTTTTATGGATTGAGATAGTTATTATTCACAAAGTTCATTAGCACTTGAGGTTGCAAGATTTTAAGTGAGTTCAAGTCACAAGGAGAAATAATTACCTGTGAAAATATGTTCAAGAAGATATTTTATACTTTCAATATCTCGAATATGATCCTACAACAACACCAATATCGAGAGATTTTTTTAAAGTACTATAAACTTACGTCGTACTCTTTTATAACTAAACAAAATAAAGAGTTACGTAATATAAAGAATTCGTGAATCGTGAACAATTGGAGCAACATCATTCTATGAAGCAAATGTCCCAAGTCACAACAGTTGAGAAACAAGTATTAATTCATTTCATAATAGTCGTCAAGATGTTTTAAAATTTAAAACTACAAATAATGATTGATCATAAGAATTTCAAAAGTGTCGTAACCAATGTGGCATGAAAGACGATTGGTCTCAAACCTGTCTATGCCTCAGCACCTAGTCAACAACTTCCACCAAGCATCAAGGAAAGAACGTGGAAACGAATTTCCCTGTGCTAATTTTTCTGAATCTCTAAAGAGAAAATTGATACAATTGAATCAGTAGGAAATAATTCATATGAGAAATTCCCAAAATTAGTGTTGCTTCCAGTTTTAGTATTTTATTCTATGTAATTCCAGCAAGTTTAAATTATTATTATTATTATTATTCTTTTTTTGCAGAACCAAGAACACTTGTCAATGCAGACAAGTACTACTACTATATGAAGTTGGTTTTGGAAGAATAAATCATATCTTGCCTAGACGAACACATTTTTGTTTAGTTTTTATAATTTATAGACATATTTTTGTCCATAATCAGTTCATTCATGTGTATATGTAAGAATTTCAACTAAATCTTAACATACTTTTCACAATAGATCGATAAAAGAATAGAGACCAAAAGTGTTCTTTAACCACAATGTAACATGCATAAATACACAAAACAATTTAGAGTTGTAATCACTTTTGCTTAATTCATTGATAAATTTGATTCAAAGATGATTTCCTTACATTCAACTAATCAGATGATCGCAACAGCAATAAAAACTCAACAATATATGCCTTCTAGAATGATTCTTGATGTAATTCTATGTCAAATAATATAAGAGAAGTCATATGCAAGAGAGTTTATAGCTATGATATGTATAAGCAGTGGTGGAGAAGGAAGCACTTTGCCTGTGTAAAAGCACGAGGTCTAAATTAGCTCCTTCCTTCACCGGCATCAGCCGCAGACTCCGGCCTGAAGCTTGTCTGCAGCAATGAGAAGCTGAGCATTCTCTCCTTGAATTTTGAAGCTCAATCTTCATTTTGAGTTGCTCAGCCGCTTCATTAACTGATAAGAGGTAGAAAAGCTACATCATTATTTACAAAGAAGTTAAATTCAAATCATCCAAAGCCTTTCCTAACAACAATGTCAAAGAAATAACAAGCATTTAAGGCCTGATAGTTACTTAGATCTACTATTCTTCTCCTTATCCAGTTCCTTTGCAAACTGATCAGAAGAAGAATATGAAAGATCAAGGCTACCTCTGTTCAACAACAAAATTATCAGCTATTTTTTGATTGATTGCAGATAAACAAATAAAATGTCTCTTCATCACTTCAGTTTTGCAGTTTGATGGGGACAAGTATTGGTCATCACAGCCTTTGCCCCTTTCACCTGAAAATATCTTAGCCACAATGTCATTCCGTATACAAATTTCTACAGCATAAACGTTTTCTTTCGTCGTAAAAAAAAAAATGAACACACATTCCTCAACTGCAGGCTTATACTTTGTTTCATCAACATCATCAAGAGATAATTTCAACCTTTAGGTTTCTAAATGACCCGAAGTGTACGAAAATATGGATGAGTGTCATGTTTGAAATCAAAGATAAGAGAAGGGCACATAGTAATTGCAACCTACAGAAAATTTACTTCTATCTGGTTTTCAGAATAACTCGGGGGCTTTTAGGTTTTCAGAATAACTCAGGAGCTTTTAGGTTTTCTTCTTTCTTCATAAAGTTCATTTATTTCAGTTAGCAACTTGCATTTCTACTGATATCGCACATAAATTAAACTAGACTCCAATAAAAGCATAAAAAAGCTAGGGATTACTCATCAAATGGCTTGCCGTAAGCATATTTGCAAGAATTTGGATGTGATATCCCATGGTCTACATGGAAAAAGGAGCCAAGTATAATCCACAGCCACCGTCTTGAGAAAGCCCTCAAAGCCTCCAAGTTATTCCATGTCATAACAAGGGAAGGTACCCATATTTTCCTCAAATGAAGCGCATAGGCTGCTGAGGACATTATAGGATTAGAATGTATACAACACAATAGTACACTGTAGACCCAGAGCAGATAAGAGGAAATGTAAGAACCTTCACATGAAGAGGACAAAATTCATTTATGGAGAATAACTCTTGAAAAATCTTTACAGTATAGCATACTCTATTTTGAAACCTAGCGCTACCAAACAGAGCAGTCCAGTGAAACAAAAGAGTGACATTGATATGACAAAAAGCTTAAGGATCATTAAGAACGAAGAGCAATTCTCATTTCTGAATGGTTTGTACAAATCAATTGGGTGCTTCCCAAACTTCTAATTCAATGATGCACAGTGAAACTTACCCATAGAATGATATCAAGGGATACAGAAGTAAGAATTCGAAACAAAGAATAAATGCTCCAATCAATCATACAGATGTCTTTTTAGCAGCAGACATTAGATTTTTCAGCTCCGTCAAATATTCATCATTTGATATGTGGAGTGAAGCACGAATGCTTGAAACCTGTCCTTCATCTTCCCAACTTAAAGGTCCTGAAGCATACAATACCCTAATAAAAGAACGAAATACACTTAGCTCTGACCTGTGGAATCCAACCGATACATCCTCATCGGAGCATGAATTTTCTTCCTCATGTCCTCTTCCTGTAAATGATTCAGCATCACTGCAATAATCTTCATCCTCAACTTGTTTACTACGAGCTACAGAATTAAATGGCACCTTGAAAAAATCATCAGTGGAATTATTACTACCAACAGAGGAAGCACAGCTAACTGTGTGAATGTAATTTGAGGTTCTTGGAATAAGGTTGTCCTCTCTCAAACCAACATAACCTGTAGCAACTTCGGTATTTACAGCAGGAAAGGTGGAGCTCAATCTAACCCTACTCAACTCTCGTGTTAAGCACAGTTTAGTAGTTTTTGCTAAAGAAGGCAAATGCGTAACATCTTTCTTAGTGATTTTCCTTTTCAGGATAGACACTGTGTGTTTTTTGGACTTTTCAAGCAAAGGCCTTCTCTGATGTCTGGTAGGAAGAGCCGTTGCTAGCTGTTGAACCTTACTTTTCACCATGTCTGGAACTGTCTGCTTATTTCCAGGCAATGAACCCAAATCTTCAAAGGCCTGTCCAAGAAATAACCTATGAGATGATGGTTCAATAACTGTTTCAAGCACAAACTGGACTGCGGCATGCCTGGATTTTTCATTATGCACACGGAAGAAAGATGTAACACAAGGCATGCATACAAAGCACAGTAAATCAATAAAACAGAAATAAAAAAAAATGCATTTGTAAATAAAGTATAATAAGGAAAAGGGTTGCAAGAAAATTGTTGTTAGGAAATTTACCTTTCCTAGGAGAAACCATTGGCCGTCGCGCCATGCCTGTCGCAATCTCAAATAAGATTGGCTAACCAAAACATCTAATGGTGATCCAAGTAGTCTTGCTAGATAGCAATTAACCCCAATGATCTGCATTATTCTTGCTTGTTTCCAGGAGGAATTGTGGAACGCTTCAGCAAGATCACCAGCAGCCCAAACATTTGGTCCTTCTACGGGTGGAGGACAGGGCCTTATCGCCCACCTCGGCACCTTCTCCACCGCTTCCTCCGTCTGAAAATATCTTACGCTATACGTACGGCCATTACCGGAAACAATTTCAGCACAACTCCATGAACCACTCGAAACCTCCTCCTGGCTATAAACCTCAACTTGATCCCCCTTCCTTAGTCTCATACTTCCAAAGATCCTAATTCTAAACACAGATTGCAAGCCTGTAAAGATTAAAAAACAAAAAATGCTTTTCACTCATTCAGCAACCCAAAAGTCCACGAACGAAACGAGACAAAACAAAAAAACAGTAGTAATCAACATACAGAAAGCACAATAACTACAGAATTCTTCTACACTAAGCAGACGAGAAAAGAAACTTCCAAATTCAAACAGAAGAACAAAACTCCAAACCTGGAAAAGGAAATCAACGTAGAAAACTGACGGAATCAAAAGAAGTCAAATGCGGAATTAAAGTGAACACAAAGCTGAATTCGATTGATTCAAGGGTAAAATGAAATCAAACAACAACAACAACAACAACAACAACAACATTAAGAGGTATAGAAAGCGATCGATACCTCGAGAGAAGAAAGGAGCGGAGTATGACAATGTTGTGAATCTTGTAAATAAATTCTTCAAATTGAGTGAAAAAAAGAAAAACCTTTTTGGAGGAATTTATGAGCAAAGAGTAAATTATAAACAAGTTTAAATTCCTAAACCAAATGGGATACGGTAATGGCATCAGTTTTAAATCTGGGCTTGGGCTGTAACCCATCTATCTCCCATTCAAACTCAATTTTAGATTTAACTTATCAATAATAACCACTTTTATTTTTAAATAATAATATTTTAATGTCCCTTTAATTATTTGTTCCTATTCTCACTCTTAAATCTTTAGGGTTTTAAAATTTTTAAACTCCAAATTTAAAATCTTTTTTAGCCAATAAAATTTTAAAATTTTAAATACATATGGTAATTTCACCTCCTATTTTAAAAAATAAATCAATTTCCTAATTTTTTAACACAACATTTATTATTTAATATATAAGGGTACTCAAATCTATTTACACATTGACTAATTGAAATTTATTTATTTATTTATTTATTTTTAAATATTCTCCAAGATTTTCTCACTTTTATTTCATTCAAACGTATCTTTTTCACTTTTCTTTTTTAAATTTTAACATTTTTCTAAAAAAAAACAATATATCTAAAACATCTTTAATTTAATATATTTGGAATCTCAAATTTTATCCCTCAAGTCCCTACGACTTAACTGCTCTCTCTTTCTCTCCCTTATATTTATTATTATTATTATTATTATTTTTAACGTATTGGTTAGCTCGTTTACCTTTTAACATTTAATTATTTATAATTTGTATCTTTATTCATTTAATATATATATATATATTTTTATAACTCCAACTCAATCATCCCACCCAAATTGAAATTACAAAAATTAGGTTGTGTTTGGGTTGGGTGGGAGGTTTTCAGGTTGTGTCAATCTAACCAATAAAAAAAACATAATTTTTAACGTACATTATTTTTAAAATTATTATAAATATTAAGAATATTTGATATATGTTACCATTGATATCCATGAGTTACGACAAATTGGTATTTAAGTTTTTTGATATTTTAGTTATTAAAGTAATATATATTACATATAAGTATAATTTTAAAGAATAAATAACTGTCCACCTAATCCAACAAAAAAATGGAAAGTTTAGTTAGGTTGTAAACCTTGTTTTCGTTACCAAACTAACCAAGTTCGAATTTTTTGTTGATCTAATTTTATTTTACAACCCAATTCAAGTGCGTCCACATATTTTTGCCCCGCTTAACATCTACTCGTGCCAAATTAAAAGTAAAAAACATAAAACAAAAACACACTTATAAACTAGAGTTTGGTTCCTACATTTTTAAATTGAAAATAATAATAATTAAAAGCACAATTATTAAATATATGATTTTTTTAACATTAAATAAAACTCAGAAATAATAAGTTATCAAACATTCGCTCAAATAAAATTAAAATTTTAATATTTTTGGTGTTAAAAAAAAAGAAAATCAATTCATTTGAAAAAAATGTCCGAAAAGATTGCGACGTGGCAGTCGTGTGTCCCGTAACATCAAGCAAGTTTATAACCATACAAAATCGTCCATCGAAAAAGTATACGACGTGTCGTTTTATTTACCCTACGCCTCCCGCGCATTTTAGTCTCACTTCCTTCACGACGACATTAAAACGGCGCCGTTTTTGTCCATACATGCGTATGTTAGCAAATGTACAAATTTCCCAACGATTTTGGGCGCGAAAGTCACCACCAGGCACCAAGGTCCGTCCGAGGTACTTCAATGCGGGCGGCGATTCAACCATTTTCTCTTCACTGTTCGACTTCCAACAAGTTCATGGCGTCTAATTCGAGCTCTTTGCTCTGGTTTCGAAAGGGCGTAAGGATTCACGACAATCCGGCGCTTGAATATGCGGCTAAGGGCGCCAATTTTCTCTATCCCGTTTTCGTCATCGATCCACATTACATGAAGCCTGATCCCTCGGCGTTTTCCCCTGGATCGTCTAGGGCTGGACTGAACCGTATTCAGTTCCTTCTTGAGAGCCTCGTGGACCTGGATATGAACCTCAAGAAGCTCGGCTCGCGCTTGCTGGTTCTTCACGGGGAGCCTGGTGAGGTCTTGATTCGCTGCTTGGAAGAGGTATATCTTGTATTTTTTCACATTTTCTCTGAGGATTGAGCTAGAGTAGCTGTTACTGTAGTTTCTGCTTATGGTTATTTGTTTATTATCTGTGGATGCTTTCACTTTCTTGCAGTGGAATGTCAAGAAGCTTTGCTTCGAGTATGATACGGATCCTTACTACCAAGCTTTAGACAGTAGAGTTCAAGTAAGCTTGTTTTGCTTTGTTCGACTGTTTGTTTCTTTTAAAAATACTGGCCAATTATTTTGTAAATCACGAGTAGGAAGCTGCAAAATTGTTCAGATACTTGTACTCATCGACGGAACCAAGAAAGAAGAAACGGTTAGGAATCACGACTTTCCACAATAGTATGAAATTGTTCACTTTGAGCATAAACTCTCATGATCTCATACCATTGGAGATAGTCCTCAACAATCCTCCTCTTAATCGAGGTCGACTCCGTTCTCTGGAGCCCTCGAACAAAGTACATCCTTTGTTCAACACTCTAGTCACTTTTTTGACTACACCTTCGAGGCTCACAATTCTTTGTTCGATATTTGAGAATTCTATTGACATGGCTAAGTTTAGGGCATGACTCTGATACCTGCTTTGGGCCTCCCCAAAATGCATCATACCATTGGAGATAATATTCCTCACTTATAAATGCACGATCTTCCACTAAATTAATCAATGTGAAACTCACTTCCAATAATCCTCACCAGACACTTTCACAACTTAGTCGGTCGTAAATTTAAGAAGGGTGTATAAAATACTTAAGATCCTTGAGAATTGAGCATTTATAATTTTAACGTTACTTTTCACCATACTTCAAAAATTAGAACGTTAAATTATTACACTGAGTTTGAACTCTTGACGACGGAAATTTTGTGTGCGTCTGTTTTCTCGCAGAACCATGCGTCTGCTGCTGGGGTTGAAGTCTTCTCTCCTGTGAGCCATACTCTGTTCAATGCGGCAGACATTATTCAAAAGGTTAGTTTAAAAGGTCCAGTTCAAAAGCAATATTCTTGTGTGGAATTTGTTCTTAATTAGTTAGTACGTTTCCATTTTCTTATGATGGTTTAATTTGTAACGATAATTGTTGAGAAGAATGGGGGCAGGCCACCTCTGAGTTATCAATCCTTCCTAAAACTTGCTGGCGAACCCTCTTGGGCACGTGCCCCTCTGTCTACCATAGTTTCTTCACTTCCTCCTGTTGGCGACACCGGAAGATCTCAGATTTTAGATGTTCCAACAATTAAAGACCTTGGTTATGAAGACATGGAAAAGGTTTGAAGTTTTTTATGTTGTAATATGAATCTGCCGTCTGTTACATGTGCAATAAAAATTAGATTTATGCAGGTTGAATGGACTCCTTTTAGAGGAGGTGAAACGGAAGCCTTGAAGAGGCTAGAAGAATCATTGAGTAACAAGGTACAAATTCATCCCCAAAACTCTTGAAGATTCTAAGCTTCTATCTCCAAGGTCCCTACTTCTTCATATTTCTTTTTAGGATAAGAAGAAGAATATAGCATTAAATTAGCAAACCAACGCATAGACAGCCTACTAAATGGATATAGCTTTTTGGGTAAGTCAGTGATGAACGTGTAAGATTTCTGCTAAACCAACTATGAATGTAAAAGCTTAAGCTGGTGTATTATGTTGAATTTAATTATATCAATAATCCAATACTCTCCTTCATTTGTGGGTTTGAAAATTTGTAAAAAGCCCAACAAGTAGAATCAACATTAATTGGGGGAGAAAATGACACTATGCGGGTCCAAACTTAAGATTGTGATATCATGTTAAATCATCATTCAACTCAAAAACTGAAATCGATGAGTGATGGTAAATTTAGTTGTATCAATACTCCGATAGTTTCTTAATCGGATTTTTGCAGGATTGGGTGGCAAAGTTTGAGAAACCCAAAGGAGATCCATCTGCGTTTTTAAAGCCAGCTACAACTGTCTTATCGCCCTATCTGAAAGTGAGTGAATTGTCAAATTTTTTTAATCATCGATTTGTATGTTTGCTATTTGTTTCTCTTTGGTATGTAGTACGCGCTTTCCCCATTTTTCTTTCAATTTTCTTATCAATTTTTCTGGCAGTTTGGGTGTCTCTCTTCCAGGTACTTCTATCAACGTGTTCAAGATATATATATAAATGTCAAAGGGCATACAACACCTCCAGTTTCCCTTGTTGGACAGGTTTATTATTGTGCCTATCAGACATCGCAATGCCATGGTGTCTGTCTTTGTAGTAATAAAATTTGTCTTCCTTAACAGCTTCTATGGCGGGAGTTTTTCTATACTGCAGCTTTTGGAACGCCTAATTTTGACCGGATGAAGGATAATAAAATATGCAAACAGGTAGCTGATTTTACTCATCATTTCTCTTTGTCTGAATTAAGGACCCTGCCTAATTTTTTTTTTTTCGTTACAACTTGTTGGCTGGCTAGAGAACTAGATATTTTATTATCTCTCACTTCTCCTCTGTGATAAAGTTCTGGTGGTGATTGTGGCATAAAATTGTAGCCTGCATGCATAAAAGTGAATCTATTATATGCTTATCTATTATTTATGATCTAATATGACGAACACTAATCTTCCACAATGAAACTGGTTCCAGTATTCCAGATCAGCAAAGTTTTATCTGATCTAAAGTTCCATGAATTCTTCTGGTGATTAGCATAAGACGATTATAGAACTCGAGTTTCTCTTTGATTTAAAGATTTTTAAACTGTATCTGTCTCAACAAGCATTGAATTCTTTTAGCTTCCACGTTAAGGATGTGCAAGATTTGGATTTCACCTGTTTAAGATCATGATAATGTAGTAGGTTATGCATAGTTAGGAAACCATCGTGTAAATGCGATTTGTTAATCATCTGAGGAGATTTACCTAAATCCAGTTGCTACTGAATTAGGCCCCGTTTGAGATTGCGTTTGAAGACGGTAAAAGTGATTGTTGGAAATTAAATAATATCACATTTTGATTCACATTGATTTACAAAAGCTGTAAAGAGTAGCTTTTAGATTTGGCTTCTATAATAATCTGTTGTAACTAACAATTTTTTTTTGAATTTTTTAATCCTTGTATATTATCTACAATGATTTTTTAAGTATTATTTTTTACAATTTATCTCATCTCATTAGTTTTTTTTTTTTTTTTTTAATTAGTTGCTTCTAATTTATTTTTCTTACTTTTTTGTGTTTGAACTAAAATTAGATTTTGTTTGAAACAAAATTTTCTTATAACAATTTTTTTCTTGATATTTTTATCAAATTATTTAAAATAAACCAAATATAATTTGTAATTAAAATTCTAAAAAAATTTACATTATCTTATACAAAATTTGAATTTAAATATTAATACAAGCTCATGCTTAATTGAAATATATGTTTATTTTGGTCATTATAGCTATTTCATAACAATTTAGTATTAATTTACTAAACACTGCAATTAGACTTTCCATGTTTAAATCTGAAATTTACCCAGCAAAAACTTTTTTCATATGACACTGATTTCTTAAAAGGAAAGCGGACAACAATTATTTCAAAAGTTGTAGCATCCCGAACTAAGCCTAGAGAAGTTGAAAATAAAATTATGATTGTTAAAATATCAGGCTTAACTACAGGTGACAAAAGTTGGACCTGGTAGCACTATTTTGTTTACTCAAGGTTGTATGTGCTAAAGTGAATAAAATGAAATTGTAGATACCTTGGAAAGATGACAATGAACTCTTGGCGGCATGGAGAGATGCAAGAACAGGATTTCCTTGGATTGATGCTATCATGGTTCAGGTTAGTCTAGTTTATCCTTTTCCATGACCATCTATACATTTAGGTAGGTGACCTTAGTTCTACATAGCCATAAGATAGCGAAACAGTTGTTTTATTTTTTGGTTGTAGCTTCGTAAATGGGGTTGGATGCACCACCTAGCACGACATTGTGTTGCATGTTTCCTAACTCGCGGAGATCTGGTATGTGTCTTAGCTTGGGAAATGATAGAGCATTGACTTTCTAGTTTATCTTGATGTCATTACTATATTTTCATTTCTCTCTCTCTGGATTTAGTTTGTTCACTGGGAGAAAGGTCGTGATGTGTTCGAGAGGCTTTTGATTGATTCAGATTGGGCTATTAACAATGGAAATTGGATGTGGTTATCGTGTTCTTCATTTTTTTATCAGGTTTGATTTGTTTCTTAGTAACTATCTTGATGTTAGAATTGTATTTTTTTTTTTCTCTTTGGAACTTCATACAACGATAAATTTTTTTCTCATAAAAGTACAGCGTGGATTCTCTACCACCATTATGAGGTAAATGGAATGATACTTGTTACAAGTGCTGAAAGCATTAAGCGAACACACAGCTTTAAATTTGGCGACCAGCTTTTACTTGCTGGATCATCTGAGTCAATTTTTTTAAGAAATGCTAAATATGGGATAAAAATACCATGACCATGTGAAATATAAATGATAATATTTCATAATTCTCTCTTTTTGTTGCAATAATTCACTTTTACATTTCATGATTTTGTTGGTTGTCCTTGGCTGTCAGTATAATCGTATATACTCTCCTGTCACATTCGGTAAGAAGTATGACCCGAGCGGTGACTACATTAGGCATTTTCTTCCGGTCTTAAAAGGTAAGCAAGGGGTTTGTTTGGATACTATTATTAGAACAGTTTTTGTTTTTTAATACAAAACTTTCCTGATGGTTTCTTTGAAATGTTTTTTATAAGAAAATTCTGTTGGTGTAGTATCATTACTGTCTTTCTAGGATAAATTGAATTTACAAGATCACATGCTTGTAAATAGTAGTTTTCAAAAATAGTTTTGCAAAGAATAATATGATTGAAAACAATTTCCCCTGCAAACCATGAATTACTCATGTTTCATGATTGATTTTGTGCTCTACTTTGCCGTTCTGAAATCCAACGTTTGATTGGCAGACATGCCCAAGCAGTACATATACGAGCCATGGACAGCTCCTCTCAGCATCCAAAAGAAGGCAAAGTGCATCATCGGTAAAGACTACCCAGAGCCAGGTTAGTTCTGAAATTTATTTTGAAATGGAAAAAACTTGATTTTCATTGAGAAAAAATGAAAAAAATTCACAAAAAGGAGCTAGACTACAAGAAGGAATTTCAGTCGAGATATAAGACCCATCAAATAGTTACGAACGAAAATAGAGGCCCAAAGAAACTTGAGTCAGTTTGACTATACTTTTGATTTTATATTTTCGATCCTAACAATTTCTTTATCCAACACTTGAGGATTCTATTGACATGGCTAAGTTAAGGACATGACTTTGATACCATGTTAGGAACAACGGACCTTCACAATGATATGATATTGTCCACTTTGAGCATAAGCTCTCCTTATTTTGCTTTTGGTTTTTCCAAAAGGCCTATCTATACCAATGGTGATGGTGTTTCTTACTTATAAAATTCATGTTATTCCTCTTAATTAGTCAAGGTGAGACTATTCCTCTCAATAATCCTCAACAAGGAGATGGCCGAGGGATGTATGTAGTCTTATATGATTGAGTGCAGAAAGCGATAAAATAAAGTATGGAATTTGGGTTCTCAAGAGAGTAATTGAAATATTCTCACGAGCTGCCCCAGAATTTCTAGGCTTATCTATTAGGAGACAGATAAAACGATCATTTTTTATAACACAGATCGAGTTATGCTGCATCTTCTTGAAGTTAGAATTCATTTACTTTTAGTCGATCATATTTGATTCACCAACTCAATCACTCAAGTCTACTGTTTTTCCTTTTCAGTGGTATCACATGATATAGCTACCAAAGATTGCAGGAGGAAGATGGCTGAAGCATACGAACTAAACAAAAGATTGAATGGTATGATAAGTGAAGACGATTTGGAGAACTTGAAACGAAGTTCAGAGGAGGAACAAAGCCAAAAGGTTCAAACGAAACGGAAAAGACAAACCCTCATTGACTGGATTCAAGCACCATAGTTATCTCCCAGGTTGCTGGAAGTTAAATGGAGATCACTGATGAAGATTAGTAGCTTAGCACTCACAAAAGCTCTTAACTTACTGAAGATTCCCCGTCACTATAGAATCACAATGACCCGAACTAATGTTTGTCATTTTTGCCTTTTTTATCTTAATCGGAGACTTTGATTAATGGTGTTGTTGGGATATGGAGCAATGACTAGATTTGGTCCATATATTTGGAAGATATTTCCTAAAAATAGGATAGAGATATACGGTAGAGATTTAGTAAAGATTCAATATATTTATTAGATTATATGTGGTTTAAATCTCTGTTGTACAATATCTTAAGTCATCTATATAAAACTTGTAGTCAATATTCCTCATTATTTTCTCTCTCCTATTATTGTGTCTTCTTGAATTTTCTCTCTCCTATTCTTTTGTTCCATTAGAGCTAACAACTAGTATTGATCGGTTCATTGAAGCTCACAAAGGAGGTGGAAAATTTTAAAAAGAATAACTTCTCCAGGGACATAATAGACTTCCCTACTGAAGCACACCCTCAGTAGGACACTCCCCTCTTGTGTAGGTTTCCCGAATACCATGTGGAACATCTTCAATCAAGATTTCCACTTCCTCTGCATCAATTGCTAATTTAGTTGGTCCATGGGCAGGGTGATTCGTGGAGCCCTTACACCATTTGGAGCGGCAAACAGTGAAATGGGAACGTGTAAGCAAATTTCTGTGATAATCATCCCTACCTCAATTTCATTGCCTGCATTGTCGTGAATTAATTTGATAATTCAAAATTGAAGGTTGCATCGATGGAATGTAAACCCCCTGCATCACAATGTTTAAAGGATCATGGATAGCTATGACTTCCATTACATCCACATCAAGCAAGAACCAGAAAGGCTTGAAAAAGGTCAGCATTCTCTCCCTCATTTCATTTCGAAATGCAGCACCTATACTACTTCGTTGAAGTACTTGGACTTGATATTTTGTGTGTATGTGGAGTCTGATGGACAATTCATTTCTCCATATGCATTCACTCTTCATTGAATTACAACTATTTTTCTAATCATGCCAGATGATTTCATCTTTCATAATCGTCCTCCAAATTATATTAGCATCTGACTCTAAATATTTCCTTTACAGCGTTCTTCTATTGACCATTAGAATCAATAAGCTTAGCCACCCTTCTAAAATTTCCATATTCAGTAGGACATAATCTTAAGAGTGGATGGACTAGGCATCCAACAACCCATTTATCTGATTCATTTACCATATCTTATTTCCCAACAAGTGTTTTTCACAAGGTCTCTTTCCCACATCAGGATTTTCCTTACAAAGCATGTGGTTCTTCTAGATTTACCCTCCAAGAAAAGAAGAGATCCATTAGTAGTTTCATTTTAAGATTTGACATATTAGAGACATTGATCTCTAGTCATTACTTTCGACCAATGAATTTATAGGACGAAAATTTGACGGTCTTAAAGAGAACTGATTCTGGAAGTTGAAAATTTGACTAATTAATTAGAATTGTTTACGAAAATAATTTTTTGAAACGTAGCCTTTAGTTACAATATATTCTTATAAAATGCTTTAAACAAACTCTGAAACAATTTCATAGTATCATTAAAGAAGATGGATGATCTGTGCAATATTGTCGCTTTTTATCCATGTTCCAAGAAAAATCTTTGCCATCTATATTTTTGTGTTAACTCAAGGTCTGATGTTTATATCATTAAACACGGGTAACTGACACGAAATCAGCCCACAACTTAGATACGTAAACCTGAAAAACAAATAGTTAAACTTTAATTAAATAATGCAATTAATAAAATGTGCTTATTAGTTACCTTTGACTAGTTTCATAAATTCATCGGATTTCATTAAATGCAATTTAAAGTGCATTTAATTCATCTCTGTCTTGAAGCTCAACTTTGAATAACATATAAGAGAGGTCTCCAATGTCTTCTAGAATTTTCTTTGATAGAAGTTCAAAGTTTCATCTACGACGGACCAGGAAGCTCTTGGAGGAGCTAACACGAAATGAGAAATACATTTGATTATGGCAACTAATAGATAGCGAAATTTTTGGTAGAAACTGAATAATCCCTGGGCTCGGGCAAGAAAAGGAAAAGGTAGTCATACTCTTACCTTTTCCGTCGGACGATAGGAAATTTTGAGTTGGAAGATTGAATCACACCAGGTAAGAAAGGCGGGCTTAGCAGGTTTCTCCAAAGGTATAAACAAAAAGAGAAAGCAACCAGTCCTGAAGTGGATACCGATATGCATACATTCTCGCATGGAAGAACCTAGCTGAATCAGATCAAGGGTCCTAACCAAGTTCGACTGACCTTCTTTGGCTGGCCCTTGCCCCTTGTAACGAGGTCAACTCGCACGTGTTTTTTCCTTTCGTTTAGCGAGATAGCTTACCAACTCTTTCGGCTCATAGCAGCAGTATGAAAAGCGGAATCCTCATCTTGAGTTGAGTCCGCATTGCCATACGAATCGACATCGGCCAAAATGAGAGCTCCTATTTTTTCTTTAACGAAAGAGAATCTAATAGTTTCGATAAAACCAACCTCTTTTAAAGAAGGAGTCACTCTGCCTTGATCACCGTGGACATATGCAGCTCCCACTTTACCTTCACCTACCGTGAAAAGGAAAGTTCCCTCACGATAGGCCCTCCTAGCTCCCGAACGTCTTTCTATCAATTGAGAGAGTTACAGAATAGTACAACAAACCAACATACTCGTCAGGGTTGAGGAGACAATCCGTGAGCTAATTGGGCTTCAAGATTGTTTATACGCGAAGAGAGATGACTTTTGACTTTCTACCTCAGCGTTTTGTGCCCGGTTTTGGTTGAGGAAAGGGTCTGATCTCTTTCATTCAAGCACATTGATGCCGAAGGAGTCTTCGGAACCGGTGGAGAGGCTATGATGATTTCAGGCTATTCAACTAGCATGACTAATACCACAAAGAAAGGGTATCTAAGTCACACTAGTGGAATTGCTTTTTCATAATAATTATCTCAATATATGATACCAAAAACAAAAGAATGATAAGGTAAGGGGTTTCAAAAGACAAAAGAATGACGATTCTAAGTGTGATAGCAAAGGACTCGCCCTTCCTTTTTGGCACAAGGACGGGAGAACCAATCCATCCGAGTTATCTACAATTTTTTTATTTATTATTATTAACAAAATCTACTTGTTTTGCTTCCTCTTTCATTTGAATTTCCAAATTAGGTCCGGGCTACGTGTCCTTTGGACCCTTTGCTTAGAAGTGGATTTAAACCACTGACACAAAGATTTTTCAGTCTTTGCTCTAACTAGCTGAGCTACCTGGACCACTTTCCTAATGTCTGTTTTTTTTTTTAGAATATGCCCTTCCTTACCACTTGACTAGTAAGGGAAAAGCCCTTTACTCAAAGAAATAGTTAGGGGTTGATTTGCTCGTTCGTCAAACTTTTGAGTCTTGAAACTGCCGCCTAATCTCCCAACATGCTAAAAAATCAAGAGTTGTCTAGGGGCTGGATAACCGGAGGGAGCTTGCTTCTGGAAAGAGGATAGGTCAGTTAAACAAAAACAAGGCGCAACAGGCTCTCTCTATGCTCCTAGTCACTAAGTTGTGCTATTCTGTCCTCGAGGGGACTCCACCAAGAGGTTCTTTCTCTCACGTAATTTCGCTCGCTACCGGTCCTAGATCAAAATTCATACCCTAGTGGTTTACCCAATATCATTGACTGTTGGAGCTTTGATTGTAAACCCACCCTGTCTTAACCACCCACTGCCCTTGTCTTAACACAATGCTCCTACTTCCCTTCCTCTCAATTTAAGGAAGATTCTCACTAACTTCTCTTTCTTAGTAGATAGGGTAGAGAATGAATGTGCTTGGGAGTCCCTTACAATATTAGGAAAATAATTCAATCCCACAGTAGAAGAGAACAAGAAAAAGCTCGTACCAATAAGGAACAATCCTTTTTTGGGGCGGAAGGACTTAGGCACACAACTCTTTATAGATTCGGAGCACGAACTTGTTGGTTGGTGGTGTCCATTCATTCAATTAACATCGGTATAGGGCACGACGAGGCAGTCTCCCGCGCGCTCGGGACAAGATTAGTAAGCATACATACCTAGCTCAGCCATTAGAGTTAGAGTCCATTCAAGTTAACTTACCACCAACGAAGAATTTCTCGTCCCTAGGATATGTAGATTCATTAGTGACCTGAGCTTGGTTCAACAAGTCAGGTGTAGATTTGATAGTGACAAAGGCAAGGGCTGCGAGAATGATCGTGGAGAACAAGGCTCGAGAGACCTACTATTCCAACCGAGTGAAGGTGACATCTCACTACTACCCGTATTAATTGCGTTGATTCCACCCCTCCACTATCAAATAAGGCAATGTCTCATGGTGGCAAAGAAAAAGAGGAAGCGTTCTTGTTGCGTGGACCCCATAATAAAGAAAGATGGAACAGAAGAAGCTTAGTATCAAGCCGTCTCATAGTCACCACTTGTCTGTCGTTTCAAGCTTTCAAAACAAGCAAAAAAACAATATACTATGGTTCTAAGCCTCGTTCAGCACCTCGAAATTTGTTTGCTAGAGGTACAATAAGATGGAGGGAGATCAACTGATAAGGCAGTTGAGCCCCGTGGTGACATTTCTTTTCTTTACCAAAACCATATGTCTCAGTTTGGGACCACAAGGTGAAGACAAAAGGGAGGGCATTTCTCAGTGGAAGAGCGCTATACGTTAAACATTTATCAGCGACAACGGAAAGAGGACCAATAAGGTGGGATCCGAAGGCTCAGTCCCTCAAAATGTACAGGAAGGGTCGACGTTGGCAAAAAGAGGCGAAGTCGAGAAAGAAGCGTGTATGGTACGGGTTTCGATAGAGATCTACTTGATCTAGTAAGCTTAGGTTAGTGGAGTTGTAAGTTAATATCGACAGGTTTTAAAGCTTCAAGCTTACAAAACAAGACCTAAGGAGTTTGGAGCCTTTGAATTCTCCACTGGTAATGGGAAGATGAGCTTCCCCATTGGAATGGTATCTGCTCGAGGGAGCCTGTCCATGCCTGCTTATCCAGACCAAACAACAACCTTTGGTCCTTCGAGTTGAGGCTCAAGGTAGGAATCAAGGGTATGGGTTCAAGGCTGCTCTACTTATTGGGAATGGGATCAGGCACATGACGAATGGGACCCCGCGAGATGTGGATGATGGAGCTGTTTGCTACTAGTCTTCTATACGCGGACGCATAATCCATTTTGATTGTGGAAGTAGGTCGCTAATTCAAATGAGGAATGACATATGCAATTAACTAGACACCATATTAGAAAATGAATGGCCAATTTGGTGCTTTTGATGGCCCATCCCTTTCATAATTGCAACGCAGAGCAACAAGCCACAAGAGAGATATTGCTCTTTTCCTGCTCGCAAACAAAAACTCCATCTTCAGCCCCTATCCCAAGTAGAGGAGCAGCGCTTTCTGATTCAATTGCTTGATTCACTAGGCTAGGTTAAACCTTCGACACCAGCACAGGATTTGCACAAAGAGAAAGACAAGATCGTCTAAGGCGCAAAGCCCTTATTGTCCAATCCAAACCTCCCCTCCTCCCTATTCTGTAACAAGAGCATTTGATGCTTCCTGTACTAATCGAAGGGTAAGCCTCGGGGCGGAATTCCCTTCACTCTCTACATTTTGCTGAGCTGCATGTGGTGCAACCAAGTTCGGTAGGTGATATGAATCAAGAGACATCAATCATACAATATGCTTCAATGAAGATATGAAGAAAATATTGTTGAAATTATTAAAAGTTATTTCAATTATGGCACATTGAAGAAGAATGAAGTTTCATGTTATAAATTTTGGGTGGATTACATTTTAGAGTAATTTATAGTTATTGTATTTCATTAATGTATTTTAAGACTTTTTATTTACTTTAGGTTACAATTACATAATGGTTAATTATAACCATTAAGTATGAATGTTACAACTATTGGAATGCCTTTAATAGTTTCATTTTGAGGCTATATAAAGACATGTATGTTGTATTTGTAAGGAGACTTGAAAAATATAGTAAAAGAAGCATTTGTGCTTTTCTTTAGCCAATGACTAAGTTTATTTGCAATTCTATGTAGTTTAAGTTGCATGTAGAATCATTTAAGCTCGACATGATCAATCTTGCTTGTGGAGTGATTCGAATCTCAAACAAGTGTTTGAGATATTTGATCAACAAAAATCATTCAAGCAAACATGATCGATCTTGCTTGTGGAGTGATTCGAATCTCAATCAAGTGTTCTTGCCTTGAGATATTTGATCAACGAGGTAATCCGAATCTTACTCCCCTTGTAGTGATTCTTTATCTTATCACGTTCACTCTTTGGTGTTGGCAAATCCATAATGAATTTAACTTTGTCTCTATCAAATGCTACTCTACTTTTACCAACTATGAAGCCAAGAGAGTGAACTTTTTTCATGCAAAAACTACACTTATTAAAATTAAATTTCTCGTTTCGATGTGTAATCAAAACTAATTTAACATGCTTCACATGCTCAAGCAAAATCTTCAAATAAATTATAATATTATCAATATAAACAACATGTTTTCTCAGATATTTTCTCAAAACATTATATATTAAGCGCATAGGTGTACTAGGAGCATCAGTTAACCTAGAAGGCATAACAAGCCATTCATAACAATCCGAACTTAATATTGAAAGCTGTTTTTCATTCCTCTCCTACATGCATTCTAATTTGATGATATCCAGATTTCAAAATAATTTTTATAAATAAACATGAACCATGCAATTCATCAAGCATATCGTCTAGCCTAGAAATAGGATGTCGATACTTTACCGTGATTTTGTTGATGGCTCTACAATCCACGCACATGCGCCACGTTCCATCTTTCTTTGGCACCAATAAGACTGGTACAGAATATGGACTCAAACTCTCTCGTATATAGCCATTCTCCATAAGCTTCTCTACTTGCCTTTGAATTTCTTTAGTCTCAGTTTGGGTTGACTCTATAAGTTGACCTATTAGGAATTACTGCCCTTGGAATGAAGTCCATTTTATGTTCAATACCTCTAATGGGAGGTAGTCCTTTAGGGACTTCATCTTGGAATACGTCATCAAATTCCTGTAAAAGAGATTGAAACATACTAGGCAAAGACAAATTGTTATTGTTAGAGACCAAACCTTCTTCCTTGTACACAAGTACAAAGATGGTTTTTTGTGAGAACATTGCCCTTCTAACCTCTCCAACTCTAGCCAAACAATTCACATTCTTTCCTTTTTTTTTTCAATTTCATTCTTTTTTTCACTATGTTTTTCTTTTTGACTCTTCTCTATTTTTTCACTCAACTCTTGTTTTTCTTTCAACTCTTTTTTCCTCAAACTCTTTCTTTTTTTCTTCCAACTTTAATTGATCAGCAAATACATTTGCAGAACTCGAAGGTACAAGAGTGGTTTTTCTACCATCTTTTACAATAGAATACCAATTCAAATAGCCATCATACATAACCCTCCTGTCAAATTGCCATGGTAGGCCAAGCAAAATGTCTCCAGCATGCATTGATAAAACATCACAAAGAACTTCATATTTATATTTTCCTAAAGTAAAAGATATTAAAGCTTGAGAAGTTACCTTCGTTGTTTCACTGTCATTGAGTCATTGAAGCTTGTAAGGTTTAGGATGGTGTTGGGTTGGAATTAGCAACCTTTTGATCAACATTGTACTTACGACATTGGTGTAGCTTCCACTATCAATTACAAGATTAGAAGGAGTTCCACTGACTAAACACCTTGTGTGAAATAGGTTGTCTCTTTGATCATCAACATCCTTCTCTGTAACTTGAGTTTTATAAGAAGTCTTCTGGTAACAAGTACCAAATGACTCCCATCTTTAAGTTCCTCCTCATTCTCCTAGATTTCCTCCTCAACTAGCTCATCATGGTCACTTTCCTCACTATCTGTGACAACTTGTCCATTCTTGATGATCATGACTCTCTTGTTAGGACAATCACGACTAAGATGACCAATTCCTTAACATTTCCAACATTTGATGTCTCTATTTCTTTCTCGAATCTCCTTATATTCCTCCGCTTTCTCTTTACACTTGGAGGTCTCAGCTTTGTTCTTTTGTCAAGATCATACTGCCTCCAACTTTGAAATCTATCTTTTCAATATTTGCATCATTTTTCCAAGTGTTGAAAGTAGTAGACTTTGAAATACCATACCTCTTCGAGTTCTCCTTCTCCCAAGCTAGTTGCCTTTCAATTTTGACAGCAAGGTGTAACAATTCTTGCATATCAAAGTACACTTGCCTATCCACTTGATGAACAAGTAGTCGGTTTAACCCACCAAGAAATCTAGCCATTGTATCATCCTCATCTTCATCAATACATGCTCTATTCATAAGGGTCTCCATTTCTTTGTATTATTCTTCAACACTTTTGGATCCCTGTTGTAAAGTATAAAGTTTTTGCTTGAGTACTAGAGAATAATGCTTAGGAATGTACCTTTTTCTCATTAATGTCTTCAATTCCTCCCACGTTTCAATTGGTTCTTCATAATTTCTCATCCACTCTGATTTTAAAGATGTCCACCATATAATAGCGTAATCACAAAATTCAGCCACAGAAAGCTTCAACTTTCTTTCTTCACTGAAATTGTTGCAATCGAAGACATGCTCAATTTTGCTCTCATATTGCAAATACTCCTCTGGATCAGATCTCCCATAGAAAGTTGGAATTTTTAGCTTTACTTCCCCAACTCCTTTTTCTTTTTCTCTCTCATACTAGTACTCCCTCTCAATTCTTTTTGGTGCTAAAATTTCTCTACCCCTTCTTCTGACTCTTCCTCTCCCTCGACCGACATCTCTCCCTCCCCTAGGACTATGTTCCGCTAAAAGGGTGACATTGTCATCTTCTTCATTTTCAACTCCTTCATTCAAGAGTATTTCCCTCCCTTGAAGATTACCTAAGGCTATTTCAATTCGCTCTATTCGGTCTGTCAATGTACTAATAACTTGATTCAAACGAGTAATAGTTCAGGTCTGTGCTTCTCTCCACCTAGTTTCATTGATCTCCCCTCCATTTCCTCTGTCTTGGTTCATGATTGTACAAACAGTAGTGGAATATGTTTAGGACCTCACACACTCAACTCACTGATTTTACACTCAGGGACACTCGTGTTAATACACACAAAGGTAGGCTGTTTGGAAAAGTGACTAAATTATGATCAAGGTAGGCTAATATATCGGTAAAGCAATTTTGATAGTAGCAAGCTATTCAAGACAATCAAGATAAGTTAATTATGAAATAAAAATAAAATAAAACAAGAGTGAACAAACAAATAAGGGACACGAAGATATTTTTGGATATAATTGCACACTGAAAAAAAAAATTCCAAAAATAATGGTCGTGAAGATTGAACACAACAATTCTAGATTTATATGCTTTAGGAAAAAATGAGAATTGAAATTTATTTGATCTTCAAATAAACGTGCAAATGATCTAATAATAAAGATTTATTAAGAGCAATATGATAAGAATTTTTTTTTTTTCAAGATCTAAATATGATCTTTAAGAGGATGCTAAGAACAAAATAGAAAGATAATGAAGAACGATGGAAATGGCAGTAAGAAAATAAATGACAGCTTTAAAGAAACGATAAACAATGCCAGAAATTAAAGAGAAACTCAATTCTAGAGTCGGCCACAAAGATGTAACCTACACTATGATACCAAATTGATAAGACAACCCTAATTCTCAGCCCAACGATCCAAGCTTTTGTTTTAGCAAGAACCCTTGAATCAAAGTAATTAACACCTCCTTATACGAAATTTGGATCAACCAAGAGATAAGGCTAGAAATAGATTACCTCTTACGATCGAAAATCTAGAAGCAAGATTTGGAACCTTGTTCTAAATTGAGTCACTCCATCATCTAACTTGATCAAGACTTGATTGAATGGCTCGAGTACAATTCTACCACAAGAATTGCTTGAAACTTAGAAATGACAAATATGATGCTAGGATTTCTAAGGAAACGTCTCAATTTGAGATCTGAATTACATTCATCCACAAATTTGCATTTTACATAACATATTGTGGGTATTTATAGTCTCCTGACAAAAGACGTTTGTGGACGGGATTTATTCCTGATTCCCTTTAATCTCCACAAAAGAATAAGTCAAATTGACCATTTGACTTTTACATAATTTATAAAATTAAAAATAATTATTTTTAACAAATGTGGATGTGTTTGAGTGGCTAATGAGACAAGTTTGAAATCAATTGAGTTCTTTGCGCGTAGGTTTGAATTCTGTTGTTGACATATTTTTGAATCTTATAGGTCGATTTGTTACATCGTGATTCTTATCAACTCTGTGGGGCGCTCCTCCTCCTCCGTTTTCTTTCTTTTTTTTTTTTTTTTTTGAGTGAATCCCAAAGAAGGTCCTGTGGGTATGATTGAACAACCTCTGAAGGAGAAGGGGATGCCTGTGTTTGTTGTTGATATGGGTCAAGAGGTAGAGGTATCGGTCACCCAAATTCTTGAGTTTGAATAGGGTCGGGGTTCATCATATTGAAAAGTGATATGGCTTCGGTTTCGATGAAAATAGAAAGTATAGAACCTACTATCCACCCATGTCTGATCCCCTAAACAACCTACATACAAAGATGAGAGTTGTTGAAGAGCCTTTTTAACGACTTATACCCTAAAGTATGACACGCACTAGATGTAATGGAACGGACGGGATGAAACCCAGAAGAAAACTACAATAAAAAAAGAATGGAAACTTCCCCACATTTTAAACACAACTTCCATAAAATCTTCAATCCTCATTCGTTCAAAATCTCCATTGTTTATTGCTCTCTCCAAGCTTCTAATTTTATTTTTATTCATCTTATTCTTGAGAGAGATTTTTATTGTATTGTGAGAAAATAGTTGCGAGTGCTTCAAATTGTAAATCTACTCTTTGAGAGAGTTGTGGTGTGCTACTACCAAATTCAAATACTTGTACCGGTTTGATCCTGCGTCGTGGAAAGAATTGAGTTTGGTCTTGAACTCGTAAAAAAAGCGGTGTAGCGATTTGGCTCTGATCCGTGGAAAGAGTCAAGAAAGTTGTTTATTCAAATTTCCAAGAGGCACTTAGGAAGTGGAGTAGGTCGAGTTTGACCGAACCACCATAAAACTACGGTGTCATATTTTCTAACTCTTTCCTATTTATTTTCAAACTTGTTATTGTGATTTATTGCATGTTTTAGTTGATTATTATTTTGACTTGAATTATTTTGTTCTAGTAATTATCGTCTTCTACTTATTTGTAAAAAGTTTCATAATTAGAAAAATTAATCACGTTTAAATCCGTTTATCGTTAAAACCCAATTCACCCCCTCTAGGGTTGCCATACCAATCCAACATCTTCTCCTTCTTCTTACGTTGTTCATGTGCCTTGAGAGAACCGGCGAGCTCATTGACCGTGAACGTTGCTAGATCCTTTGACTCTTCTATCGCATATACAACATTCTCGAATTTGTCGGTTAATGACCTCAAGATCTTCTGCACAACCCGTGTCTCAAGTAATATTTCTCCGTTTCGATTTAGTTGATTGGTCACGGTCTGTACGCGCGTAATGTAGTCAGATACATTTTATGAATCCTTCATGCTCTCCAACTTGCCACGCAGAGTCTGGAGACGCACTTACTTGACTAGGTCGGTTCCTTTGAATACCTTTTCTAAAGTGTCCCACGCTTCTTTTGAAGTAGTTGCCCTTGTAATCTTCTCAAAGTCCGACTCGTCAACAACTCGAAACAACATGTATAATGTTGCCTTATCCTTTGATCGCAATTCTTTTAGCACCTTGTTTTGCGTCGCCGTATAACTTGTGGTATTCTTCGGTTCTTCGAAATCTTCTTCAACCAACTCCTATACGTCTTGTAAACCAAGAAGAGCTTTCATTTAGATGCTTCAATTCTCATAGTTTGTTTTCGTTAATCGTGGTAGCGACATTTGTCCCATCATGTTTGCCATCGGCTCTGATTCCAATTTGTTGAAAATAAAAGCTCGCTCTAAAACTAACTTGTTAAAATAACACTCACGAAACTGTGAAGGAGATGTCGAGAAGGGAGAGAAGGAGACAAAGAATTCTGAAAAACCCTTTTTCTATTACACTATACACTTCACAATTTCTCTATGCTTGCTGTGCTCTTTACCATGGAAAACAAACTAATTATAGGTTTTCTAAAAGCTAAAAATGGCTATCCCATATGCCATCATTTTCTAACCTACTATTCCTTAAATAATTCCCCGAAATAGTTATTGGCCTTTCAATTTTCTTTTTTTTTTTCCTTTCAACGACTCAATTTCAAAAAACCAAACTTAACAAAATTAAAACGACCTTTTACCATTTAAGTTTATTTCCAACATTTTTCAGCAGCATTTCTTTCAAAACACAAAAGTCAGAGTTAGTGCTCATTGACCACTTTTTTGTTGTTTGAAGTCAATGAATTCCTTTCTTATCTTATCACAATTTAAGTTGGAAATGCTTTTAGCGCGTATTCAAACTTCTAAAGTTCAGGAGGTTTTCGATTTGTTAGTGAAAGAGTGAGTGATTAAACGATTGATGAGAAGATTGTATTATGAAGTGCAAGAAGGCTATATATATATAGAATATAAAAAGATATTAAAAAATCTACCTAGAAATCTCCATAAAATCTGGTAACAAATCAAAACTAAATCAACTCCTAACTATTAGGAGATTTAATCATAAATACTAACTGACAACAATCTAAACAAAGATGTGATCTTTAACACTCCTCCTTGTTTAGATGATGTGAACTCCAAGCTTTTTCCTGAACACCCATCTAACTCCAATTAACTTTCTGTTTAGAGGTCGATCAACCAACTCCCAGGTTTTATTTTTCTCGATCACTGAAAGCTCCTCCTCTGACAGGTGCATCATCAACGAAAGCATCTCGTCGTTCATCTTTAGACTCTTCTTGTTGTTCATCTTTAGACTCTTCTAGTCATTCATCTTCAGACTCTTCTAACATGCTACTAAAGATTAAATTGTTTGGTGCATTAGAAATTTGATTCACCATCATCAATTCTTCTCAATTTCATTGCTCATTTCCAGCAAAATAAACATCTCGGCTCATAAAAACACGACTAGTGTGTGGTTGAAAAACTCTGTAAGCTTTGGATATTGTGCTATACCCAACAAAGATGAGAGCTTCTGCCTTTTTGTCAAACTTATCACGCTTGACCTGTGGAATGTAAGTGAAACAAAGATACCCAAATACTCTAAGGAACTTTAAAGAAGGTTTGTACCCATACCAAACTTCAAACGGTGTTAGGTCCTTCACAGCTTTTGTTGAAATTCGATTTTGCAAGCACACAACAGTGTTTGCTGCTTTTCCCCAAAAACATTTTGGAAGATCCTTCTCATGAAGCATGCATCTCGTTATCTCCATTATGAATCTATTCCTCCTTTCACTGACGTCATTCTATTGAGGATGTGTGGTGCTGTCAATTGATGTTCAATTTCAGACTCTTCACAAAAACTTGTTAAAAGTTTCTGAAGTGTACTCCTTGCCATTATTTGATATTATAGTCTGAATCAAGCATGCACTTTCATTCTCAACTCTAGCTTTGAATTTCCAAAATACACCCGCAACTTTTGACTTTTGCTCACAAAGATCAGTATGAACCAGTTTGAGAATAAGCGTTGGTCAATTACTTGATAAAGGCTATAAAGTGTTGTTTGAGAATAAACAGTGCTTGATCAAAGATGCTAGTGGCAAAGACTTGTTCAATGTCAAAATGAAAGGAAAAAACTTTGCTCTAAAGACGACGACCTTTATATCCAAAGCTAGTGCCACTGAGATTTAGCACAAAAGACCTGGGCACTTTCATGATTTAGGTTTGCTTCAGATGCAGTAAAAGAAGCTGGTAGAAGAACTCGCTGACATTTATGGTGACATGCCTCTTTGGTCGTACTTGTAATTTTGGGAAGCAACATAGGCAACCCTTTCTTAAACAGGCATGGAGAGCCTGAAAAAAGCTGCAACTAGTTCATACTAATCTTTGTGAGCTAAAGTCAAAAGTAATTGACCCAATAATCGACCATCTTGAGCAGCAAGAGAAAGCAGGACCAACTACGATCAAGGAAGAGAAAGCGGGAGTAGCAAGCAGATGTAGGAGGGACAAACCTCATTTTTCTTTCATCATTGGTAGAGATGGTGTTGGGTTTTATGTCCAAAAACTCATAGGTTGTAAACAAAAACATATTATGTTTTCAATAAAGTTATTATTGATGTTTGTTCAATAAAGGTTGTTATTGAATAAAGTGAAAGTTACAATCATTAATCTAAATCTAATAAACTAAGAACACTCTGGCTATGGTATTATTACTTGAACTACATATAGAGAAATAAGAGTGGATCAAGTTCAAGTATGTAGTCAAAATGATCTATAGTATAGGGATAAGGTTGAGTATTTTATTTTAGGGACACTATGGATGCGGCCCATTTTTGTATATGATATAAACAATGTAATCACTAAATTGTACATGTGGAGAAGTGTGAATGGGGACGTCCTATGCAATGAATATTGGATAAGATCAGACCATGAAGAAAACCACTCTCACTTTATGATACCGTTTACTGTTGAGACTGATTTTTTTATTCGATGACCTAGGTAACTCGATCTTAATCCTGAGCTAACTATGAACTCATGTTTATTCGGAATTATCCTTAGATTTACATGGGTGAGAGTGGCCCGAGTTTGCCGACTCAAAAAATCTCCCATTTCAGGGGTAAGACTGGGTGAATAGCTGGGGATAGAGTGTAAGATGGAACTCACTCCTACCCGCTTTTAGGGATAGTAGCGAGGTTGTTCCCTTAAGTACTTACTCCAAGTCTTGAACAAGGGACCCACCATCTCATTGGCCCAAGAGGAATTCAGTTTGGTGGTTGGACCACAAACCAATTGTTTAGTAAAGGATTAGTGGGACTCAAGGAACAAGAAGTAACTTTAGTGGTAAAACCGGTAAATTGACCCAACTCTAGTTACGAACAACCTGTGAAGGATCGACTTACTAATCATGGTTATATCAAATGGACAGAAAAATATCTACAGTGAGGGGAGTGCAACTACTAGGCTATAGTGGAGTGTCCTAGTAGGTAACAAATGTTGGTTAATAAGGTTAATGAATTTAGCCGGTTAATATCGGATCGTTGGAGCCTATGATCTGTAGGTCCATTAGGTCCCCCTGCTAGCTCATATCGAACTAAACCTTAGAACAATGTGACGAGTGAGTTCGAAGTGTTCGAATTCAAATTAGGGAATATACGCTAAATATATATGATATATTTAACCGCATTTTGTTTTAATTATGAATTAAACAAAATGAGAGAATTAGAGATATTTAAATAAGATTTAAATATTTTAATTATGAATAGGGATTCATAATCAATATGTGCCGGAATTGATTGGAATTGACATTTTATTTAATATTAAATATTAATTAAATTGTTTAATTAATCATTTAATATTATTTTGATTTGAAATTAATTATTTAAATTAATTGTTGAATTGAAATAAAGAAAGTCAAAATGTTTAACTTCACCTAATAAAAAATTAATGTTTGAGTTAGTGAAATATTGAGTGTTAATATTATAGTTTAACCAAACTTGCATCTTTGCCACATAATCCCAAAGTTTGAGTGGAATTTTGAGTGTCAAAATTTGGTTAACTCAAACTTGCATGCTTGCCACATAATCCCATTCAGTGTCAAAATTTGGTAATCTCAAATTTGCATGAACATTCAAATATGACTCTATAAATAGAGTGATCAAGCTACCTGTAAAGTTGGCTTGAAAAACTTTGAGAAAATCTCTCAAAACTCTCTCTTTACATATACTAAATTCCTATCAAGTTTAGTCACTCACCGGATTCCACAATCCAGTTCTAAGGCCGGAGAATAGTAGGGAAGACACTAGTGGCGGTTCGTGACCGGTTCGTGAGGAAAAAGGAATTTGAACTACAAAAGGTTATTATTCAAACTCATTGAGCTTTAATGCTTTTGAACATGCTAGCTAATTTACTATAATTAATGTACTTAGAGTGCCTAAGATCCAAATTGCTTCTGATACGTGTTATAGTAACACCATCAGATGGAGCACAGACAAATGAAGGAAGGAACCATGGAAAGAAGGGGCACCACAATCAAGAAATTCATTCTTGTTACGCTAACTCATGCATATAGAAAACCTACCACAAAGGAGGAGTTGGTGAGAGATCAGCTTAGGCAACTAGTCGACAGCAGGGCCGTTCTAGTGGCAAAGGAACCACATAGTGAAGGTACCTATCACCTGAATGCGGGGGTATTCAACAGGAATGACTTCAAGCATACTCCCACTAAGAAGATAAGAGAGTACTTTACCGAGTGGGAGGGCGGAGCACTCAATGTGAAATTTCACAAAGCCGAGGCTCCCATATGGTTGTATCTCATAAAAAAAAAAAAAAAAAAAAAAGAAAAGCTGCTTGTCTGGAGGGAATACATAGACGAAGAAATAATTAACAAATTGTAAACACTAGGAAATAGCGCAATCAGTCTCGTCAGAGTCAGCAAGAACAAGTCATAGACAAGCTTCCTAAATGTCAAGATTGGTTCCAAATTTATAATGATCCGGTCTTAAGGAAGCTTTCCGTACAGCCCTATGAGAGCATTTAGAATCTATACGAGGATTCACAGGTAGTTCAAGATATGCAAACTACTTTGGGAGAGATCTTTCTGTATTATTTTTAGAGACATGGACAACCGGAGAAGTATGAGTTTGAAGAGCTAGAAGAGATCGATATTCACTCACTTATTTCTCAAAATCTTCGGCCCCAACCCAACCAAACTATTAAAGAAAATGAAAACATTGTGATTATGACATTTTGTTTTGGTCTTGACGTGTTTGAAAAAGATAGAGATATGATTTGCACTAGAACACTGACGATAGACCCACCGGGAACACATTCACTACTGGGCATTGACATCTTAATGCGTTGCAATCTGGACATTGATCGATCTTTATGCTTCCTAGCAGCTATACAATTCGAATCGACTACCACTATAAAGACCGCTCAAGTTCTTGAGACCCGGATTAATCACTTCGCAGTAGAGAACACGAGGGATGAGCGATGATCGACCTACCTCATTTTTGCATCGCTTTACCCGCTTGCTGAAACCTCCCTCCATAGCTGATTGAATGTTTGGATAGCCACTTAACAGTTATGAATAATGCAACATGAGGAAGAGTAAACCCTATAGTCACATATTACTAGACTTCCTCTATCCCACTCCCCTCCCCATCTCTCTCGACCCATTCACTAAAGTATGTTGGGTTGGAATGCCTCTATTCCTATCCCATCCTTGATTTATGATCTCTAGGCCTTCCCGCTATCAGTCCTCGTGCAAAAGCATGAATGTGAAAGACTGACTTCTTTCCCCCTTCAAATTGATAGGGGTAGGAATTCCTAGAAGAGTCTCGAAGGTCATTTTGTCATCAGTGGAGAAGCATGCGTGATACAAATACTCCTTTATGCGAATGTTTTGGTTTTCAAAAGACGAGTAAGTGATAGGGAGGTGGAAGGGAGTTTCGGGAACAAAGCCCCCAAATTTCAAAGTTCGGCCCTACCCTCTCGTATATTTTCCCTATTTAATCTATATCAACAAAGCCAACCAGAAAATCTACTTGTCAATGAATTCTTGGTGTAATACTAACACTACAATGATTTGTGTCAGAATTTTTCACTGATTAGGTGTGAGCTTACAGGGCTAGGGCTCATTCGTGTAAGAATTAGGAATTCCTCTTCCAACTCGTCCCGAAATGGGCGTTATGGCAAAGAATAAGAAGAACAAATGGTGCCTCCACAAGTTGACATCCGATCCAACCTAGTAGTAGTAAGCAATCGGCAAAATGCAACCAAAATAGTCCCTGGTGAATAGGGTGAAAACTTGAACTACACACATACAAACTTTTTTAAAAAAAAGGTAAAGCCAACAGACATATAAAAACTGGTGCTACTGCGGCTACACCTCCCGCTTTGTCAGGTATACTACGAAGAATGGCATGTATCGGTAGGAAATACCATTCCAGCACAATATGAGGCGGGGTGGGCATCAGATTAGCAGGTATATAATTGTTGGGATGCCCCCATAACATTAGGAGCATAAAAAATCCAAATGGAAAAAAAGATAGCAAAAACTACCCAACCTACTAGATCCTTTACATAAAAATAAGGGTAAAAAGAAATTTTATCCATTTATGAATTTACACCCAATGGATTATTGGATCCATATTGATGCAATGCAACCAGATAAAGAAGATTGGCGCATGCTAAAAGAAAAGGGAGTTGAAGACTAGAAAAATGATTTAAGGTGCCATTGTCCACGAAGAAACCACCTCAAAGCCAAGTCACTATGGTATCTCCTACAACAGGTAAGGCACTAGCTTAGTTGCTCTCCAAAAGCTCATTTTACCCCAAGGTAATACGTATCCTGTAAAAGCTGTCACAATCATTAATAGGAAGATTACAACTCCAAGACACGGAACAAATTCCCTAGGACTGCTATAACTATCATGATATAGACCACAAAAAATATGAACGTGAACCACAATGAGAAACATACTAGCCCCATTAGCATGCATATAACGGAGCAACCAGCCCCTTTCAACACTCTCATAACATGTTCTACGCTGTTGAAAGCTAGATCCATATGAGGTGCGTAATGCATAGCTAAAAAAACGCTAGTAACTATCTGAATGACTAAACAAAGACCTATTAACAGACCGAACCCCCACCAATAACTAAGATTACTCTGGGTTGGATAATCTATCAAATGCTGATTAAGTGTGGAGGATATAGGTTGTTTAAGAAGAGAGAATCGTTGGTTTCTTTTAGTCATTTCTCTTTCCTATCGTGACAACTCTTGTTCCCCCACCTTTTTAGCGTTCTGGGGGCTGCCTTTTGTTGCTTTAGAAAGGAGAGAATTTCATAAAGTCACTCTCTCCAACCTTTTCTATCGAGATTGAGAAGTAGGGCGAGAGAAAGTCTATATGATATTTGTCTTGGTTTTTCCAATGAAACGAAACACTTTTTTTTGTGTTTATCATTCGTAAGGCTCAGTCCCACACTTTGACTTCAATGATGGGAACAACTTTCGCACTCTAATGAACAACAGTTCTTCATCTTACTTTACTCTATTTAAAATAGTGGCCGATCCCTCGAGAGTTATATTGGTAACATCTTATGTTCACACGGTGATATTCTATCTTTCTAAGAGTCAATACTACCCTCTACGTACTACCCGCTTCATTAGAATCTCTGATCCGAGATAAAGGATTACTCCATTAGGTCTTTTCGTTCTCGAGCCGGCTGGTAATGGACCTACTTACCTTTCTTGTGGACCATTAGGTGAGCTAACCCTGGTTCTATTGGTTTGGTGGTTATTACTATTAAAGATTACGTGTTTGTTTAGATTGTTGTATTTGATTAAATCTTCTGATAGTTAGGAGTGATTTGTTTCTGATTTGATTAGATTTTGTTTTGATTTGATTTGTTTATTGGTTTGTTACTAGATTTTATGATTTCTAGGTAGATTTTCTAGATATCTCTTTGTATTCTATGTATATATATAGAGCATTCTTGCTCTTCATAATTCAATCTTCTTATCAACCATTCAATCAATCACTATTTCACTAACAATTGGTATCAGAGTTATTTTCTTAAGGGATCTGAGATCAAGATGGAAGGAGAATTCAGTTTTTCAGCTGTTGCATCACCAGTCTTCAATGGAGAAAATTATCAAATGTGGACAGTTCGTATGGAGACTTATTTGGAGGCCTTAGATCTTTGGAAAACAATAGAAGAGGATTACGAGGTCTCTCCGCTTCCAGCAAATCCTACTATAGCACAAATCAAATTACAGACGGAAAAGAAGACAAGGAAATCAAAGGCGAAAGCTTGCCTATGTGCCGCTGTATCTCAAATGATCTTCATGCGAATAATGTCCCTCAAAACAGCAAAGGAAATCTGGGATTATCTCAAGGCCGAATATGAAGGAGATGAGAGGATTCGTAGAATGAAAGTCCTGAATTTGATTAGGGATTTCGAGTTGCAGAAGATGAAGGAGTCTGAATCGGTGAAAGAGTACTCTGACAGACTTCTCAACATTGCCAACAAGGTGAGATTGCTTGGCTCTGTACTAAATGATTCCAGACTCATTAAAAAGCTGCTAGTCACTGTTCCAAAGAAGTTTGAAGTCACCACTGGAGAACACCAAAGACCTGTTAAATATTTCTCTTACAGAGCTCTTGAATGCTTCACAAGCACAAGAGCAAAGGAGGTCTATGAGGCAAGAAGGGGTGATTGAGACATGTTAAGCATCAAGACAACAACAGGTATAAAAACAAGAAAATTTTCAAAAATCAATTGACGTATGGAGATTCATCTGCAAATTATCAGAAGACAAAAGGAGGAGGTTTCAAAAAATCCTATCCACCTTGCCGCCATTGTGAGAAGAAAGGTCATCCACCATACAAGTGTTGGAGAAGACATGACGCCTTCTGCTCCAAATGCAATCAACTTGGACATGAAGTTGTGATCCGCAAAGCCAAAGATCAGGTGAAAGAAGTAGAAGCACAGGTAGTTGATCAAGAAGAGGAAGAAGAAGATCAATTGTTTGTGGCCACTTGTTTCTCAGGCAAAGAATCAAGCGAGAATTGATTGACAGTGGGTGCACAAATCATATGACATATGACAAGGAGTTTTTTGAGGAAGTCAAGTGAGTGAGGATTGACAACGGTGAACACTTGGAAGTCAAAGGAAAAGACACAATAGCTATAACAAGTTATGAAGCTACAAAATTTATTCTAGATGTTTTATTTGTACCTAAAATTGATCAAAATCTCTTAAGTGTTGGTCAGTTACTTGATAAAGGCTATAAAGTGTTGTTTGAGAATAAACAATGTTTGATCAAAGATGCTAGTGACAAAGACTTGTTCAATGTCAAAATGAAAGGAAAAAGCTTTGCTCTAAATCCGATGGAGAAAGAGCAGATGGCCTTTATATCCAAAGCTAGTGCCATTGAGATTTGGCACAAAAGACTTGGGTACTTTCATCATCGAGGTTTGCTTCAGATGCAGTCAAAGAAGTTGGTAGAATGACTCGCTGACATTGATGATGACATGCCTCCTTGCCGTGCTTGTAATTTTGGGAAGCAACATAGGTAACCCTTTCCTAAATAGGCATGGAGAGCCTCGAAAAAACTCCAGCTGGTTCATACTGATCTTTGTGGTCCTTAGCGAACACCATCATTAAATGGTAATCTTTATTACATTATTTTTATTGATGATCTAACCAGAATGTATTGGAGTTTCTTTTTGAAGCAAAAGTCAGAAGTTGCAGGTGTATTTTGGAAATTCAAGGGCAGAGTTGAGAATGAAAGTGCATGCTTGATTCAGACTGTAAGATCAGATAATGGCAAGAAGTACACTTCAGAAACTTTTAACAGGTTTTATGAAGAGGCTGGAATTGAACATCAGTTGACAACACCATACACTTCTCAACAGAATGGCGTTAGTGAAAGGAGGAATAGATTCATAATGGAGATGACGAGATGCATGCTTCATGAGAAGGATCTTCCAAGATGTTTTTAGGGAGAAGCAGCAAACACTTCTGTGTACTTGAAAAATCGAATTTCAACAAAAGCTATGAAGGACCTAACACCATTTGAAGCTTGGTATGGTTACAAACCTTCTTTAAAGTTCCTTAAAGTATTTGGGTGTCTTTGTTTCACTTACATTCCACAGGTCAAGCGTGATAAGCTTAACAAAAAGGCAGAAGTTGGCATCTTTGTTGGGTATAGCACTATATCCAAAGCTTACAAAGTTTTTCAACCGCACACTAGTTGGGTTATTGTGAGCCGATATGTTCATTTTGCTGAAAATGAGCAATGGAATTGGGAAGAACTGACAAAGGTGAATCAGGTTTCTAATGCACCAAACAATTGAACATTTAGTAGCATGTTAGAAGAGTCTGAAGATGAACAACAAAATGATTTAGTTGATGATGCACCTGTGAGAGGTACAAGGTTACTGTCTAATATTTAACAAAGGTGTAATGTAGCTATTTTTGAGCCGGTAGGATTCCATGATGCAAAAAAACAGCCAACATTGGATGGCTGCAATGCAGGAGGAGCTTTCGAGAGGGGGAGAATGATATGAACCACGACCAAGGAATTTCCATACCTCAAGGTCCAATTACAAGGACGAGAGCCAAGAAGCTACAACAAACCTTATACAGTTATATTCAAACTATGGTGAGCTCATCAAAGGAAATTCTAGAAGACGTTGGAGACCTCCCTTATATGTTATGCAAAGTTGAGCACTTTAAGTTGCATTTGATGAACTCCGCTGAATTTATGAAACTAGTCCAAGGATAACTAATAAGCATATTTTATTAATTGCATTATTTAATTATAGTTTAACTAATTGTTTGTCATATTTAAGCTAGTTTTAAATATAGGAGTTAAGGTTATATTGTAACCCACATAGGTTATGGGTATTTCTCATTTACTCGCCCATTTAATTTGGGAGTGATGTATCACATAGGTTAAGGTTGTAAAGGCTGTAAAAAGCCTCCTTTTCTTTGATTAGAAATCAGATTTTGGAATTAAAAATAGAATTTCTATTTTAGCTTTGTTGAGAGCTAAACTTTCTTTGCAAATTCTTGTGTTTAGAACTTGCATGCTAAAGTCATTCAAGTGGTATTGATCAAACCTCTTGCGGAGTGATTCGAATCACGAGTTTAGAAACGAGTTTTCTTTACTCTTGATCTTGATCATCAAGGTAATCCGTTCCATACTTTCCCTTGGGTTGAATATCATATCATTTGGTATCAGAGCCTTAGGCTCAAGATCGAATATATGTTTTATTGCGCTTATCTCTTTCAATTCTCTTATAATTTTTTTTTCTCAATTTGTGTAGAATTGTTCATATTCTATCACAAAAATATATAACAAAAAAAAAAAAAAAACATTTCTTATGTTCTTTAAAGTGTTAGATCTGGATCTTATCAACACTTTGTTCTTCTTTCTAAATCAATTTTCTTGTTGGTAAATTGATTAGATTTTGCCAATAATAATAAAAAAAAAACCATTGAAAGAAAGAAAGAAAGCTTATTGATGTTAAATGTCTTTCTTTTTTCCTCTTGATTATTATATGTAACTCTCATATGTTACTACGTCTAAATTAATCCTTAATCATTTTATTTCTTTAATTCGTTTCTTTGTCGTTATTCGGATTGCTCCTTTAATACCCTTGTTTATGTATTGAGTGTGTTGTCTATTCACTTTGAATTGCACTTAGCTCTATAACATAGCTTGTCTCACATCCCAATTTGTTTTTTGGAGTGTGCTTTGTGTGTGCTCAATTGTGAGAGTGTTTGTAAGGGAGTGATACATTGATTCGAGTGTTGAGTGCTAAACGAGTGAACTACATTTATGAGTGAATACACGTGAGGGAGCGCTTGTGAGGTCCTTTTTTCTATTTTTCTTTTTTCTTTTAACTTTTTTTTGTAGCATGGAAAATCCAGACGACAATCCTAACATTACAAATGCACGATTGAGAGAAACTCAACAACGAACCATGGAAAGACTAATTCGAGGAATAGAGGAGTTGACTGATCGAATAGGAAGTTGGAGATTCAAAATCAAGCTCGATAGAGGATTCCACTACCTACGCCCTCAACCGATCAATATGAGGGCGACAATTCTGATCACCACGAGGATAATCCACATGCGGTTGGTCATGGCTTGATGCGAGGGAGAAGCCATGGAAGAAGGTATCATAATTTACAACAACGAGTTCCTTATGATGATAGAATTGATCGTAACATGGGGAGCATCAAATTAAAACTCCCCAAGTTTTATGGCAAAACCGATCCAGAGGAGTAACTTGAATGGGAGAAAACGGTGGAGTCGGTGTTCAACTGTCATAATTTTAGTGATGAAAAGAAGGTACTATTATGCATTGCTCAATTCAAACAATATGCTCAAACTTGGTGGGATAAATTGATGTCAAGTAGGAGAAGAAACCTTGAAGCACCAATTGATTCATGGAACGAGTTCAAAGAGTTCATGAGGAAGCGTTTTGTTCCACAATATTTTCAACGGGACATGGCGCAAAAGCTTCAAGCATTGAAACAAGGACGCAAATCTGTGGAAGATTATTACAAGGAGATGGATACATTGATGGATCGACTTGATCTTGATGATGATATGGAGGCTCTCATGGCGCAGTTTCTTAATGGGTTAAACACAGAGATTGCAAACAAGACTGATTTACAGCCTTATTCTAATATTGAGGAGTTGTTGCACATTGCAATTAAAATCGAGAGGCAAATCCAACGACAGTCAAAATGGTATTCTTCTAAAACTTTTCCCAATTCTACTTCTACATGGAAAAATGATAGTAAGAACATTGATTATAAGCATAGAAATCAAGAGATTAATGAGAAGTCTCAAGCTAAATTTGAGAAAGGGGAGAGTTCTAGAAGGAAAGAAAAAGTAGAAAAGTCTAATGTTTGAAATAGAGATTTGAAGTGTTGGAGATGTCAAGGGGTAGGACACTATAGTAGAGATTGCCCAAATGCAAGAATTATGACCATCAAGGAGGGATAAATTGTTACGGATGACGAGGCACATGACGACATAAATGAGGAAACTGATAAGAGTGAGGAGTTTAGTGAAGAGGACTCTATACATATATCTTTGGTTACTCGACGAGCTCTAAACACCCACATTAAGGAGGACGGTCTAGACCAATGGGAGAACTTATGAAACTCGGTGTCTTGTTCAATCTGTATCTTGTAGTGTTGTCATTGATAGCGGTAGTTGCACCAATGTTGTGAGTTCCATTCTGGTCAAAAGACTTAATTTAAAGACATAACTACATCCACGACCCTACAAGCTTCAATGGTTGAATGATCATGGGGAAGTACGGGTAACTCAACAAGCTCTTGTTTCTTTTACAATTGGAAAATATGTTGATGATGTTTTATGTGATGTTGTATCCATGCATGTTGGAGATTTACTATTGGGGAGGCCTTGACAATTTGATCGTCGGGTAATGTATGATGGGTATGCAAATCGATACTCTTTTACTTACAACGGTAGAAAAACTACTCTTATTCCATTGTCTCCAAAAGATGTATTTATTGATCATTGCAAACTTGAAAAGAAAAGGCAAGAGGCTAATGCAAAAGCAGAGATTCAAAAAGAATCAAGTGAAAAAAAGAGCTTGAGTGAAAAGCAAGAGAGTAATACTCAGCTTAGAGAAAAAAAAGAGAGAAAAGATGATATGAACCAAAAGGCATCAATCATACAATATACTTCAATGAAGATGTGAAGAAAAGGTTGTCAAAATTATCCAAAGGTGTTCAATTCATGCCACATTGAAGAAGAAAGAAGTTTGATTGTTATAAATTTTGGGTGGGTTATAATTTAGAGTTATTATATTTTAAGACATTTTATTTACTTTAGGTTACATTTACATAATGGCTAATTATGGGCATAAAGTATGAAGGATACAACTCTTGTAATGTCTTTAATAGTTTCATTTTTGAGGCTATATAAAGTCATGTATGTTGTATTTGTAAGTAGACTTGGAAAATATATAGTAAAAGAAGCATTTGTGCTTTCTTTAGCCAATGGCTAAGTTTATTTGCAATTCTATGTAGTTTAGGTTGCATGTAAAATCATTCAAGCTTGACATGATCAATCTTGCTTGTGGAGTGATTCGAATCTCAAACAAGTGTTTGAAATATTTGATCAACAAGAATCATTCAAGCTAGACATGATCGATCTTGCTTGTGGAGTGATTCGAATCTCAAACAATGTTCTTGCTTGATCGATTTAGTAAAATGGCTCATTTTATTTCTTGTCACAAAACTGATGATACAAAACATATTGCTGACTTGTTCTTTAGGGAAGTTTTACGATTGCATGACATTCCTAAAAACATCGTTAGTGATCGTGATGTAAAACTTTTAAGCCACTTTTGGCATGTTTTATGGGGTAAGTAGGAACTAAGCTAATATATTCAATTACTTGTCATTCTCAAACGAATGGACAAAATGGAGTTGTTAACAGAACCATGAGTTCTATGCTTAGGGCTATTATTGATAAGAATCTTAAGACTGTTGGCTTATTGGCCCTTGATCTCACATTAATTAATTTCAATGAATTAATTATTGATGTTTTGATGATAACAAACCTACTTTTAATTATTAACTATTTTCAGTTTTTTGAACTGTCCACAGTATAAGGTCGGGAATAACAATTACAACAACTTTTCAATTACTCAAATCAGAGCTAAAACGAAGAAATTAGAGTCGAGACAACATACCCGACGTGATGATGTGGCAACAAAATCAAAATGATGGACAAATCAAAATATATCAAAGTATGACATTTATAATATTGGAAGAGTAACACATGGTGGAGTTTTTCTTATTATTACATTTCTAAATAAAATTATTTTTACAAATATAAATTTGAATATAACCGTTACTCACATCGAATTTTATTATTACTATATTATATTATTATATTATTATATTTTAAAATTTTGGTAGTTACTCACATCATTTTTATTATTATTATATTATTATATTTATAATAAATTTTGAATTACATTTTACCGTTACTCACATAACTTTTTATTATTATTATATTATATTACTATTATATTAAAATTTTGAAATAAATGAATTTAGAAAATTTTCTTACTTAATTACTTTTAATCTCCACCTTCCATTATTCCTAACACAATCCAATGGTCAATATTCAATCCTACATTTTGCCACTTTTCTCCTCTATATAAACTCATCTTCCCCACATTTTTAAAAGATACAACTTACATACATTCTTCAATCCTCATTTGTTCAAAGTCTCCATTGTTTATTGCTCTCTCCAAGCTTACAAGTTTATTTCTTTTCATCTTATTCTTGAGAGGGATTATTATTATATTGTGAGGAAATAGTTGTCAGTATCCCAAATTGTAAATCTACTCTTTGAGAGAGTTGTGGTGTGTTATTATCAAACTCAAATACTTGTATCGGTTTGATCCTGCGTCGTTGAAAGGATTGAGTTTGCTCTTGAACTCGTAAAAAGAGCGGTGTACCGGTTTGGCTCTGATCCGTGGAAAGAGTCGGAAAAGTTCTTTATTCAAATTCCCAAGAGGCGCTTGGGGAGTGGAGTAGGTCGAGTTTGACCGAACCACTATAAAACTACGGTGTCATTTTCTCTAACTCTTTCCTATTTAATTTCAAGATTATTATTATGTTTATTGCATGTTCTACTTGATTATTGTTTTGACTTGAATTATTTTGTTTTAGTAATTATCATCTTCTACTTATTTGTAAAAAGTTTTATCATTAGAAAAATTAATCAAGTTTAAACACTTTTATCGTTAAAACCCTATTCACCCCCCCTCTAGGGTTGCCATACCGATCCAACAATTGGTATCAGAGCAGGTTGCTCCTATAGATTTTTTATCTAAACTTTATTGTTCGAGCTTATGGCAAACCTACGTGTTAAAAATGGTTTTAGTGAAGGACAATCAACTTCTAGGCCACCTTATTTTGATGGAACAAATTATACATGTTGGAAAGCTAGGATGAAAATTTATTTGCAATCCGTTGATTATCAATTGTGGTTAAATGTTAGTAATGGTCCTTACATTCCAATAAAAATTGTTAATAATATTGAGGTGCCTAAATTAGAAAATGAATTTGATGAGCATGATATGAAAAAATGTTCTTTGAATGCTAGTGCTATCAATTGTCTGTATTGTGCCTTAAGTAATGATGAATTTAATAGAGTATGTATGTGTTCTTCGGCATATGAAATTTGGAAAACTCTTGAAGTAACTCATGAGGGAACCAATCAAGTTAAAGAAACAAAAATTAGCATGTTAGTTCATAATTATGAACTATTTAAAATGGAGGAAAATGAACCTATTGGTGATATGTTTACTAGATTTACTAATATTTTAAATGCTTTGAAAAATCTTGGAAAAGTATATTCTACCTCCGAAAATGTAAGAAAAATTCTTAGGTCTCTGCCTAAAAGTTGGGAGGCAAAAGTGACGGCGATTCAAGAAGCAAAGGATCTCACAAAGCTTCCTTTGGATGAACTCATTGGTTCTCTCATGACACATGAGATTACCATGAACGGGCACATGGAAGAAGAATCCAAAAAGAAGAAAAGTATAGCCCTAAAATCCATCAAAGTTGACTCTGAAGATGAGGACGTCCTTGATGAAGATGATGTCGCCTACTTCACACGTAAGTATAAAAATTTTATTAAAAGGAAGAAACAATTAAAAAAACATTTCACAAATCAAAAAGAGTCAAAAGGTGAAAAGAGCAAAAACGATGAGGTAATATGTTATGAATGTAAAAAGCCGGGTCATATAAGAACGGATTGTCCTCTCCTCAAATCATCTAAGAAATCCAAGAAGAAAGCAATGAAGGCTACTTGGGATGATAGTGATGAAAGTGCAAGTGGAAGTGATGAAGAAGTTGCAAATTTTTGCTTCATGGCTCATAGTGACAAAGAGGATGAACAAGAAGATGAACAAGAAGATGAGGTAACTCTTGAATCTCTTTCTTATCATGAATTATTTAAACTTGTTGATGAGATGACAATTGATTTAGAAAAACTTAGTTCAAAGTATGTTGTGCTTAAAAAGAAATATAAGACTTCAATTATTGAAAATAAGTCTTTGCTAAATGAAATTTCTTGCTTGAAGGAGAAGGATCATAATATTGTTAAAATTGATGTACCTTGTGAAAAGCATGTATTTGATTGTGATGAGAAAAATGCATTAATTGATAAAGTCAAGACTCTTGAGCATGATTGTGGTGAAAAAGATAAATTAATTAAATTGCTCAAAGAGAATGAATCAAATAATTTGCAAGAACTTGGTAGGGCTAAGGAATCTATTAAAATGTTAACAATAGGTGCTCAAAAATTAGATAAAATACTTGAAGGAGGTAAGTCATATGGTGATAAAAGAGGATTAGGCTATATTGATGAATGTTCTACACCTTCAAGTTCTAAAACAATCTTTGTTAAAGCATCCCCTATCTTGCCTAAATCTAACACATGTAAATTTGTATCTAAGTATGATAAATCTAGATTTGTGCCTATATGTCATTATTGTGGTGTTGAAGGTCATATTAGACCTAAGTGCTTTAAATTGAAAAATTCTCAAAATATTCATTTAGGAAGAAAAGTTTCTCAAAATACAAAGTTTAACAATGTTTTAGAAAATAATTTTTCGAATAAAAATAGAATACACAAATTTAGTCCAAGAAATAAATTCTTGCATAATGTCGTTTGTTTCTCGTGTGGTAAGTTTGGACATAAAGATTATTCTTGTTACTTATCTAAATACAATGTCTTTAATATGAATGCAAATATGAAATGGATTCCTAAATTTGTGAATACTAACTTTCTAGGACCCAAACAAGTATGGGTACCAAAAGGTCAATTTTGAATATCTTTGTTTTTAGGTTTGTTTGAAAGCCTCCAAGAAAAATAAGTGGTACTTGGATAGTGGTTGCTCAAGACACATGACGGGTAATCCATCCAAGTTTGTCAATCTTTCCAAGAAGGATGGTGGCTTAGTAACCTTTGGTGATAACAAGAAGGGTAAAATAATTGGTAAGGGTACTATAGGTAATGACTCTTGTACTCTCATTAAAAATGTATTGTTAGTTGATGGTTTAAAGCATGACTTACTTAGCATTAGTCAATTATGTGATAAAGGTTTTAGAGTTGTATTTGATAAGAATAATTGCATAATTGAAAATGCTAGTGATAGAAAAGTTTTGTTTGTAGGAAATAGAGACGATAATGTGTATACTATTGATTTGAATGATTGTCCTACAAATGATAAATGTCTTTCGGTTTTGATTGATAACTCTTGGCTATGGCATAGAAGACTAGGACATGCTAGTATGTACTTGATTTCAAATATTTCAAAAAATTCATTAGTGAGAGGTCTCCCTCAACTTAAATTTGAAAAAGATAAAATTTGTGACGCTTGTCAAATGGGTAAGCAAACTAAGTCTTCTTTCAAATCTAAAAGTATGATTTCTACTACTAGACCTCTTCAACTACTCCATATAGACTTATTTGGCCCTTCTAAAATAGCTAGTTATGGAGGAAATTATTATGCTTTTGTGATAGTGGATGATTTTTCAAGATTTACTTGGGTTTTGATGATAAAACATAAGAATGATGTTTTGAAAAGATTTGCTAGTTTTGTAAAAAGAGTTCAAAATGAAAAAGGGTTTTTAATTACTAAAATTAGGAGTGACCATGGGGGAGAATTTAACAGTGTTGCCTTTGAAAAAATTTGTGAAGATAATGGTTTTTCTCATGACTTCTCCTCTCCAAGGACTCCTCAACAAAACGGTGTGGTTGAAAGGAAAAATCGTACTTTACAAGAATTTGCTAGATCAATGTTAAATGAGTATGATTTACCTAAATATTTTTGGGCGGAAGCCGTTAATACCGCTTGTTATATTTTAAATAGAGTTTTAATTAGACCTTCATTAAATAAAACTCCTTATGAACTCTGGCATAACAAAATTCCAAATGTTGGGTATTTCAAAGTTTTTGGTTGTAAATGTTTTATTTTGAACAACAAAGAAAAGCTTGGAAAGTTTGATTCAAAAACGGATATTGGTATTTTTCTTGGCTATTCATCTACTAGTAAAGCTTATAGAATTTTCAATAAGAGAACTTTAGTTATTGAAGAATCTATGCATGTGGTATTTGATGAATCTTGCAATAATATTTCTAATGAGTCTATTTGTAGTGATGATTTAGAAAGAAATTTTGGAGATTTACTCGTTAGTGACAACGGCAAAGAAATTGTTACGAGTAAAGAAGAGATGAGCTTAAAGGAAGAAGGCTCTTCATCAATGCCAAAAGAATGGAGGTATGCCTTGTCTCATCCCAAGGACTTGATTCTTGGTGATCTCGAACAAGGTGTGAAAACTCGCTCTTCTATTAATTTATTTAATAATCTTGCTTTTGTTTCTCAAATTGAACCAAAAAGTCTTAAGGATGCCGAAAATGATGAGTTTTGGATTTTAGCCATGCAAGAAGAGCTAAATCAATTTGAAAGGAACAAAGTTTGGGAATTAGTCCATAGGCCATCTAATACTTCTATTATTGGAACCAAATGGGTTTTTAGAAATAAAATGGATGAAAATGGGAATATCATTAGAAATAAAGCTAGGCTTGTAGCTCAAGGTTATTGTCAAGAGGAAGGCATAGATTATGAAGAAACTTTTGCACCCGTTGCTAGATTAGAAGCTATTAGAATGTTACTTGCTTTTGCTTCTTACAAAAATTTTGTATTATATCAAATGGATGTGAAAAGTGCATTTTTGAATGGTTATATTATGGAGAAAGTTTATGTAGAACAACCTCCCGGATTTGAAAATGTAGAATTTCCTCATCATGTCTATAAGTTGAAAAAGGCTCTTTATGGCTTAAAACAAGCTCCAAGAGCTTGGTATGATAGACTTAGTAATTTTCTTATTGGGAATGATTTTAAAATGGGCAAACTCGACACTACACTCTTTATTAAGATTAAAGAAAACGATATGCTATTAGTGCAAATATATGTGGATGATATCATATTTGGTTCTACTAATCCTTCTTTATGTGAAGAATTTTCTAAATGTATGCATAGTGAGTTTGAGATGAGTATGATGGGAGAACTCAGTTTCTTTCTTGGACTTCAAATCAAACAACTCAAGAATGGTATCTTCATCAATCAAGAGAAATACACTAAAGATTTGCTCAAAAGATTCAAGTTCAATGGAGGTAAGATTGCAAGAACTCCCATGAGCACATCCACTAAGCTTGACAAGGATGAAAAAGGTAAAAGTGTGGATATTAAAGCTTATCGAGGTATGATTGGATCTTTACTTTACTTGACCGCTAGTAGACCCGATATTATGTTTAGTGTATGTCTTTGTGCTAGATTTCAATCTTGTCCTAAGGAATCTCATTTACATGCCGTTAAGAGAATATTTAAATATTTGCTTGGAACTATTGATCTAGGATTGTGGTATCCTAGAAATGTTGAATTTAAATTGGTAGGATATTCTGATGCAGATTTTGCCGGAAGCTTACTTGATCGTAAAAGTACTAGTGGAACTTGTCAATTTCTTGGTAGTTCCTTAGTTTCTTGGTTTAGTAAAAAGCAAAATTCGGTTGCCTTATCTACTACCGAAGCGGAATATATTGCGGTTGCTAGTTGCTGTGCTCAAATTCTTTGGATGAAACAAACTCTTTGTGATTTTGGATTAAAGTTTCATAGTGTGCCTATATTTTGTGATAATACAAGTGCTATTAATTTAACTAAAAATCCTATTCATCATTCTAGAACTAAACATATTGACATTAGACATCATTTTATTAGAGAGCATGTGCAAAATGGACATATTATTCTTGATTTTGTAAACTCTAATAATCAACTGGCCGATATTTTCACCAAGCCATTGAATGAAGAAATTTTTTTGCAAAAATAGGCTTGAGCTTGGTATTATTCGTTGTGATATATCTTGAATTTTATAATTTTTGAATGCATGTTTTTAGGGGGAGCCATTATGTCATTATTAAATGCATTCTCTTTCAATTGTTCATTTTGATGATTACAAAGGGGGAGAAAATTAAGAAAAATATGTTCTAAATTTGTTATTTTATAATTTATGAATCATTTACTTGGTATTTCATAATTTCTTGAGGCATTAATATAAGGGAGAATATGCTCTTGAGTGAAATTTATGATAATATATTAGTATGTAGTGATATTATTACATGGATGTTGTATTATTGGTTTTTATGAATTTTTCTTTAAATGATTTGTCATCATCAAAAAGGGGGAGATTGTTGGCTTATTGGCCCTTGATCTCACATTAATTAATTTCAATGAATTAATTATTGATGTTTTGATGATAACAAACCTACTTTTAATTATTAACTATTTTCAGTTTTTTGAACTGTCCACAGTATAAGGTCGGGAATAACAATTACAACAACTTTTCAATTACTCAAATCAGAGCTAAAACGAAGAAATTAGAGTCGAGACAACATACCCGACGTGATGATGTGGCAACAAAATCAAAATGATGGACAAATCAAAATATATCAAAGTATGACATTTATAATATTGGAAGAGTAACACATGGTGGAGTTTTTCTTATTATTACATTTCTAAATAAAATTATTTTTACAAATATAAATTTGAATATAACCGTTACTCACATCGAATTTTATTATTACTATATTATATTATTATATTATTATATTTATAATAAATTTTGAATTACATTTTACCGTTACTCACATACCTTTTTATTATTATTATATTATATTACTATTATATTAAAATTTTGAAATAAATGAATTTAGAAAATTTTCTTACTTAATTACTTTTAATCTCCACCTTCCATTATTCCTAACACAATCCAATGGTCAATATTCAATCCTACATTTTGCCACTTTTCTCCTCTATATAAACTCATCTTCCCCACATTTTTAAAAGATACAACTTACATACATTCTTCAATCCTCATTTGTTCAAAGTCTCCATTGTTTATTGCTCTCTCCAAGCTTACAAGTTTATTTCTTTTCATCTTATTCTTGAGAGGGATTATTATTATATTGTGAGGAAATAGTTGTCAGTATCCCAAATTGTAAATCTACTCTTTGAGAGAGTTGTGGTGTGTTATTATCAAACTCAAATACTTGTATCGGTTTGATCCTGCGTCGTTGAAAGGATTGAGTTTGCTCTTGAACTCGTAAAAAGAGCGGTGTACCGGTTTGGCTCTGATCCGTGGAAAGAGTCGGAAAAGTTCTTTATTCAAATTCCCAAGAGGCGCTTGGGGAGTGGAGTAGGTCGAGTTTGACCGAACCACTATAAAACTACGGTGTCATTTTCTCTAACTCTTTCCTATTTAATTTCAAGATTATTATTATGTTTATTGCATGTTCTACTTGATTATTGTTTTGACTTGAATTATTTTGCTTTAGTAATTATCATCTTCTACTTATTTGTAAAAAGTTTTATCATTAGAAAAATTAATCAAGTTTAAACACTTTTATCGTTAAAACCCTATTCACCCCCCCTCTAGGGTTGCCATACCGATCCAACAAAGACTTCATAGGATTGTTTGCCATTTATAGAATTTGCATATAATAGGGTTGTTCATAGCACTACTAAATGCACACCTTTTGAAATTGTTTATGGCTTTAATCCTTTAACCCCCATTGACTTGTTACCTATACCGTCAAAAGAGTTTGTGAATTTTGATGCAAATGCCAAGGTTGAGTTTCTTCACAAATTGCACAAGCAAGGAAAAGAACAAATTGAGAAACAAAATTCCAAGGTTGCCACCCGAATTAATAAAGAACGTAAGATTGTCATCTTTAAGCCAGGAGATTGAGTTTGGGTGCATTTCCGAAAAGAAAGATTTCCTATTCAAAGAAAATCTAAGCTTTTACCACGAGGAGATGGTCCTTTTCAAGTTCTTGAGCACATCAACGACAATGCTTATAAAATTGATTTACCAGGTAAGTACGGTGTTAGTGCAACTTTTAATGTTGTTGATTTGAGTCCTTTTGATGTAGGTGATGGCTTGGATTCGAGGACGAATCCTTCTAAAAAGGGGGAGAATAATATGAACCACGACCAAGGAATTTCCATACCTCAAGATCCAATTACAAGGACGAGAGCCAAGAAGCTACAACAAACCTTATACAGTTATATTCAAGCTATGGTGAGCTCATCAAAGGAAATTCTAGAAGACGTTGGAGACTGCCCTTATATGTTATGCAAAGTTGAGCTTAAAGAAAGAGATGAATTAAATGCACTTTAAGTTGCATTTAATGAACTCCGCTAAATTTATGAAACTAGTCAAAGGATGACTAATAAGCACATTTTATTAATTGTATTATTTAATTATAGTTTAACTATTTGTTTGTCATATTTAAGCTAGTTTAAATATAGGAGTTAAGGTTATATCGTAACCCACATAGGTTACTATATTCCCCCATTAACTAGCCATTTTAATATGGAGGTTATGGATATTTCTCATTTACTAGCCCATTTAATTTGGGAGTGATGTATCACATAGGTTAAGGTTGTAAAGGCTATATAAAGCCTTCTTTTCTTTGATTAGACATCAAATTTTGGAATTAATAATAGAATTTCTATTTTAGCTTTGTTGAGAGCTAAACTTTCTTTGCAAATTCTTATGTTTAGAACTTGCATGCTAGTGTCATTCAAGTGGTATTGATCAAACCTCTTGTGGAGTGATTCGAATCACGAGTTTAGAAACGAGTTTTCTTTACTCTTGATCTTGATCATCAAGGTAATCCGTTCCATACTTTCCCTTGGGTTGATTCCATATCAACAGTTCTCCACCTTACTTTACTCTATTTAGAATAGTGTCGATCCCTCAGGAGTTATATTTGTAACAACATTTTATGTTCACGTGGTGATATTTTATCTTTCCAAGAGTCAGTACTACCCTCTACGTAGTCTATGTCTATGGGAGCATACTTTACAGGAGATAGACATATTCGGTAGAGAGGCCGCCCACTTAGATTCCCACCCCGTTAGCATCTCCGATCTGAGATAAGGGATTACTCCATTAGATCTTTTCGTTTCGGAGTCGGCTGGTAATGGACCTACTTACCTTGCTTGTGGACCATCAGTTGAGGTAACCTTGGTTTTATTGCTTTGGTGGTTGCTACCAAGACGATTTCTTTATGCCTATCAAAGAACCTCGAGATGCTAATCCACGAAAAACAATAAAAGAAATTGAAAGAACTCATTTACTCCACGAGGGCGACCCGTGAAAATACATAGGTTCCTTACTCGTGCAAAGGAACTCTTTCTTGTCAACTTGGACAACTCACGCTTTCTATCTAAATCAAGCTTTCGTCTCAATTCATATTTAGCCGCGAGCAATCTACGTTTGTGATCTCGTATATTTAGCTTCTCCTCTTACTGAGTTTCTCCCTCATCTTTTTGCAAAAAGCCGCTCCACGGTGCTAAAGTCTCATCTTGTGTGTTGGCCGAAGTGACAATAGTCACATTGAACTCTAGAATATGTTCGAAGATCTCGAAATGATCTTCCAGTTCCAGGGAGAATTCGCAAAATTCCGTTTCCATCGAGAATTGCATGGAGTTTTCTCGTATTTCGATCGAAGAATCTAAGATAGACATTACTATGGAGATTCTAACCAAAAAATTTGACATTCCATGCCCTCGGAGAGTGCTTTATAGGGCTAGGTGATATGAACCAAAAGACATCAATCATACAATATACTTCAATGAAGATGTGAAGAAAAGGTTGTCAAAATTATCAAAAAATGTTTCAATTCATGCCACATTGAAGAAGAATGAAGTTTGATTGTTATAAATTTTGAGTGGGTTACAATGTAGAGTAATTTAGAGTTATTGTATTTTAAGACTTTTTATTTACTTTATGTTACAATTACATAATGGCTAATTATGGCCATTGAGTATGAATGTACAACTCTTTGAATGCCTTTAATAGTTTCATTTTGAGGCTATATAAAGCCATGTATGTTGTATTTGTAAGTAGACTTGGAAAATATATATAAAAAGAGCATTTGTGCTTTTTTTAGCCAATGACTAAGTTTATTTGCAATTTTATGTAGTTTAGGTTGCATGTAGAATCATTCAAGCTCAACATGATCAATCCTTCTTATGGAGTGATTCGAATCTCAAACAAATGTTTGAGATATTTGATCAACAAGAATCATTCAAGCTAGACATGATCGATCTTGCTTGTGGAGTAATTCGAATCTCAAACAATGTTCTTGCCTTAAGATATTCGATCAACGAGGTAATCCGAATCTTACTCCCCTTGTAGTGATTTCCACTTATCACTAGGTCACTAACATATCCTTTGTCTTTATTTGACTCCAAGAATGGATTAGATCGAAACGATTTTCCTATCAAACCCCTTTGTGTCTGTATCAATTTATAAACGCCTAGAATCTCCATAGCTAATTTTCCATTTTTGATTATGAAATCATAGGATGCCTTTGGTACGACTCTTATTTCACACGATCCAGGAACTTCCATAACATTGTCGTGATTCAGTTTGAGCAACGGATCCTGACGCGATACATCTTCGTAATGAAAATCGAGTGAAAAAAGGCCATCATTGGAGCAAACAATGTAATAGCTTCAGTTATAGCAAAGCCCAAAATGACATAACCAAATGATTGTTTAGCCAATGAGGAATTTCACGCCATGGAATGGATCAAAGAACTAAACACGTTTCCAATACCGAAAGTGTTAGATAAAAGACTGATTTCTCCTTATTTCCTTATTTAGTTATTCACGTCTTTCCTTCAAATCAGTTGTTTGAATATTGTTTTTGGGCCATCTGAATTTACGCATAACGTATAATGGGAGAACATATTTTTAGGGGGCCATTTACGCAAACTTTAGGCACAAGATTTGTTGGCCACTTCCGCCATTTTTATGATGTAATTTGTTATTTAAATATCCCAATTGAATGAGAAACAAAATAATATGGTATTTAGAATCCATAGGTCTCTCTCTTGTGCTTTCCCTATTTTTCTTCAAGATTTTTACTTTGGCTTTTTCCTCGTCAACGATTTCCTCTTCAATCAAAACAACAAAAAGAGTCTGGGAATACTCTTCTTGATTTCCAAGAAGTGACAAAGAAAGAATAGGAGAAAGGAGTGTAGGATTGGTATGGGTCACGCGTGGGCTACCCCAACTCCCAACTCATCTGGAGAATGCATTCTGTCCCTATGTTGATTTGATGATCTACTAGTTGATTCAAGATCTGGGTGATTCACCCCATTTCACTAGTGCTGAAATAGGTTGGGAATCTGAAATGACGACACAACACAAGCCACCATACCCCTGGAGGCGTCGTTTTTCCATCCACTCTGGTTTCATCCCGAACTTCTCCTTGACCCATCCTCTTTTATTTAGATTGTTGGGAATTCAATGCACTTGATGTAGACTAGAAAGAAGAGGCTTCCCAGTGGTCTGAGCTAGGAGAGTTGTCGCCTCTTCACTCTCCTTCAGCCGATTATGATACCAAATCATATCTCTTGGAGAGGTGCAGAAGCTCTCTATTTTGACTCAAGAGGGCGTTCTACCACTTCGACTGACGCGGATGCGGATGCGGTTCCCTCGTCGTGAAAGAAGTAATGAAAGGGAAGCCCCCGGTCAAACCGCCTTTGTTGTTGCCTGTATAGCTTGATAGAGCACAAATCATTGGTATTGGATGTATCGTTAGGTTGTGCCGAGTCAAATCAGCTCCGTCTTTTTCTGTTGTAGAAAAGAGATCCCTTCCCCCCGCTTTCTAAAATGATGAATATTCAGTCCGTGGGGCCGTAGGTACTATGGATCCTCTAACTCCCAATCAGGTTTTCTTCCCAGGTCTAGCCGGTCTTGCCTGTAGGTCGTGCTGTGCCTTGAGATGGTCGTCTCCTGTCCCCCTATCGGTGGGGAATCCTCTACCAGGTCGCCGCTCTACTGCGTCTGGCTCATCCTCTAGCTACCTTTGGAAGGCAGGGAGTGTGACAACGTACATGTTAGAAAACACTCATACAATTAAGAGAGACAATAATTTTAAAATAAACAAAACCAACTTAATCATGTTATTCAGCTTGTTACACAGTACATATATAGACAAAATAGCCACACATTAATAACTGCCAATAACTTCCCTTAACTGCTAATAACTTCCCTTAACCACTAATAACTTCCCTTAACTGCTAAACTTCCCTTAACTGACATAATTTGAAATACAAACAGTAAATACAAATGAATTACGGTTAATACAAAATTAAATAAACTAACAAATTATCCTCTTAATCTTGTATTTCGATCTTCACATACTTACATTCTTCAAACCAATTCTCTCAGTAAACGTCCTAACCATATTCCTTGACAAGCAGCTGACGTCGCCGCAATATACTCCACTTCACAGGATGAAAGTGCCACCATCTTTTGTTTCTTTGAAGTCCATGTAATTAGATTCCCATGCAATTGTTTCTTTCTACTTGCTTTGCCTTCACATAATGACATCCAATATCAATAGTTTCTTTCACCAGTTTGATTACTTGTTCAATGTTGCCGCTGCCGCCATTATCGCCGCCTTCCTTCTTCTCTGTCTTCGTTTTAATGGGCAACTACTTTTCATCGACAGTTTTAATTACCTGTTCTACTTGTTCGGCCAACGGCTTTTCCTCAACAGGTTTAGTTCCTTGTGCTACTTCAATTGCACTGCCGGAAACAATGGCCTCCTTCTCCTTCTTCGCTTTCGTTTCTCCAGCGACTTTTTTTTCAATAGTACTGCCATTGTTTTCATCATCCTTCTCCTTCTCGCCGTCACAGTCCTTCTCTTTTATCTCCTTTGCTTTCGCTACCTCCGTTGCCACATTCTGGACCTCCGCCACAACGCCATCGCTCCTCTCCTCGGATTCAAACTTCACAGCGCCAACGATTTTCTCGCCATCGTTCTTCTTCACTTCTCACTTCTCTGTTTTTTTCTCCGATTCAATCTTCATAGAGCCATCGATTTTCTCCTTATCGATCATCTTCTTTATTTTTTTCACAGCGCAACCTTCACATCTCCACGTTCTTTTATCTCTACAAGTGATTCATCTCCGAACTTCACCGTGCCGGTCACTGACTCGTTCAATTTCGAGAACCAACTTCGACAACCAGTCATATGATTGCTGGCTCCCGTCTCTAGGAACCAAGTGTTGCTTTTCTTCTCAATTTCTTCCGGGACAACCTTCTCTTCATAAAGAGCCATCTCCGTCAACTCTGGTGAATCGAGAGTTCGGACTTCACAAACTTGTGCTGTAAGTAAGGCTGGCTCATCTTCATCACTTTGCGTCTCAGCCAAGTGCACCTAATCCACCTATTTCTTCGATCAATAGTCGGATGAATAATGGCCAATCTTTTGACAATTATAACACTTCACCTTCCAACATTCTGAGGCATAGTGGCCTAGGCATTAACAATTGTAGCATCTTACCTTGCTCTTGTCAGCCTTTTTCTCTTGATGAAATGAGTTGTTTCCACGTCCATAACCTCTCCCTCTCCAGCGACCACTGCGACCTCGCCCTCGACTATGGCCTCCATTGTCGCTACGTTTTTTCTCTTTCCATTCTCCTTAGTCAATAAGACATGCTCAGCATTCTCTTTGTTGCCACCAATTCGTTCGTCGTATGCTTTAAGACGGCTGATGACTTCCTCCCTGGTCATCATCTTTAAATCGGCAAATTGCTCTATTACCGATGCAATATGAAGAAACTTAAGAGGTACTGAGCGGAGAAATTTTTCCACCAAGTATGCCTCTTCAAACTAGTCTCCAAAAGTACGTATTTTATTAACAACTCCTGTCAACCTTGCTGCATAATCATCAATAGTCTCGGACTCCTTCATATTCATAATTTCAAACTCAATCTTCAGAGTTTGGATCTTTGCCTCCTTTACACGTTCAACACCAACATGAATAGTTTTTGACGTCTGCCATGCTTCTTTTGCTGTCTCTTTCTCTGCTAACAAAAACAACATCTCCTCAGGGATTGCTTGATAGATAGCTGCTAAGGCCATTTGATCCTTCCTTTCATCAAGACTATCCAGAGACTCAGTTGATTCGATTGCGTCCCACACCCTTTGAGCACACAAATATACCTTCATCTTCATAGCCCATGCTGAGTAGTTGGTTCTCGATAACGTCGGGTATTGGAGTGTTACCATACCTTCCTTAGTTGCATGAACTTTGGCATGTAACCAAGCTCTGATACCAATTTTTAGAAAACACTCATACAACTAAGAGAGGCAATAATTTTAAAATAAACAAAACTAACTTACTCATGTTATTCAGCTTGTTACACAGTACATATATAGACAGAATAGCCACACATTAATAACTGCCAATAACTTCCCTTAACCACTAATAACTTCCCTTAACTGCTAATAACTTCCCTTAACTGCTAAACTTCCCTTAACTACTAAACTTCCCTTAACTGACATAATTTGAAATACAAACAGTAAATACAAATGAATTACGGTTAATACAAGATTAAATAAACTAACACACCCTTCCCTTTACTCCATAGGGCCTGATCATTGCAGGGTTTGGTGGCCCAAAATTGACTTGGCTTCGCCAAAAGGCCTCATCTCTATCAGCCTGGCTCGCGAGGCGTCCCTCCCGCAGTAGGGTTCCAAACCTCACCTCACTCTTGTGACATGTTATCTTTCCCCTCTTCATTCCCATGTCAAGGGTGAGCCCCATGTATCAATTTGTGGATCGCGGTCTCACGCACTAATCCCTACAGGTGTTCATAGTAGACCAACCTCCCTACCTAAACCAATCATAATATCAGTCCCTAGGCCCCATTGCTAGAAAGGCTTGACTTCAAAACCATACGTGGAGCTTCCGCCTCATATGGCTCCTCTAGGAATGGAGGTAGGCCCAGCCCAGGCTTGTGCAGTTAAGGTTGTTGTACACGAACAGAAGAAAAAAAGAATGAAAAAAATGATGTTTCCTCTAGTCTTTGACATCAAAAAGGTTGTAATAATGAAAGAAACAAAAGAGAATTTGCTCCTAGCTAGTGGAGCAAGAAAGGCATGTGAGTGGGCATTACTTGGGCCATGTTAAGTAAAGACAGGCTACCTAGTGATTTATACCCCTCACTGCACACTTTCTATCTATATCTGTCTACATCCAATCAAAGACGTCAATAGCATCTCCGCTTTCTTTTCATTCACCAGCGGCTTTCTCGATACGAAAGAAAAAGGCTAGCCTGCATACATACAATATAAAATATATATCTATATATATATATATACATAAATATATATATATATATATAGAGAGAGAGAGACTAGCCTACATACATACATACATATATATATCATTACATTAGCTGTTGCTTGCTGTATCTTACTGATGCTGCAAGGAAGGGTCTGACTGTACCACTTTTCCGATGCAAACAAAGTCAGAATGAGATCACCCTCTTATTCTATTACCGATTGATTCTAGTGGCGGATAATAGGAAAACTTCTCTCGTGGCCCTTGCCCGTCCTACAAAAGCTTAGTCTAAGGCCTCTTTCCTACCGAAGCCTTGGCAAGTAGTCTCCTACCAAAAAAACTCTTCATATGCGCCCTTACACCCCTACTAGGTTAAAACTCCATTTTCTTTAGAGGTATAGGTATGGGAAAATGGGACATCCTCTTATTAGGTAGGTTCCTATCCTTTATCTATCAGTAAGTGGATGAAATTCACTCGTTAGAATCAATATACAGAGCTACGTAAAGGCGCTACATCTGAAATCGTTCGTTCATCCGAAAGTTCTCTCTCTACACTAAAACGTTAGATCATTTTGGCTCTTTCACATAGGAATTTAAGTGAATAAGGAAGTTCCTTCTCGGTTTCGCATGCCAATTGGCAACTGCTCTATTTCGTATCATTCCACCCAAACTTATACGCTATTTCACCAACGATCATTTAATTCCTAAAAAAGGTAGACCCATAGCTGTTCTGACACATACCTTAAGAACCTGACCATGCACCGAAATAGGATGACCTAACAATAAGTTCAGGTCAGGCTTTTCCTTCGTTCTACACTCCAAAGTGGCGTGGCACAAAGCCTAATAGGAAAAGAAAGGTTTTCAGGTTTGAGGAAAAAAGAACCTTCATTCAAACTCATTGCTGCAAGATTTGTTCTCTCATACGAATCAGACGGTATTAGACAGAGCAATCTGATCAAATTCATTAAATGATCTCTTTTTGTCATCTCTCTGAGCGCTAAAGCTAAAGCAGCCTGGTGAATTATAGGAGGGCGATCTTTCTTTCTATTATTATGGTGTGTTCTATCCTTGTGGAGGGGGGTCTTCGTTTAGTCTTTTGTTATGGTATTCTCTCAATCTATTGTTCTAATTAATTGGGCTTTTCTGCTGGAAGGTATTCTCACGTGGGTGCGTACTGCTCTTTTGACTAGTCTGACTGATTATCAGTCGTGGCTGATTGAGCAGGTTCACGTAACTGTGAGATGATTAGGTTCGTCCATGACGCTTCGGGGCTGTGCCCCAGATCCCTACAAGTAGAGGATGATCGAATTCGTTACACCCACCCGTAGCCCTGATACTGAATGGGAGACCTTAACACTTGCCTATTTCTTAGAGAATGGATTTTTGAAGTCTATATAATATGGTCTACCGGCCAATAAATAGTTTGCTAACCACTTAGAGCTTTTTTACAGTTAAGGATATCAGCTAGTTGGTTGGTTGACTCTTCGATTAGGACTTTAAGTAGCGTTTTTGGACCATTAGGTTTGACTCCTAGCTCTTTTCTTTGTTATTGAATGGAGGAAGGAATGCTAGTTTGATTGGTGGAGATGGATCCTGGAAAACTAAACTAATGAACATGAATCTCATCCACAGAAATCAATTTGAGTGGTTCCCTCCCGTACGAAAAGTAGCATCCGCGGATGAAAGAGTGGACGAGCTCCCTTTCAATTACATCATGTTAGCCGATAACTCTTAGGTATCTGCTCATGGATGGTAGTTGACGAATTGGAGTTTGTGGAACAATCCCATCCTTTCTAGTACTTGTGGGGAATCCACACTAGTAAGAAATAACTTTAGTTGTTGATGGAAGTGACCTATTAACTTTGGAAACCGTAGTGACACCTAGCAACACAACTGAGGTCCTTTGTGTCTGTAATATTATTATGACACAGGCAGAAGACTGAGCTGTGCGCTATGTCCCAGGCATTCGCTAGATACCCCTTAACTACGGTCTGGTGTTTGCTCCTACATGGGAATCTATACCTAGTGCGTCCAACTATCGCAAGAGGTTGGTAGAACAACTAAAAGCAATAGGATATTCTAATAGGTCTTTCTTCTTTCCCAAATCGATTGTTTGCTGGGGCGGGTCGCAAGATCTGGCTTTTTGCTTCCCTACTGTGTGTTCGGGGTTGTCTCTTCTTCCTCTTCCTTCCTTTTGTTAAGCAGGTCCTGATGGTGTTAATATAACACATGCGGAAGCAATTTGGATCTTAGGCACTCTAAGTACATCAATTATAGTAAATTAGCTAGCATGTTCAAAAATATTAAAACTAAATGAGTTTGAATACTTACCTTTTGTCGCTCAAGTTTCTTTTCCCTCACCAACCGGTTTCGAACCACCACTAGTGTCTTCTCCACTATTCTCCAGCCTTAGAATGGGATTGTGGAATCTGGTCAGTGACTAAACTTGGGAGAGATTTAGTATATATGAAGAGAGAGTTTGTGAGAGATTTTTTTTTTCAAGGTTTTTCCCTTGGAAGACCTTCCATGTACCATAATCACTCTATTTATAGAGTCATGTTTGCATGTTCATGTAAATTTGAGATCACCAAATTTTGACACTCAAAATTCCACTCAAATGTTTGGGATTATGTGGCAAGCATGCAAGTTTGAGTGCACCAAATTTTGACACTCAAAATTTCACTAAAATTTGTGGAGTTTATTTGGCAAGCATGCAAGTTTGGTTAAACGAAATTTTGACACCTCAAAATTTCACTAACTCAAACTTGGATTTTTCCATTAAATGAAGTCAACATTTTGACTTTCTTCATTTTGATTCAACAATTAATTTGAATTATTAATTTCAAATTAAAGCAATATTAAATAATTAATTAAACTATGTAATTAATATTTAATATTAATTCAAATGCCAATTTCAATCAATTCCGGCACATATTTGATTAATATTTTATTTAAATATCTCAAATTCTCTCTTTTTGTTTAATTCGTAAATAAAACAAAAATGCAGTTAAATATATCGTATATATTTAGCTCATATTCCTTAATTTGAATTCGAACACTTCGAACTCACTCATCACACTGTTCGATGGTTTAGTCTAATATGAGCTAGCAGAGGGACCTAATGGACCTATATATCATGGGCTCCAACGATCCAAGATTAACTGATTAAACTCATTAACCTTGTTAACAAACATTCGTTAACTACTAGAACACTCTACTATAGCCTAGTAGTTGCACTCCCCTCACTATAGATATATTTCTGTCCATTTGATATAACCATGATTAGTAAGTTGATCATTCACAGGTTGTTCGTAACTAGAGCTGGGTCAATTTATCATTTTCCCCCTCAAGTCACTTCTTGTTCCTTATGTCTCACTGATCCTCTAATGAACAATTGGTTTGTGGTCCAACCAGTAAACCGAATCCCTCTCAGGCCAATGAGAGGGTGGGCCCCGCACTCCCCTCACTATAGATATATTTCTGTCCATTTGATATAACCATGATTAGTAAGTTGATCCTTCACAGGTTGTTCGTAACTAGAGCTGGGTCAATTTATCATTTCCCCCCTCAAGTCACTTCTTGTTCCTTATGTCTCACTGATCATCTAATGAACAATTGGTTTGTGGTCCAACCAGTAAACCGAATCCCTCTCAGGCCAATGAGAGGGTGGGCCCCTTGTTCAAGACCTAGAGTCAGTGCTTAAGGGAACTACCTCTCTTCTATTCTTAAAAGTGGGTAGGAGTGAATTCCATCTTGCACCCCACGTCCCCAGCCATTCACCTAGTCTTACCCCTGAAATGGGAGGCCTATTGAGTCGACGAACTTGAGCCACTCTCACCCATGCAAATCTAAGGATAATTCCGAATAAACAGGAGTTCATGGTTAGCTCAGGATTAAAATCGTATTAACTAGGTCATCGAATGAAAAGAAAATCAGTCTCAGTAGTAAGCGACATTATAAAGCGAGTGATTTTCTGCATGGTCTGATCTTATGCAATACTCATTGCATAGGACGCCCCCACTCACATGTCTCCGCATGTACAATTTAGTGATCACATTGTTTATGTCATATACAAAAGTGGGCCGCATCCATAGTGTCCCCAGGATAAGGTACTCAGCCTTATCCCTGTACTATAGATCATTTTGACTATATACTTGAACTTGATCCATTCTTATGTCTCTATATATAGTTCAAGTACTCATACTATAGTCAGAGTGTTCTTAGTTTATTGGATTTAGATCAATAATCATAAAGTTCACTTTATTCAATAACAATCTTTACTGAATAAACAACAATAATAACTTTATTGAAAATAGAATATGTTTTTGTTTACGAACTATAAGTTTTAGGACATAAACCCCAACAAACTTTCACTTGGACTAAAACTCTAGTGGGGTTTTATAACGTTGAGTAGAGAGAAAGACATAAATACAATAAACTAGGGCATTACATACTCATGCCTTTTCTCCCACTTGCCTTAGATTACATTACTCGTAGTTCTAGACTCACTAGGTGCTCTTCAAACACTTTAGCCTTGAGGGGCTTTGTAAATGGATCAACAATGTTGTGCTCTGAAGCTATCTATGTGACGATCCTATCTCCTCGTTGCACAATCTCCCTTATGAGATGATATTTGCGCTCAATATGTTTTCCTCGCTTATGGCTTCTTGGTTCTTTTGAATTTGCAACTGCTCCACTGTTCTCACAATAAAGAGTGACGGGAAGATGCATATTTGGAACGACTTCCAAATCAGTTAAGAACTTCCTAAGCCATACAAATTCTTTTGCTGCTTCACAAGCAGCAACATACTCAGCCTCCATGGTGGAATCAGCAATGCAACCTTGCTTTATGCTTCTCCATATTATTGCTTCTCCATTCATAGTGAAGACAGATCCTGATGTCGATTTCCTCAAATCTACATCGGTTTGAAAATCTGAGTCAGTGTACCCTGTAAGGATCAAATCCTTAGCACCGTACATTAGTATATAGTTCCTCGTTCTCCTAAGATACTTGAGGATATTCTTAACGGCAATCCAATGAGCACGTCCCGGATTGGACTGATATCTATTGACAATTCCCACAGCAATGCATATATCGGGTTGGGTACATAGCATGGCATACATCAGACTACCGACTGCTGATGCATAGGGAATGTGTCTCATATCCTCAACTTCTGGAGGTGTCTTAGGACTTTTTTTCTTTGATAAATAAACTTCATGCCTGAAAGGTAATAATCCTTTCTTGGAGTCCTGCATCTTATATCGAATCAACATTTTGTCGATGTACGATGCCTGAGACAATGCTAGTGTTTTGTTCTTGCGATTCCGAACAATTTGGATTCCAAGAACAAACTGAGCCTCTCCCAAATCTTTCATTTGGAATTGTGTCGCTAGCTAATGCTTAATGTCAGTCAGAAATCCCACATCATTTCCAATGACTAAGATATCGTCAACGTACAACACTAGGAAAGCTACTGTAGAGTTGACTATCCTTTTATAAACACAAGGTTCGTCAACATTCTATTTAAAGCCATAAGATTTGATCGAAGTATCAAACTTTATATTCTAGGATCAAGATGCTTGCTTCAACCCATAAATGGATCTTTTAAGCTTGCAAACCCTTTGCTCATGATCCTGTTCAATGAACCCCTCTGGTTGAGCCATATAGATACTCTCTTCAAGATTGTCGTTTAGAAAGGTTGTCTTAATATCCAATTGCCAAATTTCATAATCATAAAATGTGGCAATAGACAAGAGTATTCTAATCGATTTAAGTATAGCAACAGGAGAGAAGGTTTCTTCATAGTCCACCCCCTCTCTTTGGGTATAACTCTTTGCTACAAGTCGAGCTTTAAAAGTCTGTACCTTACTGGTTTGGTCTCGTTTCCTCTTATAGATCCATTTGCATCCAATAGGTTTTACCCCATTTGGTTGATCTACAAGTTCGTAGACTGAATTGAAGTACATTGACTCCATTTCAAGATTCATGGCTTTGATCCACTAATCTCTATCTTCATCATTTATTGTCTGTTTATAGGTCAATGGATCCTCAACGTCATTATCAAGTATGATGACTTGAGTTTCTTTCAAACCCAAGTAACGATCGGGTTGAGTTATAACCCTCCCATTACGTCGAGACATTCTCAACTCTTGAGAAGGATGTGATTGACCAGAAGTGTCAGCTCCATCAACAACTCTTGTTGAAGAACCAGCTTGATCAACAACTCTTGTTGTTTTATCAGTAGATTCTTTAGAAATGTCACTTAATACTAGTTTGCTACGAGGTTGATGATTTCTTACGTGGTCTTGCTCTAAGAATGTAGCGTTTGTTAATACAAACACTCTATTTTCTTGAGGGTCATAAAACAAACCACTTTTCGTTTCTTTGGGGTATTCTACGAATAGACATAATTTTGAACGACGTTCTAATTTCTTGGGATTTTGCAACAACACATGTGCTGGACATCCCCAAATCTTGAAGTGACGTAAACTACCTTTACGCCCTTTCCATAACTCATAAGGTGTTTCTGAAATACTCTTAGTCGGAACCATGTTCAAAATGTATGTAGCAGTCTCCACTGCATATCCCCAAAACGGATTGGGTAATTGAGCGAAACTCATCATAGACCGAACCATGTCTAGTAGAGCTATACTTCTCCTTTCTGATACATCATTTTGTTGAGGCATATCAGGAGCTGAGAGTTGAGACCTTATTCCATGTTCTATCATATAGTCCTGAAATCTTAAGTCCATGTACTCTCCTGATCGATCTGATCGAAGTGTTCTAATAGTTTTACCTAATAGATTCTCAACCTCAGTCTTATACTCTCTGAATTTTTCAAGAGCTTCAGACTTGTGATGCATTAAGTAAAGATAGCCATACCTTGAAAAATCATCAATAAAACTGATGAACTATTTATATCCTCCTCGTGCTTTGACATTCATTGGACCACAGAGATCTGTATGCACTAGTTCTAAGGTTTCTTTGGCTCTATAACCTTTTTTGGAAAACAGTCGCTTAGTCATTTTTCCCTCAAGACAAGACTCACATGGAGGTAAAGAGTTGTCTTCTAACTCATTTAAAAGTCCTCTTTTAACCAATCTCTCAATTCTATTGAGATTAATGTGGCTTAGTTTTAAGTGCCAAAGATAGATATTAAGAGAAATCTTTTATCGTTTATTTTTAGTTTCAGCTGTTTTAAACATCTCAGTATTTAAAATAGCTTTTGTTTCGCTCGGTTTTAACATATATAATTTATTTTCTAGTTTTGTAGAACAAATATGAATACCTCTTTTGCAAATGAACACTTCATTGATTTCAAAAGATACTTTATACAATTGTTCTAATAAACAAGATATAAATATTAGATTTCTTTTCATTTCAGGAACAAAAAGTACATTATCTAATATAATGAATCTATCTCCAAAAAACAACTTTAAATTTTCTACTGATCTTGTTGAGACAACCTCTCTTGTTCCAATCCTGAGTGTTATCTCGCCGTCCGCAAGCATTCTCAAGGAGCTAGTTTCCTAGTAAAAATAAAAAATATGATTAGTGGCCCCTGAATCTAGTATCCAAGTTAAGTTATCATACTCTACTAAACATATTTCTACAACGAGTAAATCATATTTACCTTGTTGTGTCTTTTCGGCTTTCTTCTCTACAAGGTATTTTGGACAGTTTCTCTTCCAGTGCTCGTTTTCGTTGCAATGGAAACATTTTCCTTTATCTGCTTTTTGAACCTTGTGTTTGCGATTAATAGGAATCTTATTTTTCCCTTTACCCTTCTTCTTCATCAAAACACTTTTAGAAGTTGAAGGACCAGACTTATTTCTGGAGGACGATCCTTGTAGTAATTTCTTGTAGATAGCAATATTTGCTTCTCCTGTTTATCCCTTGTTCGTTAAGAGGGACTAATAAGTCTGTAGCTCATTGAGAAGAGCAGTCAAGTTATATTCTATTTTGTTCATTATCACATTTGTGCGGAATTGGAAGAAGCTCTTCGGAAGAGACTCCATGATAAAACTAACTTGACTCTTCTCATCAACGACAGCTTCATTTTCTTCTGCCACATTGAAATGAACCATCATGTCCAAGACATGTTCTCTAACTGAGGTCCCTTCTTTCATACGACAGTTGTAAACGTACTTTATGGCATCATTTCTAAGGGATAAATTTCATAATCTCTTTAGCAGTACCCATAACATCGTGTTTCTTAGCCAAAACATCAGATATGCTGGCTAAAATATACACTCGGGCTTTGTCATTTGCCTTTGTCCATCTGTCATATGCATCCCAAACTGTTCAATTTGCATTTGAGCTGGGGTTTGGAGGACATTCCTCAGTTAAAACAAACCTTAAATCATCAATTACAAGTATTGTGTTTAGGTTTGATTTCCAAGTTGCGTAATTGTCGCCGTTTGATTTCTCAGAAGCGAGTAATTGTACTATTGAGTTTGTCATGCTGTGATATAAAGAAATTCTATTAGTGATTTGACCTGTTTAATCCAATCAATTTTAGCAAATGTAATAATGTACTAAAAAATTATTAATTTGCAACGATACTTTAGTGAGTTAGAGCAACTGCTACCGAGAGGCAGTCAATCACTCATTCACTAAACCAAGACATTCTTGACGTAAACACTAATCCCAGAATAACTCTTGTTCCTATAGTGTTTTTAGTTATCGCTATTTTGGTCAAGAATATACTAACTCTTAGTAATTCTTCGTAAGTGTGACCCGCCATTTTCAGACCTCAAAGATTGGTCCCAACAATGTTATCGAATGAAAAAGCCAAAGTTGGGAACGGACCTAAGAAATCCTATCCATTTCTGGAGTTTGCATTGTTTCGACTCCCATGTTACGACCCTCCGAATGGATAGTTGCTCTAGGGCAACATGTAGGTGGAACATGAGAATCTCACGGTGCAACCTGGTGGTGGAGACCATAGGGCGTGTTGATATACTTCCTTCTCCCACTTACTATAAATACTTTCTCTATTCACCTTGTTATTGACTCATGCAAATACCTTCCGAATGGAGGACGCACCCAGGGCGACATGAGCCCGAGCATGAATCTCACGGTGTGAATTTTTCAGAGAGCGTGAAAGGAAAACAATGTATCTCATATACCTTTTTCCTCCCACTAAGTATTTTAGACGGTTGGGTATACTCATTACTTAGGTATATTCCGGCTAATTGAATATAACTTAAGTCTAGGTGATTTTTCTAAAACCTACAACACACAAGCATGCTCATATAACTGGGCTAACTAAGCTCAAGTACTGGTCCGATCTCCATGTAGTAGGTGTTTCGTAAACCATCAACTTAAGTACCTTTAGCCTTAGACAAAATCGTGCCAGGTGAGTTTTCTTGTAACCGCAATTTTATAAGACATCGACCTATTTTAACTATTAAAATTGATTGTGCTTGGTTCTTAACCCTAAGTGAGCATGCACTTATCTTTATATAGATTTTAACGTCTATCTCGATTTATGACATTGAAAATAACCTAACATGTAGTTAATATGTTTTATATAACAATTACATAATCATCCATTCCATGCAATAATATAACAATTTATATCTATCACTCATGGAACCCTAAACATGCACACTATATATTATAACACTTATAACATACTTGGAATGCATGAAACATGCTTAGCCTAGGGTGGGATTTTAAATCTATATGACATACTTTATGCATATACATTTTCTATTTAATTAAAACATACATTCATAATGCATAATTAAATAAATACACTAAAGTGGATTGGTTTTGGCATTTTAAAGCAAGCAATTAACTAAATTATTACATTAATAATTAAAAATAACTTGAACCTCTTCCGAGGATCACGAGCTAGGAGAACCAACCCTTAAAAATGTTGAACAAGACCCCAACGACAGAAAAAATACCCGAACCGCCTCTTCCATCTTCTTCTTCGGTTCAGTTTGCTATCTCTTCCATTTTCGATCAATTACAACCTAAAATGGACTCTAATGACTCCATAAAAATTACAGACCTTTCTTCACTCATTAAAGCGCATAGACATTAGGCTTTACAAGAATTGCATCAAATGGAAGCATAAAAAAAATGCCAAAACCAAAAATATTCACTTTAGCAACCACAAAATTTCATTCATGAAATAGTACCCACCATGCTCAAATTAATGTAAATAAAGTGTCTAAAACCATGCTCTGATACCAATTGATGGTGTTAATATAACACATGCGGAAGCAATTTGGATCTTAGGCACTCTAAGTACATCAATTATAGTAAATTAGCTAGCAAGGTCAAAAGCATTAAAACTAAATGAGTTTGAATACTAACCTTTTGTCCCTCAAGTTTCTTTTTCCTCACGAACCGGTTTCGAACCACCACTAGTGTCTTCTCCACTATTCTCCGGCCTTAGAACAGAATTGTGGAATCCGGTGAGTGACTAAACTTGGGAGGGATTTAGTATATGTGAAGAGAGAGTTTGTGAGAGATTTATTTTTTTCAAGGTTTTTCCCTTAGAAGACCTTCCATGTACCATGATCATTCTATTTATAGAATCATGTTTGCATGTTCATGTAAATTTGAGATCACCAAATTTTGACACTCAAAATTTCACTCAAATGTTTGGGATTATGTAGCAAGCATGCAAGTTTGAGTTCACCAAATTTTGACACTCGAAATTCCACTAAAATTTGTGGAGTTTATTTGGCAAGCATGCAAGTTTGGTTAAACCAAATTTTGACACCTCAAAATTCCACTAACTCAAACATGGATTTTTTCATTAAATGAAGTCCACATTTTGACTTTCTTCATTTTGATTCAACAATTAATTTGAATTATTAATTTCAAATTAAAGTAATATTAAATGATTAATTAAACTATTTAATTAATATTTAATATTAATTCAAATGTCAATCTCAATAAATTCCGACACATATTTGATTAAGATTTTATTTAAATATCTCAGATTCTCTTTTTGTTTAATTCGTAAATAAAACAAAAATGCAGTTAAATATATCGTATATATTTAGCGCATATTCCCTAATTTGAATTCGAACACTTCGAACTCACTCATCACACTGTTCGATGGTTTAGTCTGATATGAGCTAGCAGAGGGACCTAATGGACCTATATATCATGGGCTCCAACGATCCAAGATTAACTGATTAAACTCATTAACCTTGTTAACAAACATTCGTTAACTACTAGGACACTCTACTATAGCCTAGTAGTTGCACTCCCCTCACTATAGATATATTTCTGTCCATTGATATAACCATGATTAGTAAGTTGATCATTCATAGGTTGTTCGTAACTAGAGCTGGGTCAATTTACCGTTTTCCCCCTCAAGTCACTTCTTGTTCCTTATGTCTCACTGATCCTCTAATGAACAATTGGTTTGTGGTCCAACCAGTAAACCGAATCCCTCTCAGGCCAATGAGAGGGTGGGCCCCTTGTTCAAGACCTAGAGTCAGTGCTTAAGGGAACTACCTCTCTTCTATCCTTAAAAGTGGGTAGGAGTGAATTCCATCTTGCACCCCACGTCCCCAGCCATTCACCTAGTCTTACCCCTGAAATGGGAGGCCTATTGAGTCGGCGAACTTGAGCCACTCTCACCCATGCAAATCTAAGGATAATTTCGAATAAACAGGAGTTCATGGTTAGCTCAGGATTAAAATCGTATTAACTAGGTCATCGAATGAAAAGAAAATCAGTCTGAGTAGTAAGCGACATTATAAAGTGAGAGTGATTTTCTTCATGGTCTGATCTTATGCAATACTCATTGCATAGGACGCCCCCACTCACATGTCTCCACATGTACAATTTAGTGATCACATTGTTTATGTCATATACAAAAGTGGGCTGCATTCATAGTGTCCCAGAAGAAGGTACTCAGCCTTATTCCTGTACTATAGATCATTTTGACTATATACTTGAACTTGATCCACTCTTATGTCTCTACATATAGTTCAAGTAATCATACTATAGTCAGAGTGTTCTTAGTTTATTGGATTTAGATTAATAATCGTAAAGTTCACTTTATTCAATAACAATCTTTACTGAATAAACAACAATAATAACTTTATTGAAAATATAATATGTTTTTGTTTGCCAACTATGAGTTTTAGAACATAAAACCCAGCAGGTCCTGCTTCTGATAAAGAATAGCATTCAAGGTCCAATGGCAAAGATCGAATGAGGGAAGAATTGATTCACAAGTCTAGCTGCAATAGATCGGTATCGATTCATCTATAGTTAGAAGAAAAAGCTCTTCCTTCTTATCTTTCTTCTTCCATGTCTTCCTTCTTTGACATTCCAGCTTTTTCTATTTTCTTTGTTCACAAAAGAACGCTTTTATACACTCTTATTAATATTAAGCCAAGTCAATCCTTTTTTTTTTTTTTTTTTGCAGCCTAGTAAGAAGTAGTAACAGGCTCATTCTAAGTGGTAGTAGCATATGAGATAGTGAAACTAGTAGTCTCAGTCTTTGTTCAAGTTCAAATAGGCCTAGTCTTTGCTCGAGTCCAATCCCTTGTTGCCATAGATCAGAGGAATGCCCTTCTTTCCTTTAGTTTAAGTTCCTCTTTTAGGGGAGTAAGCCAAAACGAGTCTTACTGGTCTGTCAAAGTGCCATTTGCAGACTTCTCGAATGAGGAAAAAGATTAATGACTTCGAAAGAATTGAACGAGGAGCCGTATGAGGTGAAAATCTTATGTACGGTTCTGTAGAGTGGCAGTAAGGGTGACTTATCTGTCAACTTTTCCAACATCACCCCAACCAAACTCTGCTTAGCAAGAAAGGGAGGGAAACAGATACTCAATTTCATATGAGTAAACAGAATTTCATACTCGATCTCATAGATACATATAGAATTCTGTGGAAATTCGTATTCGATGAAAGTCGTATGTACGGCTTGGAGGAGGTCTTTCATATCTTTCGAGATCCACTCTACTGGGTCAAAAATCCAAAATCAATGATTTTCTTAGCCCTTATAAAAAAAAGGAAAATAGGTTCTTGAGAACCCTTTGCATGCTCATGTCATGTCGAGGTAGACTGCAGAAGAAAAAACTGCAAAATCAGAGCCAATTTCTCGTAATCGATTAGTTAACATCTTGGTTAACCTTATTCTAAAAGACTAAAAAAAATCATTGGCTTATCAAATTCTCTATCGAGCCATGAAAAAGATTCAACAAAAGAGAGAAACAAATCCACTCACTATCTATTTTACGTCAAGCAATATGCGGAGTCACTCCTGATATAGCAGTAAAAGCAAGACGTGTAGGCGGATCGACTCATCAAGTTCCCATTCAAATAGGATCTACACAAGGAAAAGTACTTGCCATTCGTAGGTTATTAGGGGCATCCCGAAAACGTCTGGGTCGAAATATGGCTTTCAAATTAAGTTTCGAATTAGTGGAATGGGGGAGAAAGAGACAGATAGGGCGGAAATGGATGTAGTTGAGTTGGGGTTTTTTCCTTTTTAGTCTGACAGTATGGAGATTGAATTGTCGCGATTCTAGCTACCTGTCCTTGTGGGTATCTCAAGTCGTCTCTCTGAGCCGGATCAAATCTTTTCTAGCCTCTTCCTGTTATCCCCTGCTCGTTTTTGGGTTGGGTTCAGGGCCCAGGCACCCTTCTCCTCTCTTCCTTACCCGTTAGTTGTTCTTTTCATATTTGGTTTTGCTTTGTTGGGATCTTTCTTATTTAGGTTGTAACTTCATAGAAGACGATCTAATACGAGAAGTTGATGTTGATGTTGCTGGGTGCCCTTGCGAGGTTCCCTTTCCGATCCGACCTCGATTTTTTTGGCCTAATTGGAGTGGAGAACAGGAGTATTGCTGTGGAGATGGTTTACTCTGAACTTGAGATTGTTGGTAGGTTTGCGAGTGGAGATTTCTTTGTTTACATTCCTCGGAAAAGAGTCAATGTTGAATGGTTTTATCCACCCTGAGGCCCATCCTCCCCTCGTTGGTTGACTGGACATCCTCAGTATCCCCCTCATTCTCACTCTAATAGAAAGGCCGGGAATGACCAGAGGTGTATGGACGTTTACACTGTCTACCTTTTTAACCAAAGGCATACATTGAGTTGGAACCGTTTTATCTAATATTAGTATGCACGGCAAGTACTTTTGCCTCATCCTATTCTTGAACGGGAGGTACGCTTGGCCCCTTGTTATATTGCCTGTTTCTATCCTTATGGTTTGAGACATCAAGCCGCATCGCCTTCTCTTTGATAATAAGGGAGAAAAGCTTTTAATTGATAAGGCAACCCTAATCCTTAGCCCAACGGTCCAAGCTTTTGTTGAAACAAGAACCCTTGAATCAGAGTGATTAATACCTCCTTATATGAAATTTGGATCAACCAAGAGATAAGGCTAGAATTAGATTACCTCTTACGATCGAAAATCTTGAAGCAAGATTTGGAACCTTGTTCTAGGTTGAGTTGCTCCACAATCGAATTTGATCAAGGTTTGATTGAATGGTTCGGATGCAATTCGACCACAATAATTGCTTAAAACTTAGAAATGAAAAAATTAATGCTCGAATTTCTAAGGAAAACGTCTAAATTCGAGATCTCAATTTCATTCATCCACGAATCTAATTTTTACATAACATATTGTACCCATTTATAGTCTCCCAACAAAAGACGTTTGTGGCAGGGATTCAATCCTGGTCCCCCTTGATCTCCACAAAAGATGAAGTCAATTTTGACCATTTGACCATTACAAAATGAAAACGAAAAAACAATAAAGTCTTCCAACAAACGTTGATACTAGTGCGCATCCGTTTTTCAGCCTTAAATTAGGAAAGGCAAGGGGAGGAGCTATTATCTATGTAATTACGGTATAGATTGGCAACTGACTACCCCCGCTAGGGAGAATTGGCCCACCAGACCATAAGGATAGAAAAAGGCAATGTAACAAGGGGTCAAGCGTTCACGATCTATTGGGCACCAATGTAACACAATCTATTGGGCTTCACTCGTGTAGGTTCAAACCCTGTTGTTGACATTTTAAAGTTTTCCAACTTCAACCGTGCAAATATTCAATTGTCCTTCGTCAATCGTATCAACTTCTAATTCTCGAAATGATGGTTGAACCGAGTTGATCCAATTTTGTAGATGAAGAATGAATGTTTGTTGAATCTTCTTGGCCTTATATCGTGTAATAGGTCCAGTTGAAACATTTGGAACATCATGATTCTTATCATCAATGCACCTAGGGCGTCTAAGTGCCCATCTTTTTTAGGAGAGTCGGTTCATGTGGTAGAGGGCGAACAAAGGATAGCGTGCTTGTGTTGGAAGCGAGCAAGCGGGTGAACGAATCACCAACGGGCCACTTGGTAACTAGGAGTGTCTCTTCATCTTCATATTCATAGCTGGGATGCTTCGAGCTTCTAGGCCTCAAAAACCGAAATAGAATCTCCTGACCCGAGTGCAGGGTGAATCCGCTAGCACGTCCTGGCAAAATCTTACCCAATTCTTGCCACTCTCGCACAAACCTTAGTTTGTTTCTTACCTAACCGGTGGCGTACGAGAGGGGGGAACCTAAATACCGTGCCCCCATACTCATGTGGACCGTTCTTGCCTTTGGTAATATCTGGTTGCTGGTCTGCTTCACATGGGTCCCCTTTTTTTCATACTTTTGTTATTCAACTTTTGTCGGAGAAAGATATTATGACCTTAGTGATGCTTGCGTTGAGTACAATAATAAACACTCAAGATGAGTCCCCCTTAATTACACTATGCATTTCAGTTTCTGTTTTATTTAGTGTCATTTCCTTGTTTGCTCTCTCACGCTAATACTTCATCCTTTTTCCTGCTGTTATCCACTCCTATAAAATGCTAAACAAGCCAGACCATCCTCTTTATCCTCATTAGACTTAAGGACATCGATAAGCTAAACCAATTAGGCAGTAGATTCGATCGATCTAAATCTATCTGGCTACCTTCCTTAAAGAGAAAGTGATAAGCGCCTACAATGCTGGAATTTGCAAAGCTAGAGGTTCTTCTAGAATGCTTGCAAACATTCACAGAGAAAGCTAACTTAACGAATTGATTCCAACCAAGAGCTGGTTGGAAGATGAATGACTCTAGATCGAACTTGGAATCTATGATGGTCACTCTTAGATACCAAGACAATTCACTCCAAAATTAGCTTGATGAAACTAATTCAATGAATCGGTTTAAACATCAAACCTAAAGCAAGGTTTGAAAAAGAATAACACCAAAAAGATATTAAGAAAACACAAAGGTTTTGTTTGTATTCAACCATTGATCCCCAAACATGAATATTACATGCTTTTAAACAGGCCCACAAGATAACCCTAACATAATAAAGTTCAACCACCAACTATAAATCTACTAATAAATGCTATTAAATATAAATTGAAGAAAATAAGACATTCATAAATTGCCTTAATTGGTAATTCAACTACCAATGACAAGTCTTCTAATCATTTTTCAATGTAGGCCACTCTATTATTTTCTTTATTTGATACTTGAATCTTCTTTGTATTGCTTCTTATAATTGCTTGTTCGAGTACATGGGAGTGATCAGTTGTTGGATTCATATCATCCCCCCTTTCTTTAAAAGATTTGTCCTCAAAATCAAATTCTTCGTTCTTTCCGGACAAGATCTGAATATTATTTTTTTCTCTACTAATATATTTTCTTCACTTTTTTTTTTCTTTCTTGGTTTTCATTCATCCTTTGCCCCTCACTTTTCTCTTTTTTTCACTCTTATCTCTCTCTTTTACCTTAGTTTCTTCTCTCCACTGTTGTTCTTCATATTCTTTTCTTTTCTTCTCTAATTTCAATTGGTCACAATGTACTTCATATGGAGACAATGGAAGTAAAGTAAATTTCTTCCCACACAAAATAAAAGTATACTTGTTCATCAAACCATCAAATGTTACCTTTCTATCATATTGCCAAGGTCGGCCGAACAAGATATCCCCCGCATGCATTGGTACGACATCACAAAGAACTTCATCTTTATATCTTCCAAGAGTAAAAGAAATAAGAGCTTGGGAGTTCACCTTAATTTCTTCATTGTTTGTCAACCATTGAAGTTTGTACGGTTTTGGATGGGGATGGACAGAACATCTTGTGTGGAACAAGTTTTCCCTTTGATCTTCAAATTTCTCTTTCTTGATTTGAACATTGAGTACCCTTCTTGTGATCAAAGATATGGAATTACCTTTTTCAACATACTCATCATCATATGTTGCGATTTCTAACACAAGCTGTGAATCATGATCCTCACATTCATCGTCTGAATCAAGTATTTCATTCCTTATTACCATACTTTTTTATTAACACACTCTTTACTCATGTGTCCAAACCTTTGCACTTCCAACATTGAATAGAACTAGACTTCTCATTTACCGTCTTTGAAGCTTCATTCTTTTTACAATTGAAATTCTCAGTCTCCACTCTTTTAGCAGCCACAAACTTTTCTTTTGGTGGCAACGATTCATTTCTATTCACAAAACTATCCTTGTTCCAAGTTTTAGAATTTGAAAAGGTGCTAGTTCGTGATGTGTACCTTTTTTAATGCTCTTTTTCTTCCTTCAATTGGTCTTCAATTTTGAGAGCATAATGATACATGTCTTCCAGATATGGTGGTGGATTTCTGTCAACAAGATGAACAATTTCTTGATTCAAACCTCCAAGGAATCTAGACATGGTATCTTTTTCTTCTTCTTTAACATTTGCTCTTTCCATCATAGTCTCCATCTCTTGATAATATTCCACCATTGTTCCTTGCCTCAAACCTTGCAATTTAGTTTTCAAATTTCTCTCATAATGTTTTGGAACATACATTTTTCTCATGGCTTCTTTAAGTTCTTCCCAAGTCTCTATTGGATCCTCCTCTTTTCTTCTTCTCTCAGATTTGAGATGTTGGTACCAATCACCGGCATGATTGGTAAATTTGGCAATAGCAAGTCTCATCTTCTTATTTTCACTATAGGTGTTGCAATCAAACACATGCTCTATCTTTCTTTCCCAGCAAGTATGCCTCAGAATTTGTCGTTCCACAAAAGGGTGGGATTTTGAGTTTAACTCCCCCATCTTTATCTTCATGTACTCTTTCCATCCTTCTAGGTTGCATGCTTATTTCTTCCTCTCCATCTTTCTTCAACTTGTCTTTCTTGTACTACTATACCTTCATCTTCTTGTAATGTTTGTTCTTGTCTTTGTTGTTGCGCCCTTCTTTCTTGTCTATCTTCCATCATCATTTCCATCATACCTTGAATTGCTTGAATAATGGTTGTATTAAGATCTGGTACTGGTAGTACTACTTCTCCATTATGTGATATTTTGTTATCAAGGGACCTCTCCATACTTCTCACAAAAATTTCACTCAGGGACACTCGTGTTTAACACTCAAAGGTAGGCTATTGGTACTAGGTCGAGAATGTAAAGGCTGGTTTTTTTTTTTTTTTTTGTGCAATCTTGCTTTAAGCTTGATTATAACCAATTCAACGATCAACTCTAACAAGTTAAGACTAGTATCTCAAGGATCAAGAGCTTGAAAATTTTGAACAAACTTAAATAAATGATAAGATCAGGAATATATATATATATATTTCTCAGAATTTTTCTTTCTTTTTTTTTCTTTTTTTTTTTTAATCTGAGAGAGAAAAAATTGATAGAAAAAAAAATAACAATAAAAATATTTCACCTCTAGAGCGCCCAAAGAATGTCGACCAAATGCTCTGATATCAAATGATAAGCACCTACAATGCTGGAATTTGCAAAGCTAGAGGTCCTTCTAGAATCCTTGCAAACTTTCACAGAGAAAGCTAACTTAACGGATTGATTTCAACCAAGAGCTGGTTAGAAGATAATGACTCTTAGATCGAACTTGGAATCTATGATGGTCACTCTTAGATACCAAGACAATTCATTCCAAAATTAGCTTGATGAAACTAATTCAATGAATCTGTTTAAACATCAAACCTAAAGCAAGGTTTGAAAAAGAATAACATCAAGAAGGTATTAAGAAAACACAAAGGTTTTGTTTGTATTCAACAATTGATCCCCAAACATGAATATTACACCTTTAAATAGGCCCACAAGATAACCCTAACATAATAAAGTTCAACCACCAACTACAAATCACTAATAAATGCTATTAAATACAAATTGAAGAAAATAAGGCATTTATAAATTGTCTTAATTGGTAATACAACTACCAACGACAAGTTTTCTAATCACTTTCCAATGTCAGCTACTCTATTATTTTCTTGATTTGATACTTGAATCTTCTTTGTATTGCTTCTTGTAATTGCTCGTTTGGGTTCATATCAGAAAGAATCCCTAATTTATACAAAAAAAAACATTGAGAAAGATATTATGAGCACCAAGTTGATGCTGCATATCTTTTCTTCTTATATTTTTTTTATATATCACACGTTGCCCCTTATGAATTAGTTCCAAGAAAGCAGCCGTTCACGTCAGAAATCTCGATTTTTAATGTAGTTGCAATAATTTTCCTTTTCTTTCGTCGAGACTGGGTTAGTGTTCATCGTCAGTACCTGAGTGAGGGTAGCCAAAAGGAACAGCCAGCTGGTGGGAGCGAAAAGTTTGGGATTCGTGACTGGAATCCCCAGGAGGGTAGGGAAAGTCTTGCCAAAATGTCCAAGATTGAGGGGCAGAATGCTTTCCAAAAAAAAATGATATATTTTTTTTTAATCAGCTTGAGCTGGATAGGGAAGGGCAAAGAAGAAAAAAATACCAAGTAATTGACAGAAAGGGAAAGAGAGGGAAAGAATTTATCCTTTTGTGCATCCTTTTTTGTGATCGAGTGATATTGCTCCCACATCTTTTCTCGGTCCGGCAACGAGCAGAAATGTTTTCATATTGGGTTTCAGACCTTATTCACTCACCTTATCTTCTTTAACTTGGCCTCCTCAATGATATCTCGCCTCATCTCGGTATCCTGTAAGAAAAATGGTGCAGTTGTTGACTGACAAGGAAGATTTGGAACTGGCAAATGAAAGATAAACCCGAGAGGGTCTTTTCAATCTTTTTTTCTTAATTGGAGAATCACCAATTTCTTATTCGTTCGGATTTGATTGTGGAAATTAACAAGGGGAAAGGAGAATAAAAAACACAAAAACAGAAGCAGAATAGGAAATACTGGTAAATGGCTAGAAGATTAGCCGCAAAGTCCGCTTATAGCTCCTTTTGGCACAACAAGGTAAGTGGTCAACTCTCAATCATTCTCTCTCTAAATATTTTCATACCAAGATATGTGCCAAAACAAACAAACAAAAAGACTCAAGCATTCAGATAACAACAAAGACACTGACCATCCAAGCATCAAAAGAGGGGACTAGGGATTGGTCCCTAGTGATACAGTGAATATCGAACCATCAACAACTCGAAAAGCATCAATTCCATAACCCTGAAATCGCAATCAACTACCTTGCCCACAAGGCATCCACCTAGTAGTGCAATATAGGACTCACTGTGCGATGACAAAACTCTCCTATCAGCCGATCATTTTATTGATCAACGGGCAATGCAGGCCCCACGTATCTTCAATCTCGGCCCCCAAACCATTCCTTGAATTGGAAATCCTCCATGGAACAGCTTCTCAGTACGTCATCGATCTTGCGGGTGCCATTCCCACACCGCTCTACATCACCCGGATTACTAAAGTAATTAAATCGTACAATTGAATTAACCCTGACATCCGTAGATGGCAACTGGAGTGAACGGAGAGTGGCCCAGTAATCTTCTCCATCAGGGTGGCCACAGTGAGATAGAGTGGTGAAGCTGGGTTCTGAATGAAAAGAGAGCAAGTAGGGGAGACAAAAGGTATGACATTGGAAGTTGCTTCAAGGTAAGCCCCTATCCCTGAATTGGTTATGCCCACGACTTGTATTAGAGAGTGCTCCAATGGAATTGGGGGCACAATTGAGATGCCATTTTGGGGGTTATCATAGTGGAACTGTCCGACATAAGACAAGTGATGAGACAGAGGAATTCTCCACGATGAGAGGGACGACCTCAGTCCAATGCCACTCAGAATCGGAAGCTATGGGCTTCCGAGAGACCTAGCACAAAGGATCACCTCTCCCTTTTCACGCACCATTGCATGGTCCTCTTTGGTCATGAAAAACAACCCCAATTGCCGATTGCTTCGATCGACAAAGAAGAGGCTAAAAGAATTCTTTCAATACTTGCATAGCTTGCAAAGAAATATATACACTCTCATATTCAAAGCTTTCGCATAGCTGAAGAGATCAACAACACTATGTCTACGACCAGAATTGTCAAATGTCGAACCACCAATCTTGGTACCCACTGAAAGATCCAAAGTCAACCCATTATAGGGATCAACACCGGCTTCCAATAGCCCATCTCTGACTGCTGATTGCCAATTCTTGAGCTCCGGCCTAATCTAAAGACGATAGCCCTCTCAACCCACTCATAGGATTGGTTTACCACTTGGAGGTCCTAATTCATCCTTGACCTTCTGTAGAATTATTGATCGACTTGACTATAGAACCGGGCATTAATAGCACTACTACAGTCAAGAAATCAGCCTCGGGCATTGGGGACGCCGTCTTCAGAGGTTTAGGCTTGCGCCGGGGAGTCGAAAGCATTGACCTCCATGAGAGTGGTGAGGAAGCCTAGTTCGTTCATCATATTAGGCTTTTCGTATGGAACACCGCCCCTTTCAAACACTAGAACACACTCATACTCAGATAGCGTTGCTGCTAACGAGCAGCTGGCGGCCTTCTCTAGTCCTCTGATGGGAAATCCGTGGTGTTGAAGACAAAACCCAAATAACTCAGAACTGTAAAGAGAAAGAATAAGAGGGTTATCAAATGATTACTTTGTTGACATTGTGCTCTGGCCAAGGAAATGAGAGTGAAGATCCTCAAGAGAGGGGTGGAAAATGAACTCAATCAAAGAATAAGATGCCTGAGGACTGACAATGGTAGAGAAAACACGTTGCAGGAGTTTAATGATTATTTTCAGGTCCGTCATCCGTTTAGCTGCTCACACAACACACTCCACAACAAAATGGACTTGCAGAAAAGAAGAAGGGCGAAACTTGTCAAAGCATGATGCATGCGAAGAAAGTACAACCATAGTTTTGAAAAAAAGAAACTCCAAGCAAAATTAGCTTTTCGTTACCAACATTGAAAAGTCTTTGGTTACGTCTGCTAGGTGTTCTGAGCAGTTACGGAGGAAGTTGGAAAAGAAGGTGGATATGCTAGTTAGTGCATCTTTATCGGCTACGATCCGCAGAGGTTGAGGTGCATTGATCCGACTACAAAATCTGTATCTCCACATATCGTTTTCGATGAGGCATCATCATGGTGATCTTCCAAAAATGTAGTACTACCGGATTACGAGATGCTAGACTTCTGTATGCGAGCACAAGAGCCAGTTATTGTGAGTCACTCTGAATCTGAGTCAAAAAAGCTACATGAAGCCCTCTTGTCAGAAAAAAAAAAAAAGCCCAAGGCTTGTGGCTCGTTAAGAAAGAGTGATGCATGCTGCTCTAGAAGAGAGCAACAAGATATTCAAGAGGATCCCTGTTGAAGGCACTGTGCTTGATAGCCGACGTAGAAGATCGACAAGGATTAGGAAGCCCAATCAATTCCAAGTATACAGAAGCCAGCTATGCGGACATTGTGACACTTTCACAGTCTTGTGCCTCTCCAAAAAGTGGAAGAGCCAAACTGATATGAACCAAAAGATATCAATCATACAATATACTTCAATGAAGATGTGAAGAAAAGGTTGTCTAAATTATCAAAAGATGTTTCAATTCATGTTGAAGAAGAATGAAGTTTGATTGTTAAATTTTGGGTGGGTTACAATTTAGAGTAATTTAAAGTTATTGTATTTTAAGACTTTTTATAAATTTAGGTTGCATTTACATAATGGCTAATTATGGCCATAAAATATGAATGTTACAACTCTTGGAATGTCATTAATAGTTTCATTTTTGAGGCTATATAAAGCCATGTATGTTGTATTTGTAAGTCGACTTGGAAAATATAGTAAAAGAAGCATGTGTGCTTTTCTTTAGCCAATGACTAAGTTTCTTTGCAATTCTATGTAGTTTAAGTTGCATGTAGAATCATTCAAGCTCGACATGATCGATTTTGCTTGTGAAGTGATTCGAATCTCAAACAATGTTCTTGTCTTGAGATATTCAATCAACAAGGTAATCTGAATCTTACTCCCCTTGTAGTATTCCTTATCATATCATTTGGTATCAGAGCTTCAGGCTCAAGATCAAATATATGTTTCCTTTGTGTTTCTTTTCAATTTGTTTTTATCTTTATAGTTTTTAATCCACCCAAAATAAAAAATCCAATCTGTACTCTACTAAAAAATTTGAGAGGTGAGAATGGGAGCTTCATTTGTGTACATGAGTGCAAACAGAGTGGCCTAAAATTCCTTGAGTGTATACACGTGAGAGAGTGTTGTGAGGTCCTTTGTATTTCCATAACTTATTTTTTGCAGCAAAGTTTCACAAATAGATTCGAGGACGAATCCTCTTGAAGAAGTGGAGAATGATATGAACCAAAAGACATCAATCATACAATATACTTCAATGAAGATGTGAAGTAAAAGTTGTCTAAATTATCAAAAGATGTTTCAATTCATGTCACATTCATTGAAGAAGAATGAAGTTTGATTGTTATAAATTTTGTGTGGGTTACAATTTAGAGTAATTTAGAGTTATTGTATTTTAAGACTTTTTATTACTTTAGGTTGCATTTACATAATGGCTAATTATGACCATAAGGTATGAATGTTACAACTCTTGGAATGCCTTTAATAATTTCATTTTTGAGGCTATGTAAAGACATGATCAATCTTGCTTGTTGAGTGATTCAAATCTCAAGGAAGTGTTCTTGCCTTGAGATATTTGATCAACAAGAATCATTCAAGCTAGACATGATCGATCTTGCTTGTGGAGTGATTCGAATCTCAAACAATATTCTTGCCTTGAGATATTCGATCAACAAGGTAATCCAAATCTTACCCCCCTTGTAGTGATTCCTTATCATATCACAAACTCATTTGAAGAAGCAGTTGGTCTGAAAGAGTGGGAGAATGCGATGAAAGAGGAGATTTCTACCTAAACACCTTAAATCAGAATGAGACATGGGAACTTGTCCCATTACCAAAAGTTGTGAAGCCAATCGAATTGTCTCGTTTTGTGTAGTCAAGGTATGACAGGTGAAGCGCAAGAGTGACGGCTCTATTTTGATCTTGTTGGCGCAATTGGTTGCTCGTGACTTCTCACATCTCACAATGGGGTAGGATTGATTATGAAGAAAGATTTTCTCCTGTGAAGAAGCTTTGATATAAATTAACTATTGACCCTTTGCATGTACTCGAAGGACCGATTACAAGAAGCAAGGTTAAGAAGATTCAAGAGGCCTATACATTGCATCTTCAAAGGCTAGTTAGTGTACAAGTTGAAACAAAGACTTTTAAGCCCAAAAATCTTTATTGCGTTAGCATATCAAATCTAGAACATATTGGAGTGGCTAACATTGGAAAGTGATTAGAAGACTTTTTCTTTGGTAGTTGAACTACCAATTAAGACAATTTATGTATGGCTTCTTTTCTTCAATTTATATTTATTAGCTTTGATTGGTAGTTGTAGTTGTAGTTGGTAGATGAACTTCATTATGTTTGAGTTATCTTTTTGGCCTATTTAAAGGCATGTAATATTCATGCTTGAGGATCATTGTAGAATACAAACAAAACCTTCATGTTTTCTTGATACCTTTTTGGTGTTATTCTTTATCAAACCTTGTTTTTGGTTTGTTGTTTAAACCAATTCATTGAATTAGTTCTGATCAAGCTAATTCTAGAGTGAGTCATCTTCTAACCAGGCTCTTGGTTTGAATCAATTCGTTAAGTTAGCTTTCTTTGTGAATGTTTGTAAGGATTCTAAAAGGACCTCTAGCTTTGCAAAATCCAACATTGTTGGCTCTTATAATTTGGTATCAGAACATTTGATTGATGTTCTTTGGCCGCTCTAGAGGTGAAATATCTTTACTGTTATTTTTTTTCTGTCAATTATAGTCTCTTTCAAATTATCAAAAAGAAGAAGAAGAAGAAGAAAAATCAGTTCGAAAAAAAATAATATTCAGTTCTTATCATTTATTTGAGTTTGTTCAAAATTTTCAAGCTCTTGGTCCTGAGATACTAGTCTTAGCTTGTGAGAGTTATTGTTGAATTGATTATAATCAAGCTTAAAACAAGATTGCACCAATAATAATAATAAAAAAAAAATGAGCCTTTACATTCTTGACCTAGTACCAAAACGTACCTTTCAGTGTTAAACACGAGTATCCCTGAGTGAAATTTTTGTGAGAACTATGGAGAGGTCCTTATTACTGATAACAAAATGTCACAAAATGGAGGAGTACCACCAATACCAAATCTTAATACAACAATTCTTCAAGCAATTAAGGAATGTTGGAAGATAGACAAGAAAGAAGGGTACAACAACAAAGACAAGAATGAGCATTACAAAAATATTAAGGTAATTTCATATCTTTGATCACGAGAAGGGTTTAACCCTTACATAATTTATAAAATTAAAAATAATACTTTACAACAAATGTTGAAGTGCTTGAGTGGCTAAGGAGTGATTCTTTTCATCTTCCCCTCTTTAAAATGATTCGTCCTCGAATCAGAAAAAATTAGAGAAATTTTGTTTCTCAATTCTCTCATTCACCTCCTTTTGCAATGTTTTGTTCAAATCTGCGTGCTTCACTCACAAAAATATATAAAGTGGATTAAATCCATAAACTATTTTCTTAAAAATAAGTCAGCAACATGCTTTGCATTATGCATTTTGTTGCATACAATAAAATAAATCATTTTAATAAATTTATCTACCACAACAAAAACACTATCCTTACCCTTTTTAGTGTGCAGTAAACCAAGAACAAATTTCATAGATATATTAGTCCAAGATTTGTCCCCCCCTCTTCAAAAGGATTCGTCCTCGAATCAGAAAAAAATAGAGAAATTTTGTTATTTTGTTTCTCAATTCTCTCCTTCACCTTCTTTTGCAATGTTTTGTTCAAATTTGTCAGCTTCACTCACAAAAATATAGAAGGAATAGGGAGAAAATATATTTTGTAAAATAAAGTAATCTACCACAACAAAAATATTATCCTTACCTTGTCCAAGGTTTGTTAGGTATGATAAGAATCACATTACAAATGGACCTATTGCCAAGAAGATTCAAAAAATATATCAACATAATTCAAATCAACTGGTGGAGAGCTCAATTGATTTCAAACCTATCGCATTACCACTCAAGCACATCAATATTTTTGTTAGAAATAACTATTTTTAATTTCATAAATGATGTAAAAGTCAAATGGTCAATTTGACTTATTCTTTTGGAGATTAAAGGGGATCAGAATAAATCCCGTCCACAAACAACTTTTGTCGGGAGACTATAAATACCCACAATATGTTATGTAAAGGTAGATTCATGGATGAATTTAATTCAGATCTCAAATTGAGACGTTTCCCTTAGAAATCCGATCATCATATTTGTCATTTCTAAGTTTCAAGCAATTCTTGTGGTAGAATTGCACTCGAGCCATTCAATCAAACCTTGATCAAGTTCGATTGTGGAGTGACTCAATTTAGAACAAGGTTTCCAAATCCTTGAATCAATTTGGTACCAGAACCTTGGTTTACATCTTGTGGCCGACTCTAGAATTGATTTTATCTTTCATTTCTCAGTGTTTATCTTTTCTTTAAATCTATCTATTTATTTTCTTGCTGCCATTTTCACCGTTCTTATTATCCTTCCACTTTCTTCTTATTGTCCACTTTGTTTTTATTTCCTCTTAAAAACAATTTGCACCTTTATTTAAAAATCAAATAAATTTCAATTCTCATTTTTACCTAAAACATATAAATATGGAATTGTTGTGTTCTGTTTTTTTTTTCATCATTTAAAACCGAAGATAACTTCTAAATTTTTCCAAATTCTGTAAAAAGGAAAGCTAGATCTGTAACGACCCGAAATTTTCTACTTAATTTAAGGTCGCTACTGTATACGTATCATAAACATTGAATGCGGAATATTTCATTTAAATTCCATAAAACATAACTTTTATCTTAAAACACAGCCATGGACTTGTGTGTTTCAAAAATCTTTAAAACGGCACAACTAAAGACTAAATAAAATGAATAAGAGTTTAAGTTCAAAACATCCTAGTCTAGCCTCAGTCTAAGAAAATAAATACCACTATCCTATGCATGTGTTATGGTCTCGAGTTGCGATGCCGTCATCAGCCGTACAGAAATGTCTTACCTTAGCCTGAAAAATGTAATAGCACATGGCTTGAGTATTTAAAGAAATACTCAGTAAGTGACCCCACTATTAGGGTTAAATGCAACAATCACATGCAATGAAATGATGGGACCTATCTTTCGTTTCGTTTTGTTTCGTTTTCCCTATGGTGCTGTCCTAACGGATAATTTTGGACGTGTATCATATGCTCTACACACAGTCCATACGTGCGAGTATGGGCTCACCAGCTAGTTCACACACCACTGGGCCACTTTCCTTATCCGGTGGGCATACTCTAGGAGCCCATTATGTCGGAACCCGTTAGAACTAGTAACCGTCACGGCAGCGCTATGCAAAACATAACGATCGTTGTCCTGCCATTGGATGTATACGTCCGTACCCTCGTGATGGGATAGGGGTATCCCCCCAAATGCATGAGCACACATAATGCATGAGGTCCCAAAACTTTTCCATTTTCATTATCCTTTGATATAACTCCGCTAGCATTATGTACATATCAAATCATTTTTCATATCGTTTCAGATATCATTCATCATTCATATCATATCGTTTTTCATTCTTTAGTTCTCAAATCATACATAATTCTAATGGGGTTATATTTCATGTCATTTATCGTAATTTCATGTCATTTATCGTAATTTCAGGTCATTCATATCATGCTGTATACACACAATTTAAGAGACCAAACATAACGTTTTATGCTTTTAACATAACATTTCATCATATACACATCATACCATGACATATTGCATCACAATGTATCATATCATAAACAAGTCATAACGTAAACATTTCGTAGTCATATCGTTCTCTAACTTATCATAGCCTTAACGTTCTTATATCTATCACAGACATATCATTACGTGAACGTACCTTAGTCATATCATCACAAAAACGTAACATAATGCTATCGTTCTATCAATCCTAACGCTATCTTTCAATCAATCTATCACAAACCTATCCCTTTTTACCCGTAACCTAACCGTATTCTTCCATCAATCTCTCTTTTCCATATCACTCCGATATGTAGCCTAACCTTAACGTTTCATGAACGTATTTTACTCCTATTATTACATTTCGTTTTGTGCATCCTTCTTGTATCCTATCTCAAACATATCCTTGAACACATCGTACCGTAATTATTATCATACAATTCACATATTATAACATATACATAACATATAGGAAGCATATCGATTCACAGGAAATTCACACATATCAATATATATGACAAGTGCAGAATCACGGGGCACGTGTCAACATCAAATATAACCATGCCGATAGTAAGGTCATTTACCTGGTTAGCTTAGGTAGATGTTCCATCGTTATTCTTAATGAAAGTCCATTGAAATCCAAGTCAACCTATGTGAGCCCATGGCATCAGTTTCAAGTTTGAACTCGATAAAATTATTTCTCTAATTTATATTGGCCATTGTTAAATTCTAATATTTACTGTTAAACGACATTTGATGGAGTTCCTTTCCCTCTGATATTTCATGTTTTATTTTTTAAAATTATGTTCAACAAATCTTTCCTCAATCTTCCCTCTTCTCTGTAATTATTTTGGGGATATTATTGTCCTACTTCCAAATCTTCCCTTTTTATTTTTATTTTTTTTCTCTATGAGAGTATTCTGGATTTCCATCTCTATTTCGCTTATTTCTTTTGTCTTCCTACTAATTTAGTTAACAATTATATTCTTAGTTTTTAATTTAATCGATTCATTTGGTTATATTCTTTTTCTATAATTCATTCTATAATTCATATACAATTATTGACAACCTAAATCCTTCCAACAATTCAAGAGGATCTAAAATATAATGGGTTGTGATTTCCTAAAACTCATACAAAATTCTTTTCATTTAATCTCTAATTCAAAACTAAATAATTGTAACCAACTTAATATTACTTAATAAAATAAGAGGAAGATTTAACATACGACTACTGATGATATGAACCAAAAGACATCAATCATACAATATACTTCAATGAAAATGTGAATAAAAGGTTGTCAAAATTATCAAAAGATGTTTCAATTCATGCCACATTGAAGAAGAATGAAGTTTGATTGTTATAAATTTTGGGTAGATTACAATTTAATGTAATTTAGAGTTATTGTATTTTAAGACTTTTATTTAATTTCGGTTACATTTACATAATAGCTAATTATGGCCATAAAGTATGAATGTTACAACTCTTGGAATGTCTTTAATAGTTTCATTTTTTGAGGCTATATAAAGCCTTGTATGCTATATTTGTAAAGGGATTTGGAAAAAATATATAAAAGGAGCATTTGTGTTTTTTTTAGCCAATGGCTAAGTTTATTTGCAATTCTATGTAGTTTAGGTTGCATGTAGAATCCTTCAAGCTCGACATGATCAATCTTGCTTGTGGAGTGATTCGAATCTCAAACAAGTGTTTGAGATATTTGATCAACAAGAATAATTCAAGCTAGACATGATCGATCTTGGTTGTTGAGTGATTCGAATCTTAAACAATGTTCTTGTCTTGAGATATTCGATCAACAAGGTAATCTGAATATTATTCTCCTTGTAGTGATTCCTTATCTTATCATTTAGTATCAGAGCTTCAGGCTCAAGATCAGATATATGTTTCCTTTGCGTTTCTTTTCAATTTGTTTTTATCTTTTTAGTTTTTAATCAATCCAAAATAAAAAAATTCAATTTGGGCTCTACTAAAAAAATTGAGAGGTGAGAATGGGAGCTTCATTTGTGTAAATGAATGCAAACAGAGTGGCTAAAATTCCTTGAGTGTATACACGTGAGAGAGTGTTGTGAGGTCCTTTGTATTTCCATAACTTATTTTTTGCAGCAAAGTTTCACAAATAGATTCAAGGACGAATCATCTTGAAGAAGTGGAGAATGATATGAACCAAAAAACATCAATCATACAATATACTTCAATGAAGATATGAAGTAAAGGTTGTCAAAATTATCAAAAGATGTTTCAATTCATGCCACATTGAAGAATGAAGTTTGATTGTTATAAACTTTGGGTGGGTTACAATTTAGAGTAATTTAGAGTTATTGTATTTTAAGACTTTTTATTTACTTTAGATTTTATTTACATAATGGCTAATTATGGCCATAAAGTATGAATGTTACAACTCTTGGAATGCCTTTAATAGTTTCATTTTTGAGGCTATATAAAGTCATGTATGTTGTATTTGTAAGTAGACTTGGAAAATATAGCAAAAGAAGCATGTGTGCTTTTGTTTAGCCAATGGCTAAGTTTCTTTGCAATTCTATGTAGTTTAGGTTGCATGTAGAATCATTCAAGCTCGACATGATCAATCTTGCTTGTGGAGTGATTCGAATCTCAAACAAGTGTTCTTGCCTTGAGATATTTGATCAACAAGAATCATTCAAGCTAGACATGATCGATCTTGCTTGTGGAGTGATTCGAATCTCAAACAATGTTCTTGCCTTGAGATATTCGATCAACAAGGTAATCCGAATCTTACTCCCCTTGTAGTGGTTCCATATCTTATCATTTGGTATCAGAGCTTAAGGCTCAAGATCGGATATATGTTTCCTTTGCATTTCTTTTCAATTTGTTTTTATCTTTTTAGTTTTTAATCGACCCAAAATAAAAAAAATCAAATCTGGGCTCTACTAGAAAATTTGAGAGGTGAGGATGAGAGATTCATTTGTGTAAATGAGTGCAAACAGAGTGGCCTAAAATTCCTTGAGTGTATACACGTGAGAGAGTGTTATGAGGTCCTTTGTATTTCCATAACTTATTTTTTGCAGCAAAGTTTCACAAATAGATTCGAGGACGAATCCTCTTGAAGAAGTGGAGAATGATATGAACCAAAAAACATCAATCATACAATATACTTCAATGAAGATATGAAGTAAAGGTTGTCAAAATTATCAAAAGATGTTTCAATTCATGCCACATTGAAGAATGAAGTTTGATTGTTATAAACTTTGGGTGGGTTACAATTTAGAGTAATTTAGAGTTATTGTATTTTAAGACTTTTTATTTACTTTAGATTTTATTTACATAATGGCTAATTATGGCCATAAAGTATGAATGTTACAACTCTTGGAATGCCTTTAATAGTTTCATTTTTGAGGCTATATAAAGTCATGTATGTTGTATTTGTAAGTAGACTTGGAAAATATAGCAAAAGAAGCATGTGTGCTTTTGTTTAGCCAATGGCTAAGTTTCTTTGCAATTCTATGTAGTTTAGGTTGCATGTAGAATCATTCAAGCTCGACATGATCAATCTTGCTTGTGGAGTGATTCGAATCTCAAACAAGTGTTTGAGATATTTGACCAACAAGAATTATTCAAGCTAGACATGATCGATCTTGCTTGTGGAGTGATTTGAATCTTAAACAATGTTCTTGTCTTGAGATATTCGATCAACAAGGTAATCCGAATCTTATTCCCCTTGTATTGATTCCCTCACTTATTAACTGACCTCTTCAAATGACATATCTCCTCGGCCGAACTAAATTTGCTTAAACCTTTTGTTTTTTTTTTATTTGTTTTTGTAGTAAGGAAGAAATTCTAGGTAAATCTACCTTGTTTTTACACAAAAGGAATTCATGATTTGTTGCCAGATTTATTTTTAGGGAAGAAGTGGTGAGAGATTGAAGGAAGGAGGAGGGATCGGTTACCAAATGTTTTTTTTATTAGTTATTTATTTATTTATTATTATTATTATCATTATCATTATTATTACTATTTTATTTTATTTTTCCCGGTTGTTACAAGATCGTTCTCAAATCTTCACAACCATTCTATTTGGAATTCATTTTTTTTTCAGTGTGCAATTCGATCCCAAAATATCTTTGTGTCTCTTATTTGTTTCTTCACTTCTTGTTTTATTTTGTTGTTATTTCATAATTAACTTATCTGGATTGCTTTGAATAACTTACTACTATCAGAATTGCTTTACCGATATATTAGCCTACCTTGATCATAATTTAGTCACTTTCCCAAACAGCCTACCTTTGTATGTATAAACACGAGTGTCCCTGAGTGTAAGTGAGTTGAGTGTTTGAGGTTGATATGAACCTTGACCAAGGAATTTCCATACCTCAAGGTCCAATTACAAGGACGAGAGCCAAGAAGCTACAACAAACCTTATATAGTTATATTCAAGCTATGGTGAGCTCATCAAAGGAAATTCTAGAAGACGTTGAGACCTCCCTTATATGTTATGCAAAGTTGAGCTTCCAGAAAGAGATGAATTAAATGCAACTAATGATATGAACCACGACTAAGAAATTTTCATACCTCAAGGTCCAATTACAAGGATGAGAGCCAAGAAGCTACAACAAACCTTATACAGTTATATTCAAGCTATGGTGAGCTCATCAAAGGAAATTCTAGAAGACGTTGGAGACCTCCCTTATATTTTATGCAAAGTTGAGCTTCAAGAAAGAGATGAATTAAATGCAACTAATGATATGAACCACGACCAAGAAATTTTCATACCTCAAGGTCCAATTACAAGGATGAGAGCCAAGAAGCTACAACAAACCTTATACAGGTATATTCAAGCTATGGTGAGCTCATCAAAGGAAATTCTAGAAGACGTTGGAGACCTCCCTTATATGTTATGCAAAGTTGAGCTTCAAGAAAGAGATGAATTAAATGAACTTTAAGTTGCATTTAATGAACTAATTTATGAAACTAGTCAAAGGAGACTAATAAGCACATTTTATTAATTGCATTATTTAATTATAGTTTAACTATTTGTTTGTTATATTTAAGCTAATTTTAAATATAGAAGTTAAGATTATATTGTAACCCACATAGGTTACTATATTCCACCATTAACTAGCCATTTTAATATGAAGGTTATGGGTATTTCTTATTTACTAGCCCATTAAATTTGGGAGTTATGTATCACATAGGTTAAGGTTGTAAATGCTATATAAAGCCTTTTTTTCTTTGATTAGACATCAGATTTTGGAATTAATAATAGAATTTCTATTTTAGCTTTGTTGAGACCTAAAATTTCTTTGCAAATTCTTGTGCTTAGAACTTGCATGTAGAGTCATTTAAGTGGTATTGATCAGAGCTCTTGTGGAGTGATTCGAATCACGAGTTTAGAAACGAGTTTTCTTTACTCTTGATCTTGATCATCAAGGTAATCTGTTCCATACTTTCCCTTGAATTGATTTCCATAGCAGAGGTCCTAAACATATTTCACTACTGTTTGTACAATCATGAACCAAGACGAGGAAAATGGAGGAGAGATCAATGATCTAGTTGAAAAAGTCCAAAAGAATGAGAAGGAACTGGAAGATGGGATTCATTTGGCACTTATAACAAGAAGACTTGATAAAATTCAAGTTACGGAGAATGATGTTGATGATCAAAAAGACAACCTATTCCACACATGATGTTTTTTCAAGGGGACTGCTTGTAGTCTTGTCATTAATAGTGGAAGTTGCACCAATGTTATAAGTACCATGTTGATCAAAATGTTGCAAATTCCAACCCAAGATCATCCTAACCTTACAAGCTCCAATGGCTCAATGATAGTGGAACAATGAAGGTAGTTTCCCAAGCTTTAATATCTTTTACTTTGGAAAAATATAAAGATGAAGTTCTTTGTGATGTGTTACCAATGCAAGCTGGAGATATATTGCTTGGCCGACCATGGCAATTTGATAGGAGGGTTATGTATGATGGCTATTTGAATAGGTATTCTTTTGTAAAAGATGGTAGAAAAACCACTCTTGTACCTTTGAGTTCTGCAAATGTATTTGATGATGAATTAAAGTTGGAGGAAAGAAATAAAGAGTTTGAGGAAAAAGAGTTAAAAGAAAAACAAGAGTTGAGTGAAAAAATAGAAAAAAATCAAAGAAAAAAAAAGAAAAATGAAAAAAGAGATGAAATTGAAGAAAAAAGGGGGAGAGAGTTATTTGGCTATAGTTGGAGAGGCGAGAAGGTTTTCACAAAAATCGATCTTTGTACTTATGTATAATGGAGAATTTTTGGTCTCTAACTATAACAACTTATTTTTGCCTAGTGGTTTTCAATCTCTTTTACAAGAATTTGAAGACATGTTTAAAGATAAAGAAATACCTCCCATTAGAGATACTGAACATAAAATAGACTTTATTCTAAGGACTATCATTCCTTATAAGCCAGCTTATCGAGTCAATCCAACCGAGACAAAAGAAATTTAAAGGCAAGTGGGGGAGCTCATGGAGAAAGGCTATGTACGAGAAAGTTTGAGTCCATGTTCTATACGAGACTTATTGGTGTCAAAGAAAGATGAAACTTGACACATATGCATGGATAATAGAGTCATCAACAAAATAACGGTAAAGTATCGACATCCTATTCCTAGATTAGACGATATACTTGATTTATTGCATGAATCGTGTCTATTTATAAAAATTATTTTGAAATCTGGATATCATCAAATTAGAATGCACATAGGAGATGAATGGAAAACAACTTTCAATATTAAGTTTGGATTGTATGAATGACTTGTTATGCCTTTTAGGTTAACTAATGCTCCTCGTACAACTATACGCTTAATATATAATGTTTTGAGAAAATATCTTAGAAAACATGTTGTTGTTTATATTGATGATATTATAATTTATTTAAAGATTTTGTTGGAGCATGTGAAGCATGTTAAATTAGTTTTGATTACACAGAATAGAGAAATTTAATTTTAATAAGAGTAGTCTTTACGTGGAAAAAGTTCACTCTATTGGCTTCATAATTAGTAAAAGTAGAGTAGCATTAGATAGAGACAAAGTTAAATTCATTATGCATCATTGTTTGTTTTGCATAGGTTTTATAAAATTTTTGAAATTGGATGTGATGCATGTGGTTTGGTCATAAGTGTTGTTTTAATTCAAGATGGAAAGCCGTTAGTGTATTTTAGTGAAAAACTAAATGGGGCAACATTGAAATACCCTGCCTATGATAAATAATTGTTTGTAGATCATATATTGCATGTGCCACAATACTACTTATGGCTTAGAGAATTTGTGATCTACTTGGATTATGAAAACTTTAAGTATGTGAAGAGTCAAAGCAAACTGAACCGTAGACATGCAAAGTGGGTGGAATTTATTGAAACATTTTCGTATGTCATAAAGTATAAGCAAGGTAAAGATAATATGGTAGCTCATGTGTTATTTAAAAGGTACGATGATAAGATAAGGAATCACTACAAGGAGAGTAAGATTCAGATTATCTTGTTGATCGAATATCTCGAGGCAAGAACATTGTTTGAGATTCGAATCACTCTACAAGCAAGATCGATCATGTCTAACTTGAATGATTCCTTTGATCAAATATCTCAAACACTTGTTTGAGATTCGAATCACTCCACAAGCAAGATTGATCATGTCGAGCTTGAATGATTCTACATGCAACCTAAACTACATAGAATTGCAAATAAATTTAGCCATTGGCTAAAGAAAGCACAAATGCTTCTTTATATATATTTTCCAAGTCTCCCTACAAATACAACATACATATCTTTATATAGCCTCAAAAGGAAACTATTAAAGACATTTCAAGAGTTCTTTAAATACATTAATGAAATACAATAACTATAAATTACTCTAAAATGTAATCCACCCAAAATTTATAACATAAAACTTCATTCTTCTTTAATGTGCCACGGATTGAAATATTTTTTGATAATTTCAACAATATTTTCTTCATATCTTCATTGAAGCATATTGTATGATTGATGTCTTTTGGTTCATATCATACGATCTCTCTACTTCTCTTACTACAAAAATTCTTGGATTTGAGCCTATTACATAATTATATACAGATGATCAGGACTTTAGAACTATTTATGCATCTTGTCTTGCAAAAAAAGCGATGGATGATTATTATGTGTTTCATAAATTTTTAATTAAGAAAAATATGCTTTGTATTCGTAAATGCTCTATAAAAGATTTGTTTTTTAGAGAAGCATGTGGTGGTGCCATAATGGGACATCTCAGGATTAATAAAGTTTATAAGATGTTGCATAAAAACTTCTTTTGGCCAAAGATGAAGCACGATGTCCATAAGTTTTGTAGAAAATGTTTTAAACGCAAAGAAACGAAATCTAGATCACAACCAAACAGATTTTATACTCCTTTGAATGTACCTAACAAACCTTGGATAATATATCTATAAAAATTTGTTCTTGGTTTACTGCACACTAAAAAGAGTAAATATGGTATTTTTGTTGTGGCAAATATATTATTAAAATGAGTCGAAAGGATGATGCAAAACATGCTGCTGACTTATTCTTCAAGAAAGTAGTTTATAGATTTAATACACTTCATTTGCTTCCTATTCCTTCTAATTTTCTTCTAATATTTTTGTGAGTGAAGCATGCAAATTTGATCAAAACATTTCAAAAGGAGGTGAAGGAAAGAAGTGATGATTTTTCTGATTCGAGGACGAATCCTTTTGAAGAGGGGGAAGATGATAAGAATCACGGTGTTTCAAATGGACCTATTGCCAAAGATTCAAAAAATGTCATGAAGATTCAAAAAATTCAAAAAATGTCATGAAGATTCAAAAAAATATGCAAATTTGATCAAAACATTTCAAAAGGAGGTGAAGAAAAAAGGTATATGATTTTTCTGATTCGAGGACGAATCACAGAGAACTCAATTGATTTCAAACCTATCGCATTAGCCACTCGAGCACATCAATATTTGTTAAAAATAATTATTTTTAATTTCATAAATTATGTAAAAGTCAAAGAGACTATAAATACCCACAATATGTTATGTAAAAGGTAGATTCGTGGATGAATGTAATTCAGATCTCAAATTGAGATGTTTCCCTTAGAAATTAGAGCATCATATTTGTCATTTCTAATTTTCAAGCAATTCTTGTAGTAGAATTGCACCCGAGACATTCAATCAAGCCTTGATCAAGTTCGATTGTGGAGTGACTCAATTTAGATCAAGGTTTCCAAATCTTGCTTCTAGATCTTCGATCCTAAGAGGTAATCTAATTCTAGCCTTATCTCTTGGTTGATCCAAATTTCGTATAAAGAGATGTTAATTACTTTGATTCAAGGGTTCTTGCTTCAACAAAAGCTTGGATCGTTGAGCTGAGGATTAGGTTTGCCTTATCAAGTACATTCAAAAGAGTATACAATCCGTTTGGTTATGATCTAGATTTAGCTTCTTTGTGTTTAAAATATTGGCTACAAAACTTATGAACATCATGCTTCATCTTCGGTCAAAAGAAGTATAAGAACATCTTATAAACTTCATTAATCCTAAGATGTTCCATTAAGGCACTACCATGTGCTTCTCTCAAAACCAAATCTTTTATAGAGCATTTAAGAATACAAAGCATACTTTTCTTAATTAAAGATTTATGAAACACAGAATAATCATCCCATCTATTTTTTTTTTTTTTTTTTTTGCAAGATGCACAAATAGTTTTGAAGTCTTGGTCATCTATATATAATTTTGTAATCTGCTCAAATCTAAGAATTTTTGCACTAAAAGAAGTAAAGAGATTGTACCTTTCAGATAACACATCAACTACTATGTTATCCTTACCTTGCTTATATTTGATGACATATGAAAATGTTTCAATAAATTTCACTCACTTTGCATGTCTACGGTTCAGTTTGTTTTGACCGATACTTCACGCTTTCATGATCAAAGTGGATCACAAATTGTCTAGGCCACAAGTAGTGTTGCCACACTTGCAATATATGAACTAAAGCAAACAATTTTGTATCATAGGTAGGATAGTTCAATGCTGCCTCATTTAGATTTTCACTAAAATACATTAAGGGCTTTCCATCTTGAATTATAACAGCACGTATGACCAAATCACATGCATCACATTCAATTTCAAAAATTTTATCAAAGCTAGGCAAAACAAATAATGGTGCATTGCTTAATTTCTTTCTAAGAAAATGGAATGCATTCTCTTGCATGCATTCTAATTTGATGATATCCAAATTTCAAAATAATTTTTATAAATAAACATGAATCATGCAATAAATCAAGCCTATTGTCTAGCCCAGGAATAGGATGTCGATACTTTACAGTGATTTTGTTGATGACTCTATTATCCATGCCCATGCGCCAAGTTTCAACTTTCTTTGGCACCAATAAGTCTCATATAGAACATGGACTCAAACTTCTATGTATATAGCTCTTCTCCATGAGCTCCTCCATTTGCCTTTGAATTTCTTTTGTCTCAGTTGCATTGACTCGATAAGCTGACTTATTAGGAATGACAATCCTTAGAATGAAGTCTATTTTATATTCAATACCTCTAATGGGAAGTATTTCTTTATCTTGAAACATATCTTCAAATTCGTGTAAAAGAGGCTGAAAACACTAGGCAAAGCCAAATTGTTATAGTCAGAGACCAAAAATCCAACATTATACATAAGTACAAAAATAGATTTTTATGAAAACCTTCTCACCTCTCCAATGGTAGCCAAATAACTCTCTTTCATTTCTCTTCAATTTCATCTTTTTTTTCATTATTCTTTCTTTTTCTCAGATTTTTCTCTATTTTTTCACTAACTCTGGTTTTTCTTTCAACTCTTTTTCCTCAAACTCTTTCTTTTTTTTTTCCTCCAACTTTAATTGATCAGCAAATACATTTGCAGAACTCAAAGGTACAAGAGTGGTTTTTCTACCATCTTTTACAAAATAATACATATTCAAGTAACCATCATACATGACCCTCCCGTCAAATTGTCATGGTCGGCCAAGCAATATGTCTCCAACATGCATTGGTAACACATCACAAAGAACTTCATCCTTATACGCAAAGTAAAAGATATTAAAGCTTGTGAAACTACCTTCATTGTTCCACTAGCATTGAGCCATTGGAGCTTGTAAGGTTTAGGAAGATCTTGAGTTGGAATTTGCAACCTTTTAATCAACATAGTACTTACTCCATTGGTGCAACTTCCACTATCAATGACAGGACTACAAGTAATCCGCTTGACTAAACACCGCGTGTGAAATAGGTTGTCTCTTTGATCATTGACAACATTCACCGTAACTTGAGTTTTAAGAAGTCTTCTTGTAATAAGTACCAAATGAATTCCATCTTCTAGTTCCTCCTCATTCTTCTAGACTTCTTCAACTAGATCATTAATCTCCCCTCAGTTCATGATTGTACAAACAATAGTTTTTATATGCTTTGAACCTCACACACTCAATTCAATGAATTTACATTCAGGAACACTCGTGTTCAACACACAAAATGAATTCCAAAGAGAATGGTCGTGAAGATTTGAGAAAGATCTAGTTTCTTTTTACAGAATTCGGGAAAATTTAGAAGTTATCTTCTAGTTTAAATGATGAAATAAAAATATTGAACACAAAAATTCCAGATTTATATGCTTTAGGAAAAATGAGAATTGAAATTTAAAAGCGAGATACTGAAATACGAGGGGAAGGAGCGAAGCAAACTGATAGTTTACGAGGTTCAGGAGAGAAGCCTATTTACCGAGTGAAAGAAGGTCAGGGAATAGAGGTTCAGGGGAAGGTTTTCGATTGAGTCTTGACTTCTGAAAAAGAAGAATAAATGGATGATAAAAGATTCTTGTTTTCATAATGATTTCCTTGTTAGAAACTCTTAGTTGTCCTTACTTTCATCTGATTTAAGGAAGAAAAAGAGAAAGGGGGAGAGGAAAATAACAGTGAGACCAAGTTTACATTGAAAGAATAAATAGGTAAAAGAAGGTGAAGGAGCGAAGACGAAGACAAAGTTCTCGAATAATGAAACCCGAGTTGGAGAGGTTTATTAGTTCAATCTCATTCATCTTTAGTTGACTCTTTACTTTCTCTTTGTCTTTTACCTTGTTCAAACAGGTGAAGAGAATCTTTGATTCGAGACCGTAAGTAAAGTCCAAGCTAGGACGAAAGGAAAAGGTTTGGGCAATGAAATTGTGAAACCGAGTTGGAGAGGTTAATGAGCTTCTCTTTCTTTCATTTCTTTCCTTTCTTTTTTTCTTATGATTTAAAATTGTAAAAGGAGTGAAGTTCAGTCTCATTCATTTGATAAAGGTAAAGGAGAAGGGAAGGATTTAATCTGAATTATCTCTCCCTTCAAACACTGTAAAGGATAGGTTCCGGAGCTCAGTCCGTTAGAGAGAAAACGCCAATAGCCTTCTTAAGTAACCAATAGGGAGAGGGAAGAGGAGAATATGCTTTGCCTCGTTTAATCAAAGAGATAGTGAAACCCTCGTTGAATCAGGTCAAGGAATAGAGTTAAATCACAGTTATGTATAGAATAATAATGAACGTCAAATGGATTCATAGATTATTCAAGAAATTAGACTTTTTCATACCTTTTTTCTTATTCTTTTCTTTCCGTAAGATCGTTGAATCTTCTTGAATTGTAAACTCACATTCATCTTTTGTTCTTTGATTTTTTATTATGATTGGATTTCCTCTCCCTGATTTCACTGTAAAGGTAAAGAAAGGATAGGTTCAGTCTCATTCATCTCTTTACTTTTATCGAGTGTAAAGGTTCAGGAGCTGCAAGGGTCCCTTTATTATCTCTTTTTTTTTTTCTCGGTAAATAGGTAAAGGAGTTAAGTCTCATTCATCTTTCTTTTGTCTTTCTCCTTATGATTTAGAAAGGTAAGCTCTCATTAATGTTGAATGTGATTTGTTGAAGATTCTTCTTTTCTGTGATAAAGGTAAAGAAAAGAGAGGGGAAGGAGCTTCGCTTAATCTCTTTCGACTCTCCTCTCCTATAAAGGTTCAGATTTCACTTTGAAATGTGATCATGGTTACGTGGTTGTGAGTTTTGCTTTCATTTTCATTTCCAAATCGAAAGAAGAAATATCAGTAAATTCCTTAAGAGTTTATGTAAAAGATTAGAATGGAATAAAAGAATCAATATCAAAAGAATTAGAAGGCGTATTATCGCGTCTTCCGTGTCCTTGATTCATAGGGCTTCCTCAGAAGGAGTGGTCGCATAAGCGGTTGTTATCCCCCATTGTTGGGATAGCTAAAGGACTAGGAAATATGGTCCAAAGAATCTCGATAGTAGTTCCATGAACAATCCTTTGCTTGCGGTATTTGATTTTGTTACAATTCTATGAACAGAAAAGGGGGGATTCTGTGTTTTAGTTATTTAGATTAATGGATTGAATAAACCCGAGATATATATGTTTTTTTTATACAAAAACTCAAAGAAGAATCAAGAAGAAAAAGATATCATGATATAAGTCTATTATCTCATTTAGCTTGAAAATTCGTGTAAAAGTAGGTAATTCTACTTTATAAAAGAGTTGTTAGTTTCGCAGCTCTGGGAGAGTCTTCCATGATTCTAAAATGGGGTCGAGCTCAATCAAAGTGGAAGGAGAATGCTGCTTTAAAAAGAAACTAATAAAGATCAAACTAATTCCATGAATTATGAAATCTAATCTCCCAAACCCATTTGATATGAACCAAGAGACATCAATTATACAATATGCTTCAATGAAGATGTGAAGAAAATATTGTTGAAATTATCAAAAGATATTTCAATTCATGCCACGTTGAAGAAGAATGAAGTTTCATGTTATAAATTTTTGGTGGATTACAATTTAGAGTAATTATATTTTATTAATGTATTTTAAGACTTTTAATTTACTTTAGGTTACAATGAGATAATGGTTAATTTTGACCATTAAGTATGAATGTTACAACTCTTGGAATGCCTTTAATAGTTTCATTTTGGAGGCTATATGAAGCCATGTATGTTGTATTTGTAAGTAGACTTGAAAAATATAGTAAAAGAAGCATTTTGTGCTTTTCTTTAGCCAATGACTAAGTTTCTTTGCAATTCTATGTAGTTTAGGTTGCATGTAAAATCATTCAAGCTCGACATGATCAATCTTGCTTGTGGAGTGATTCGAATCTCAGTCAAGTGTTCTAGACTTGAGATATTTGATCAACAAGAATCATTCAAGGTAGACATAATTGATCTTGCTTATGAAGTGATTCGAATCTCAAACAATGTTCTTGCCTTGATATATTCGATCAACAAGGTAATTCGAATCTTTCTCCCCTTATAGTGATTCCTTATCTTATCACCATCTCTCATTAGCGAAAGCTACCTACCTCGTTTTGCAAAAGCTTTGCCAGTATAGCACGATGCTCTTTTTTTTTGTCTTTCTCTCAATTTGCTAAACACTTCCAATACCTTACCACACCGATTTTACAGCTCTACTTTTTTCGCAGCTTTCGAGCTCCTACACGATACGCCTGAAAAGGCTGATCTTTGTTGCTCCTCTTTTTCAATTTTAAAGAAATAGCTTGAGTTAAAATCTTACCTTTTGCAACGACAGGAGTTTTTCTTAGTGCAATACCTGAAACAGCCCTTAAAGCGTGTGAACGCCTAGCTACTAAAGTTGCGAGATTGAAAGGTCCGAAGGACTAAGCGTCATCTAGTATGCACTAAAAGTTTTCTGCTCGAACGACCTTAACGTATGGAAAAGAAAAAAGAAAAGGTAAACAAGTTGTGTCACCCCTTGACTATAAAGCTTCTTGTGAGGAAGCCCTTCATTACACTAGCCTTAAGCTAATGGCGGACATAAGGAAGCATTAGTCCAGGCCTAGAAAGAAGAGAAGGATGAGTAAGAAAATCATCATTTGTCTCGACCACAACATGTGTTCTGCTCTCGTCAATCTTATTAGTCGGTGTCTCCACTAGCTGTAGGGCGAAGCAAGGCATTCAACTAAGAGTTGCCAGCAACAACTAGAGCATACTGTCTGAAGGCCGAAGGCAGGAAAGCAAGCCATAAAGTAAGGAAAGGTAGTCCGAAAGGGTGGGTAGGCTGAAGTCAACGAGGAGGAGTCAACTAGTGATGCCAGCTTCTAAAAGATTATATGATTTGAATAAAAATTTCCTTCCAAGGCTAGTTCTTAAGTGATTGAGTTCCATTGCATTAATGAATCCAACTGGAAAGACCTATCCCTACTACCCTTTATTAAACTTTCCCCTTTGAATAATAATAAGGTCAGCTTGGGTTCCTGACCTTTTTATATGCGGTCTCACTATTCTTTGTTTGCATTCAAAGGTCTTGTGCTTGCGCTATCGAGTCACGCTCCTAACTTCCAAAGAACAAATCTATGGGGTAATGAGATTTAATTGGATGGTCACACTTCTTCGAAAACAGTTTTTCCCTCAAATTGAAAGCTGGTTTTATGAGTCCAAAGATGCCTAAGGCAAGCCCAAAAGAAGATTTTCCTCTTCCTCACATCGATGTTCTGGTGGACAACACCGCTGGACATGGGATGCTGTCTTTTAAGGATGCTTTCTCTTGATATAACCAGATCAAGATGGTCGAGGAAGACAGAGAGGAAACAACATTTATCACCATATCAGATGTAGAAATAAAAGCTCGCTCTGAAGCTAACTTGTTAAAATAACACTCACGAAAACTGTGAAGGAGATGTAGAGAGGGTTGAGACAAGGAGACAAAGAATTCCGAAAAACCTTTTCTATTGCTCTATACTTTTGTTCTCTACACTTTTGCTCTTTGCTCTTTTACTCTACTTGCTCTGCATTTTAGAAAACAACCTAATTTATAGGTTCTCTAAAGACTAAAAATGGCTATCCCATATGTATCATTTCTTAACCCACTATTTTTGAAATAGTTATTGGCCTTTCATTTTTCGTTTTCCTTTTCTTTCAACCACTCAATTTCAAAGCTTACTAAAATTAACAAAAATGAAAACTACCCTTTTCATTTAAGTTTATTCCCAACAAAACTCTCCCATAAACTTAAATGCTATATTCAATGATTCAACTTGCGCTGTTTTCGTTTTCTCGAGCTCAATCGTGGTTTCTTCAACTTCTTGTCCTCGAACGACAAACTGAGTTTTTCCTTTCCTGATGAGACTTCATTTGGAGTTTCTCGAGAACAACCCATTTGAGACACCAACTCCTCATTTCTCCCATTCTCAGCCACGCTCAACTCAAACGTCATAGCTTCATTCAGTTTTCTCAATTCCCTTCAAAAGTCCACGAATTTTTTCAACTTCCATTTTTGCTTCCTCCACTTCTGCTTTATCACAAGTATCTCAATCGTGTGTCGTAAATTCACTGCCTCCTGTTGGACTCGATTCAAGTTTGCGTTGAGTGAGTCTCTCCTCCCTCACTAACTCGTCCACTAGAGCATCAATCTTCATTAACAAGGCATTCTCTTTCTCTACACCTTCTTTAACTTTCTTTACAAGTTCAGAGATTACCTTCCCATTCTCTTCCTTCTCCTGTTTGAGATAGGAGGAACTCTCACTCAACTCAGCAATTTCCTTCTCTAAGCTTTCAACCTTCCTTTCTAACTCTTTCTTTTCTTGTTCTATTTTCTCTTCCATTCTTATCCTCTTTCTTATTTCTTCCTCAAGTTGCCTTTCTGGCCATTGGAGCTCTCTCTTCGAGCTCGGGCTCTCTATTATCCGGTTGTTCATCTTTCTTCGATTTTCTTGTCTTCGCTATTAGGATTTCGCCACATCCATTGCGCATCACCTCATTTCCAACAGTTTTCACTACCTCACGACTATCGCCATCGTCTTTCGCGCCGTCGTATCCTTTTGTGTTCAACTCTTCATTTTGGGCCATCAAGAGAATGCCTCCGTTTGTTGTGTCATCCAATGCTAGGTTGATCGTTTCTTCCACCTTTTCCTTGGCTCGACAATTTCTTGCATAATGACCCATTCTACGACAATTGTAACATCTGTTGGAGTTACAAATATTTACATAGTGGCCATATTTTTTACATTTGTAATACTGGACGTTGGAATTATATTCTTGATTGCGTTCTCTTCCATGCCAATTTGTAGATAAATTACATATGCAAATTTGCCTATTTTCCCATACAAAATCAAGAAATTTGTAATACTTCTTCTCTTTGGGCTACCTACCCATATTCTAGTAAATTTTTGGTTTCAAAATCATGACATGAAACCGGTTAAAAACTCCACCCTAACCCAATGCAAATTGAATGCACTAGTAAATCACATGGATCTACAAACGACTTACTGTATTTGATTTGTGGCCAAGCTAGAGTTTGAGAATTTGGTAACTTTCATTGTAAACATTGTCAAATAGGTTTTTCTCTTGGTATACCTTATCTAGTACAACACAAAACTAAAGTAGTCGTCTTCTCTTTCCTTATTCAATCACTAAAAGTTCCTAAATAGAAGTTTCTACTTTAATATATAAATTATATATAAATATATAATATTTATTATAAATTTATTATGGATATAATAGATATTATATAAATAGGATTCGAGTGGATGAATCTTCAAACGAGACATGTACCGAAGAAAACAAACGAAAGGTGGTGATCGGTAAAAAAAAATGAATTGTTTTTTGAGGATTACTTAAAACAACAATTCATTTCAATTCGAATCGACTAATCCAGTATATTTTCCAGAAATGATACATTGGAAGAATCTTTTGGCTCTTCCAATATCAATATGTTGATTGTTTCGCTCCTGTATCTTCCAAAAGGAAAAAAGATCTCTGAGAGCTGTTTCCTGGCGACGAATGATTGAGATGTATCTTCCAAATGGATTCATCATTCAATAACTTAACAGATCGGGCGACGAATGGTTGAGATGTAAAATCAATATATCTATATGGATGTAGGTATCTATAGGGAATCATATAAAGGTGATGTTATTATTTTAGATCTAAGTAATTCGATGAATTACTCCTAAAGTAAAGGTTCACATCAAAATAGTGCTAGTTGATTAGAGTTACTTCGGAAACAAAAAAAGTCAAATATATTTTTGTTATTCTATCAATTCCAATAAAATGCAACGAGATCTAGTATGAGTTGGCGATCAGAACGTATATGGATAGAATTTATAAGAGGATCTCGAAAAATCAGCAATTTCTGCTGGGCCTTTATCCTTTTTTTAGGTTCATTAGGGTTTTTGTTGGTTGGAACTTCCAGTTATCTTATTTTTCCAATGTATAAAATAAAAATTCCAATGACTTTTGCTACTATAACCTTCCCGACCACGATTTCTTTTTTGTTCTAGTCACCCCAAAATACGAAATTGTATTGATACTTGGTACAAAAAAAAAAAAACATCAAGTAAATAAAAAAAAATCAAAATGGATAAAAAAATAGTGGGTTCCTTCGTTTCTATGGTTACTTCTTAGTATTTTTGCCCCGGTGGATCTCTCTTTTATTTAATAAAAGCCTAGAATCTTAGGTTACTAATTGGTGGAATACTAGTCAATCCGAAATTTTTTTGAATGATATTCATGAAAAGAGTATTATAAAAAAAGTTAGAGAATTAGAGGAACTCTTTCTCTTGGACGAAATGTTAGAGGAACATGTTGCTTAGCTCCCAGGAAAAAAATTATAACAAATCGACCACTCCACATGTACTTTCACAGTGAATGGGTGATGGTTGTAAAAACAAGGTCATGGTGGGTGTCTTAGTGTAATGTACTTGCTCTAGTATCAAAACTCTTCATTTTATGTTTTAGATAAGCAAAAGAAAAAATAGTTAAATTTGACGGGCGTCACTCTTTTCTTAGTTCCAAACAAAAAAAAGTCATAACAATAAAAGCATTAAAAATGAACATTCACTTTTAACGGAAATTGGGTTTGATGATATTTTTATAGTCCAAGGCTTTATACACGTTCTTACTTTCCACAGATGTTCGGTGTGATGAATTGTTGTGGGGCTAACCTTCAAGGATTTATACGTGTATTCACGCTTCATAGGCATTGGGTGTGATTTTTTTTTTTTTTTTTTTTTTATGGAGG
>NW_019272039.1:3757704-3802411 GCF_002738345.1 Cucurbita maxima | reverse complement strand
CCCAAATGGTGGTGAGAGTTCTCTTATTTATAATCATTTACAGAATACAAAAATAAGGTAAATTACAAATAATAAGGAAATAGCGATAAAAGGAAAGAATAATAAATGAATACAATATATTTGCATTTAGTAAAAGGGAAAATATGGTAACCCGTAATGTAAGGCAAATATCTAGATATTTGCCTTAATGAACGGTCAACTATCCTTAACACCAACAAATAGAAAATTAAACGAAAAGACACAAAGATTTACATGGTTCAATAAGAAGAAATTCTCTTACATCCATTAGTGGTAGCTAATCACTATAACCACAGTATTTACTTGTGTAGCACTAGCATACAAAATGATAATGACTTCACATCTCACAACAATGTTATGCTTTTATATAGACTTAACAATACTCATTCTCATACATGGACTAAATAAATGAAAATATGAACTAGAAGGGTTATTAACTGAATTAATAACCAAAATAAATGAGATATGAACAATCGAGGATTATGAACTAAATGAGAGTTATGATAATACATTTTCATGACAACTTACAACAAATCTTGATTCTAATTGATGGTGCGGAGTGTTCGTTGATGGCTGATCATCAAAACAGAGGAGGAGGAGGCTCCGATCTCTGCAGAATTTCTCCTTTCACTTGCATCATGCTACTCCACCTCATTGACTTAATCTTCGATTTTATGCTTTTAAAGGTAACCAGATGAAAATTAATTTTAAATAATTGAAAACATGTTTTAGAATGATTTTAAAAAAGTCGTTAAACCATAGTATTTTGAACATTTCTCATGTGCCCGCAAAAGAACACGAATACAGAAAGATATATAAGATTAAAAACTTAAGTTCAAAATAGAGAATTTACCGCTACATTGTTCGAAAGACGTCTAAATCTTTATAGAATATATGGATTTTGATTTTACAACGAGATATAGTATTAGAATCGATATTATTTTTAATTTCATAAATTTGGAACTATGTGATGTTTTTTTTTTTTTTTTTTGCTTTTTTTTCTACATTTTATTAATTTTTACAAATATCATATAAAAATTTATTTATTTTGATAAAAATGAAGTTTTATATAAGGCAAGAAAAATGGATCCAAAGCATGCTATATATGACATTATTAAAGACATGAGAATATTGTTTAAATTAATATTTAAAAAAAAACTAATAAATATTGCAACGATTATTTACGTAAAGATTATAATGTTTATCTCGAAAATAAGATTTTATGATAAAAATTTGTTACACCATTTTCAAATTTAAATAAAAATTGAAAATTTCCCAAAAAGAATGAATTTCGCTTAATATTTATTTATCCGAAATTTGTAAGCCATTTTCTTTTCAAATGAAGACGACGGCGAAGAATTTTGGAAACAATTTCAGAAACGGAGAAGTGGAGAACGAACATAGAGAGAAGAGAGACTCGTCCAAATCTTCACATCAGGTTCTTTACCAGATTCATCGCACCTGATCCATTATCCTTGTTACCACATGCCGCCGACCTTCGCTTTCTCTCGAGGAGATCCGATTGCTGGTACGTTACCGCGATTCTTCTTATATTCGGATTTTGTAGAAATTTTTTGTGTCTGAGATGTTGAAATGAAGTTGAAATTTATGATTTCGAGCTTAAATAGCATTCCAGGAAGATCAAACACACTTAGCCGATCTTTAGAATCTTCAGGTCCATAATCAGTTTCGAGTTTTCTGCGCGTGTAATTTTCTTTTCTGTGATTAGGCGTTGTGTTATTTTGTTGATTTTCTGTGTCAATTTTGTTTTTCAATACAGAAATTGGTCTTGGATAAACGCTATCGCTTGATGTATATAATGTTTGGTATTACCTTGTGAAATACGTAGGTGCAGTTCTGTATATAATGCTGTATTTTCCAAGTGCAGAGGCCGCTTTAGTCTGTGTAAATTGTGAGGATTGTTAGCGATAGAATGCAAATTAGCCTATGACATCTCATTTCGAGGCTACTATTTTTCAAAGTTTAGATATCTCCTTGTTAAATGGTTAGAAACTTTGAAGTTCATGCGGATTGTCAAACTTGTAAAGGGATGCAATGAGTGGAAGAAGTACACAAAATCACAGTGGGGAAGTGTGAATGTTTGCTGAATCCACCACACTTATATGGTGGTGAGAATTCTCTTATTTATAATCATTTACAGAATACAGAAATATGGTAAATTACAAATAACATGGAAATAGCGATAAAAGGAAAGAATAATGAATGAATACATTATATTTGCCTTTAATAAAGGGCTAACCCGTAATGTAAGGCAAATATCTAGATATTTGCCTTATAATAAACGGTCAACTATCCTTAACACCCCCCGCAAGCTGAGCGTTGGATTTGAACGAACGTGAAGCTTGGATCTGAAAAATTCATAGAGAGGTCGAGAAATACTCTTTGTGAAGATGTCAGCAACTTGAAGATGAGAGGGTACATATTGTGTGCGAAGTTTGCCAGCGATAACAAGTTCTCAAAGGAAATGATAATCTGCTTGTGAGAAACAGGGTTAGAGCTAAAAAAAAATAGCACTTTTGTTGTCACATAAGAGTAAGGGCTGCTGTGAAATAGGGACCTTGAGGTCATGCAAAAGATGCGTAACCCAAAGAAGTTCAGCAGCAGTTGTGGCAAGAGCACGATACTCAGATTCACAGCTGGAGCGTGAGACAGTAGGTTGCTTTTTGGCACTCCAAGAAACAAGATTGTTACCAAGATAAATAGAATAGTCGGATGTAGAACGACGAGTATCGGGACAACCAGCCCAGTCAGCATCCGAATAAGCGACTAGCGTACTAGGAATAGTGGATGGACGAAAGATAAGACCAAAGTGGAGTGTTCCTTTGACATAGCGAAGAATACGTTTGACAGTAAGAAAGTGATCTACAGTAGGGGCATGCAAGAATTGACTGACAGAATTGACAGCATAGGCAATATCTGGACGCGTAATAGTCAAGTACTGAAGGGCGCCAACAAGAGATCTGTAGAGAGTAGGATCAGAGAAAGGAGAACCATCAGCAGTCAGGTGTTGAGAAACAACCATGCGAGTGTGAACTGGTTTGCTATCGAGCAACTGAGCACGAGTAAGAATATCTCGAGCATATTTTAACTGACTAATAAAGAGACCATCAGGAGTGTGGGTGAAGCTTCAAGATCAAGAAAGTAACTGAGAGAACCCAAATCTTTGGTAGCAAACTCAGAATGAAGCTTGCGAGTCAAGCTGTCAATAAGAGATGAGTTGTTGCCGGTAACAATAATGTCATCAACATAAAGAAGCAAATAGATAAGGTTAGATTGCTGATGAAATACAAAAAGGTACGTGTCAACGCGACTGCAAGAAAACCTAAGTGTGAGAAGAAATAAGCTAAAACGCTGAAACCAAGCACGAGGAGCTTGCTTTAAGCCATAGAGGGTTTTCTTTAATAGACAAACATGAGTGGGAAATCGAGGATCAATATACCCAGGATGTTGTTCCATATGAACACGTTCAATAAGAGTTCCATTGAGAAAAGCATTATTGACATCAAGTTGTTGAAGAGACCATTTATTTGTGACTGCAATAGAAAGCACAACACGGACAGTGGTAGCTTTGACAGCCGGACTGAAAGTGTCAGTGTAGTCAAGACCAGGAACCTGAGTATAACCTTTGGCAACAAGACGAGCCTTGAAATGCTCAACGGATCCATCAGACAAATATTTAATACGAAACACCCATTTAGAGCCCACGATGTTGGTGTTGGCAGGGCGAGGAACCAAAGTCCAAGTATCATTTTGTTGTAACGCTCGAATTTCTTCATCCATGGTAGCCACCCAAGCAGGATTCTTAGCTGCAGATTTGAATTCTTTTGGCTCAGTGGATGCAAGAAAAGTAGAAAGAAGTTCAGATGAGCCCAAAATACCAAGATTTGCTGGATGACGAGTCTTGAATATACCAGCTTTGGCTCGTGTGATCATAGGATGAGTGCTCAAAGAAGAGAAATCAACAGGAGGTTCAATAGAGGTCGAATTAGAAGTCGAGGGTGGCAAAGTGAAACCTGCAAGAGAAGTATCAACCTGCACAGACTCATCTACAAGGTCAGAACAAATATCACATGGGGATGAACTGGATCGAGGAATGTGTAGTGATGAAGTGGTAGGGGGGGATGAATCAATATGATGAAGATGTGGTTCCAAGAAATTTGAAATAGGAATAGATGAAAGAGGTTGGGCTTGGGAGCTAGGGATAGCAGGAAAGTGAGTTTCATCAAATTGAGCATGGCAGGTGATATATAGCTTAGTGGTGGTGGGATCAAGACAACGAAATCCTTTATGAGCAGAACTATTACCTAAAAAAATACAAGAAATGCTGCGGGGAGAAACTTGTTAGGCATATAATCACGCAAATAAGGATAAACACGACAACCAAAGGGATGAAAATTGTCATAATGTGGAGTGTAGCCATAAAGGAGTTCAAAGGGTGACTTACCTCTAAGAAGTGGAGTAGGCAACCGGTTGATAATATAAGTTGTAGTGCTGAAGGCGTCAACCCAAAAACGAGGAGAAAGATGAGAGTGAAAGAGAAGGGTCAAGCCAGTCTCAGTCACATGACGATGTTTTCTCTCAGCACGACCATTTTGAGCAGGTGTATATGGACAAGAGGGTTGATGGTGGATGCCAGAATTACGTAAATGAGTTTTGAAACAAGTACTAGTAAATTCGGTACCACCATCGCTTTGAAATACCTTGATACGAGAAGAATATTGATTTTTCACAAATTTTTGAAATTGAAGAAAAATATCAAAAAAATCAGATTTAAATTTTAAATTTGAATCGAGAATAATCATCAATAAAAATAGCATAATAAAGAAAACCCGAATTTGATTTGACGGGAGAAGGACCCCAAAGATCACAATGAATAAGATCTAACACATGAGACGACCTACGTTCATTGCGGGAATAAGGCAATCGATGACTTTTCGCAAACTAACAAGTATTACATAATGATGGAGAAGGCAATAAAGACGTAAGAGAAAGATGACATTTTCTATTTAAAAAAGAAATAACAGAATGATTCACATGACCCAGAGGAGCATGCCATAAATCATATGAAGCACGTAAAGATTTGTTTTTAAGGGCTGAAATAAAAGCAGAGTTGCCGCGCTCCAGCACATATAGCCCTCCATCTCTTTTACCGGTTGCCACCACCCTTCTTGTTTGACGATTCTGGATAGTAATAAGATTATTAGTAAATATAACGGAGAGAGGAAAATCAGACGTTAATTTACTTATGGAAAGAAGATTTTTAGTGAGGTGAGGGACAACCAAGACATCTAATAAGTGAATATTTGGAACAAGAGAAAGAGTGCCGGTGTGGGTAATGGGTAGGGATGCACCGCTTTCTACGATCACAGAGTCCTTACCCGTGTAATTTTTAGACTGATCCAGAATAGATGGGTTGACAGTCATATGGGCCGAAGCTCCAGTGTCCAGAAACCAATTAGCAGCATCAGGTCCAACAATAGAACATGACGTGTTAAAGGCTTCAGCTAGGTGAGCATGAGAAGAATCAGGTCGAACATACCGTTGGTTGCAGCGGTCAGCATAATGGCTCTCTTTGCGGCATATTTGGCAGTGAGGTGGTCGACGACCCTGACTTGAGTGGGTTTGTTCTCGATTAGAAGAGTTGTCTTTGTGAGAATAAGAACGACCTCGCTGGTTGGTAAAGGAAGCAGGGTGGCTTCCATGGGTGCGACCACGATTAGTGGCTGTGAATGTTGTAGGAGTGGAGTCAGAGGACTCAAGGGAGCGTTGGAACAGCTCAAAACTTTTAACTTTAGAGACTAAATCTACAAAGCAGGGGATAGGGGTGAGAGCCATCTGAGCAGTAGTAAAAGCTGAAAAATTCGGTGCTGAGTCCACGAAGGAACCAGTGCACTTTATCAATGTCCTCGACGGGTCTGCCAATGGCATGAAGTTGGTCACAAATTTTTTTTGAAGGCACGGGCATACTCAGCAACAGGTTTGGTGCCACGTTTCATCAACTGCAAGTCATTCTTGAGTCTCAGTTCACGAGCTTTCGACTGATGGCTGAACGTAGTTTCCAACGCAAGCCAAACATCACATGCAGTAGAGAGACCAACGACAACAGCCATGGCTTCCTCAATGAGAGAGGAGAGCAGGAGACAGAGAAGTCGTTGATCGGCTGCTCTCCATGCCAAATATTTGGGGTTGAGTGTTGAGGAGGTTTCTGGTTCAAAACGAGGTGGTGGAACCATAGTTCTATCGACATAGCCCAGCATGTCTTGACTCTCAAGGAGAGGGAGAAGTTGGCTTTTCCAGAGAAGATAATTGGAGGAAGAAAGTTTGATAGTGATCATATGGATTAGAGTATTGAAAGGAAGAAGATGATAAGAAGATTCGGAAGCCATAGAGAAGAAAGGATTAGGGTTGTTAAACCGAAAGGGCTCTGATTCCATGTGAATGTTTGCTGAATCCACCACACCTAAATGGTGGTGAGAGTTCTCTTATTTATAATCATTTACATAGAAATATGGTAAATTACAAATAATATGGAAATAGCGATAAAAGGAAAGAATAATAAATGAATACAATATATTTGCCTTTAATAAAAGGGCAAATATGGTAACCGTAATGTAAGGCAAATATCTAGATATTTTCCTTATAATGAACGGTCAACTATCCTTAACAGGAAGACTGAAGAAGTGAGGAACTGGGGAATCCTAAATGGTCTTTAGGTTTGATACTAAAGAATTTGTTCACAACAAAATCAAAATGTTAATTATTTAGTGTGTAAAGGATTTGTTGTGTGGTAATATACCACTTGTACCTTTAATGCCACAACAAAAACGTTATGATACCTAATGTAGTAGAGACGGGAGCAAGATTGATTACACTCACACACCCATAAATAGAAATTAAACAAAGAGACACAAAACTTACGTGGTTCGAAGAGAAGAAATTCCCCTACATTCAGGGGCGGTAGCTAATCACTATAACTAAAGTGTTTACAAGTGTATCTCTCACACTTTCACACTCTCACACTACAAAGTCTCTCTTACAAAATTCCTCCCAATTGCCTCTAGACAAATACAAAATGACAACCTCCACCCCTCCAAACATTGCTGAACAAGTCTTTATATAGATATAGCAATACTAATTCTCATACATGAACCAAATAAATGAGAAAATAAACCAAAAAGGTTATGAACTAAATGAGAGTTATGAACCAAAATAAATGAGAATATGAACCATCTCTGAACTAAAACCAGATTTAGAATCGTGGATGGAGATGTACTTTCATCCAATTGTTGGTAATGGATATTTGTTTTAGTGATGTTAGCCAAAACTGTAGAAGGTTAGGTTTTTGAGCATACAAAATTAGAATGTTAGCCTTATCTTTTGCCAAATTTCCTTCTTCATGCATAATCTGAGACTGGAAGTATATCTTGTTGTTTAAACTGGTATTTGAGTTAGGCTACTGCTGAACGTATATCTATGGTTCATGGATAAATTGGTGGTCTTATTGCAGGACAATATTGTGTATCCCATTAGGAAGTAGCTACATTGTTATATATAGTCTTGTTACGTTTTCTGTATAATTTATCTTGTTTCTTCGGATCAACAGCTTCAGTTGCTTATTGTCTATAAACTATGAAATAATCAGTGAGATGGTGAAAACGAAACAAAGACAGAATATTACTCTTAGTCATCTTTCTGGATCTTCAAACTTCATTGTTGGTTTGGATATGCACGGAGATGATAGTTGGGTGGTGGTAAAGAAGCAGATAGTCGCAATCCTAGTGCATTCTATGGCGATACTTCAAAACTCCCCAACCTCCAATGCTGGACAAAGTCAGCTGCAACCAATTGCCAAAGAAGTAACAAAATGCCAATCAGGAGCTCTTGAAAAGACATGTTTAGAAGTGTCCGCAGCTGTGCTGCCATCGGCTGCTAAAATGTTAAGCAGCAACGCCTGAAACCTTCCCCTGTTCATTGTAATTTGACATTGAAAGAACCATTGAAGCAAAGATATCAGGCCCCAAAATCAAGATAGAGCTTTCAATATCCAATTCGTGGGTATTTTCCAGAGAAAAGGTATCAATAAGTTTCAGCTGGTAAATCTAACCATGAAAAAGCTGGAAAGTATGGGTGCAAATGGGTGGGGCCTTGTAGAAAACTGATGCATGCAATTGATTGTGTCTATCAACCCTTCAGTTCTTGAACTTTTTTTTTTTTTTTTAGNGGGGGGGGGGGGGGGGGGGGACTTCTCAATACAATTTCTTTCAAATTCATTAAAATGGGGGGTGGTGGGGGTGTTATGGTATTTAACCGATGGTTTATTCATCTTGACGTATCTTGAATCAGATCTGGTTCAGAAAAATGAACCAAACCCAACTCGAAATGCAATATTGGTCCGAGTTGTCGGGTTGAATGTACACCCTAGTTAGTGGTACAAAGAGGAATGATATATTGACTTTTGTTCTAAATGTGTCTATTGAATCTTCGATGGCCAAAAGAGTATGGTTTTGGCCAAAAGAGTATGGTTTAGGCCAATCTCGTGGATTCGGATTTTCATTGTGAATAGAAGACAGAAAAAGAGGCAGAAAACTCTGTAAAGCTCCAATCGAAGAACACCTGTTACCATTTATTTATTTAACTAATTATCTGACAAACTTTCATGAATCACATGGAAGAACACTATGGATAGTTCATCAGGATAATTCAGTATGTGAAATTCAAAGAGAGTTTTGAAGCATAAAACGTTTGATAATAGCCAGGACTTGATCGCCCAGTTGAGTATCTTGAGAACTAGTGAAGAACCCATGTTGTTTGCCTTCAAACTCCACATACTCAATTCTGTGTCCCAATTGTGAGAGTGTTTTGGCATAGTGTTGGACTCTGTCTTTCAGCAATTCATTTTCACCAACCATCACCATGATCGGCTCCAAATTCATTCCTTCAAGGTTCTTGCTTAATGGCCCAAATGGGTTTGCCAATGGGTGGTCTCTATCTTCTCCCAAGGGTAATGATAGCCTCCAAAACCTGATCCATCAATTGTGAGATTCATTAAAGTGTTCATAAAAGACCTGTGTTGGAATCTTACTAATGTCATTCATCTACTTGAATTGACATCAATACTTGAAGGAGGACACCTTTTTAAATCAGTTATGAGTATCAGCAAGGATGCTGGTCTTAAAATGAGTGAATTATAAGATCCCACAAAGCATTTTTTATAAGGAGGTGGAAACTTGGCTAATAAACAAAGAGAAAGGCCAAAAAAGACATATCTGCTAGCGGTGGACTTTGATGGTTACACCTATTAACTTTTTTATTTTTTAAAAGACTTGAATTATTATAACATTTTAGATAACACGATAACAAACCAAATAAACTCAAAATTAAAATAAAAAATCTAAGACGTTGTTGAGAAATAATGTATATATATATAGTGGTATCCACAAATAAGTATAGGTTTGAGTGGTTGGGTTGTGACATCACTACGAAGGGAATGTGTGTATGAAGCATAGAGATCTGGTAAGAATCCATAAGTCGCTTTCTCCAACTTTTTTTATGAATTATGTGTGAGAGATTAAAGGAAAGAGTATTAAGAAAATGTAATTAGTTAGTGCATAATTAGGGTATGAGATTATTAAAGCTTCCACTATGCTTCTTTTATTTCATTGTTTAATCATTGTCTCCTCCATAATTTTGTTTAAACTATAATCAGTTGATTGTAACTCCACAACAAAAATAATAATAATAATAATAATAATAATTGAATGAACTTATCCATTAAACTTTTTATTTAAATAAATATAAATAAAGTGGCTAAATCCTAAGAGATTTCAGTAAAATATTAGAATTAAAACTTATTAATGTTTTTCCCCCCACAAAAGTCACTTTCTAAATGCATTATAAAGGAAGAAAAATATGGCTCCAAACATTAAATTTTTATTTTTTATTTGCTGACGAAGACCAAATTTAATTTAAAATATTGAACTCAATTTACACCAAATTTATTTTTCATCAATTCAAAATTTTGCTATTTTTATATTATTATAATTATAATTAGTTTAGTTTAGATATATATATATATATATATATATTGTGTGATTTGGATTTTAGCAATAAATCCAGGAAGTTGTGGTGTGATAATGGTGGGTCAAAAGTCAAAGGCATAGACTAGATCTCTCCTTTTACCTGGTGGAGATTTGAATATGACATTTCTAAGAAATTATTTTCTTAAATTCATAATTTTTTAATAAAATAAATACATAATATAAATAATAAGAGAGTGGTTAGGAGTGGACCATAGATTTCAACCTTTAACATTCAAAAGAGAAATATACTTTTTTTTTTATTTAAAAAAAAAGAAGAGAAAATTAATAATATTTTGTGGCTGACTAGGAAAAGAATAGTAGCCACGTGGAGTGGGTGATGAGGTGGAAATAGATGTTTGGGAAGATGATAGAAGATTAGGTTAGATTGAGAAGAAAAGAAAAGTCAAATATTTGGGTTTGACTTTTTCCCATCATCCATTTGCACTGCATGCCTTCTTTTCTTTCTTTTTCTTTTTTTCCAAAAACAAAATAACTAATTTATTAGAGAGATTAATATATATATTTTGCATGGTAGACTGAATTTTTAAAAGCCAAAATTGGGTAAGAAATTGATTAAAATATTCTGATTTTAAAAATTAAATTTTGTGGTATTTATGTGTTTTCATCTTTTTATTATTTTTTAAAAAATACTTCTGAAATTTTGTGATATTTATCTAGGGTTATTTTCGTCATTTGAATTGTGCAATTGATTTTAGATAAAATATTTAAACAATATAACTTCTAGTAATAATAATAAATAAATAAATAATTTAAAAATGACAGGAACGAGTTGTGCCAACATGACTACCAAGTTTAAATAATATAATGCAGTGATAATTTTCCCTAATAATTTTAAATTTAAAATATCAATTTTTTTTTTTTAAAAAAAGTTACTAAATTAAGATTTATTGAAGAAAAAAATGCACAATTATTAATATTATAAATAAATAAATAAATAAAAGGGAATCTTATTGTTAGAGAGAGAGGAGGACGTGTACCTGTCAAGCGCGTCCAAATTCAGAAAATCTTCCGGCGGACCCTCCTCTGATTTCGTCCTCACCACTCCGCCGAAGAACGGCGCCATTAAAACAAATCCTCTCACTCTCACTCCAAATCTCCCACCATCACTCCCAAACCCTACTGCCAAATGATGCGCAATGTTCCCTCCCGACGAGTCTCCCATCACAAATACCCTCTCCAAATCCGCTCCTTCTTCAATCCACGCGTCTTCCCCCTTTTTCACCCACTCGATCGCTTTTTCTCCGTCTTCCACCGCCGCAGGAAGCCGATTTTCTGGCGCTAGACGATAGTCCGGTACGATTACAAGAGCTTCCAACCCTAGGGCAAGCCGAACGCAGCAATTGTGCGGATTCGCCCAGGATCGGGAACCGACGCAGAAACCGCCGCCGTGGAGGAAGAACAGGACTGGAAGTTTAGTGTTGGAATTTAAGGATACTGCTGGTTTTATGAGGCGGAGGTGGAGACCGTGAACAGCGTCGTAGAGAACGTCGCGGAAGACGACGGAGCTATCGTCGGCGATTGGAAACGGGAAGCGGATGTCATCGGAGCGGAAGACGGTGCCGTCGCTGTAGAGTTGGAGCACGCCCATGCAATCTTCGACAATGTAAGGAAGGGAACCCATGTGTGTATATATATATATATATATTTTTCTTTTTTCTTTTTTCTTTATTTTAATTATGGTGGAAATGGAGGGAAGGGGCAAGAGGCTTTTTATACAGAGGCGAAGGGAGGGTAGAATGGTAATTTCACAGGGAAGTGGTGGTGGATGAGTAAATTGACGTTTTAAAAAAAGTAAAAATAAAAATGTTTAAATTGGGTAATAAATTAAAAAACAAATTAGTCAAAATATTATCTTTAATGTTGTTTAATTAACAGAGGTCGAGCTATCTCGACCTTAATTAAAAAGGGTAATGACAGCTTTATTACTTAAATTGGCGTAACAATAAACATAATTAATGAAAAGGGGGTAATTAGCCGACTTAGATTATTTAAGGTTTAAATTAGTGGGGTGAGATATATAATTGGGTGTTTATTGTTTCATGCCACTGTAATTATTTATAATTTAAAAATATGGGTCGGTGAAAAGAGTTTTCAATTAAAGTTGATTTAGTGGGAAAATATTAGTTTAATTGGTATAATATTAATATGGACTTTGAAATATGGATTATTCAACGTATAATGATGGATGTTTTTTTTAGTCTAAGTTGTAACAATGGGCTGCCAAATAGATATAAAGTTAATGCACCACTCTCCAACATTTTTGTAATAGGAATATATTACCAATATGTCTTAAAATATTTCTAAAATTGAAATACTCATTCATATAAATCAACAAAGATTATTTTAATATGTTTTGTTCTCGCTCATGCTTCATAGAAAAATTATTAAATGGTTATTCAATTTAGGATTACAAGAAGTCAAATACATTTAATTTTAGAGTTTTTAGGATTGAATCACAAAAAGGAAATGCGCAAATAATTGGTATCAATAATAACTATCAATTTTTATATGTATTTCTTAACTATCACATAATCATTATCGTTTGAATATGGTGTCTGCTTTGTTCATGTAACTTTTTTTTACTCAAGAATTAGACCATCACCATGGGGTGAAGGGAGGACCCACCCCTTGGAGTTATCCTACCCTGGAAGAAGTAGAAAAAGGGAATAAATATAATGATAATTTTATTTTTCATAGCCGTAGTAAATAAGAGAGAAAATAGAATTTTTTTTCTTCTGTCTTTACTTTGCTCTTTTGAATCTAGGAAACAACTCTTTAGAGATTTTTTTTTTCCTTTTGAAAGATACAGGAGCTAAACAATCAACCTATTGATATTGAAAGAGTCAAAAGATTCAACCTATTGATATTAGAATAGCCAAAAGATTCTTCCAATGGACATCATTTATGGGTCACAAAACATATTAATTTGTATAATATCACCCTAAAAGTATGGTCATTAATGGGTCATATGAAAGGTGTAAAAAGAATAGTGTGGCGGGGGGGGGGGGGGGGGGGGGGGGGGGGGGGGGGGGGGGGGGGGGGGGGGGGGGGGGGGGGGGGGGGGGGGGGGGGGGGGGGGGGGGGGGGGGGGGGGAGGGGAGTGGCATGAAAATTTAAAATTTCAAAGATTGAATAAAAAGCAAAATAAAGAAAACAAAGAAACAAAAAGGGTCACGTGATGAGGCAGTTGACCTCTAAGCTACAGCCTCCAAGATGGCGGCGTTGTGCAATTTAGCATTTCAATTATTGAGACCTGAACCCTAATAATTTAAATGGTTGCTTTTTAAGGTTACCCTTTAAAACAATGCATTTTTGTTCAAATTTATAAGTTGTAAATAGTGTATATTCAATTGTCAATTTTGCATATTAATTGAACTTAAGGACACGTGAACATACTCGTAATAAAATAATACAATATGGAAATACCCTTTTACATTTTAATTATTAATTAAAAGTAGTAACTAAAGAATATACTAGAATTTTAAAATATCCTTTTTTTCATTTTCATGAACTTAATATTTAAAAAAAAATTAAAAAGGATAATCAAACAAAGCTGTATGAAAAAAATGTGACAATTCATGTAAATGGTCAATAAACCTTTGAAATCAGGAATTTAGGGTGCAACAAATGACTTTTAGCCATGGCCAAAACAATACTCGAAAGTGTCATTATTGTTACAGGAAAAGAAATTTTAATAAAACCATAAACAAATATGGGTGTGTAATGTTTTCTATCAACCTGAAGAAATTCCAAAAAATTAAAAAATAAAAAAACAAATAAAAACAGTAAATGAAACACATTCATGATCCATTCTAACAAAAACAAAGAACAAGAAATCAGAGGACCATGCCTGAAAAGTTGGAACAGTAATACCTGATGGATTGGAGTATGTGTCTGTTTTGATGTAGAATGAAGGACCAATCTCCACCTCTGTTTTTGACCCTACGGATTGAACAAAGACTTCCATTGACATTTTGTTTCCCAATTCTGCACTGAAACATAGTGCGAAGATGAAAGCCAATAAATCAATTAGTGCAAAATCTAATTCTTTTTTTTTTTTTTTTTCTAGTTTCTGTTCATGTATTGACCTTCATCATCCACATTTTGCTGCCAAGGATCCAATCTGTCACTATCCACTACTTTACCATCCAAAAGGTAGGTATGTTCCACTCAAACTTTATAGCTAAACTGTGTTCTTCCTTGGGTACTATTGTATGTGTCCATCTTTCCTATGAACAGGTCAAAGTTGAATGACATCACGATTCCTAACACAGGACAAGCAACCACTTTGAAGGGATGTCATCTTAGCCCAATCATGTTAAATTTAAGATTCTTCAACTGACTTGAGGAAGCTTTCACTATCCTCTAGGTTGGACTTCTTCTCAAGACACAGACTGTCACTACTTTTTTGCCACTAACATCTAACTTGTGTGTAGTATTATGTAAGTTGAAACATTTCCTTTTTTCTTTTTCTTTGGATGATTTCATGATGGAATCAATGACCCCCAAGATTCATAGCATAGCCTGATGCCCACTCTTCCAACATCTGGTTCCACTCGACTCTATGGACCCATGTCGACGTGGATTCACTATTCCCACAAATGCTAGAAGCTAAGACCAGAGGATGGCCACTATGGTGCAAAAAAACCATGAGCTCTAAAGAAAGATAATCGACAATATAACAATAGTGAAGAGAACCGGGAGTTAATGTACAAATGATGTAAAACCATATATTGCCTTGAAATGCATAGTAATTATAATAACTATAATTTACAGGAGGAAGGAGGCTTCTAGCAACAAGATCAAATTTCCAGTCAATATCAAAATCATGAACTTGATTTGATGGTGGAAAAAACAGCAAAACAAAACCTTTCAACGGTATTAGAAATTCCAACGTTCCAAAAGCTGTTTAGCTTCAGCCATGTCTTTTTGTGCCTTCTTTCTTCGATAAAATATTGGACAGTCTCGACTGTAAACCAAAATATAGCATTTGTGAAACTATGAATCAAAGGCACAAGAACAACATTTGAATCAAAAATAGAAAATCTGCATGAATGCTAATAATACTAGGAAAAAGTAATGATCATAAGAATTACGTCAAGAAGGTAATACAACAATACCTCGTACAGAGAACATCTTGGTGAAGGGACCCTTGGCATTCTTGGCACTGCGTCCAAAGCCTTCCAAAAACCATCTCCAAATCAGACACTGCAACGGTTATCGACCAAAAATTTTATATAGGTTAGATTTCAATTAGCTAGATATTGGAACAAATTCTTACAAAGAAGATTACCATTTTCTACCGCTTTGCAGTACAGTTCAGCTTCTCTTCCTTTGCAGTGTGCGCAGAGAGTATGGTCTGCCTTGCTGGAGTAGTCAAGTATAGTATAAAATTTATTCAATACATATTGCTCTACGGACTTTCAAGTATATCTTTTGAAAAATATTCAAAAGATAATAGTTGTGTTCCTTGTTAAAATGACACAACAAACTAGCGCTAGTCTTAAACTATTTTTTCTTTTCCAAAACTGTGGCGCAAAATGGAAACAAAAATCAGTTCCTCTCAATTTCACTATAGCAAGGTTATTGAACTTCCTACATCGAACATTAGAAGAAAATATTGCCCTCAAACTAGACAAAACCAAAATGGATAATGAAACTGTTAAAATTACCTTAGTAGAGCCTTACAGCCAATGCAGGTAAGCTGTTTCTTGGCAAATTTCATTATGCCACTGTTTGAAGGAGTAGAAATAAAAATTGATCTCGTGTGACTTCCATGTAGAAGTTCCTTGCTAGCATTTTTCAAGATGGGCTCAAAAATTCGTAGAAGAGGCTGCAACTTAGACATAATCCTTCAACGGCTACGTAAATGAAGTAAAAAACAGAACAAAAAAGAATAAAGAAATCAAACCTTGCTCATCTGATTCTCGAGATAGTACTGTGGGTCTATTGGTATGCTATTCTCTAGAACGTAAATGGGATCCTCTGATTTCTCATATGCCTGATTGTCATCCAATATTAATCTTCATACACATTGAGCATTGGAAGGGATGAGATATCAAATGGATTACCTTGGCACCTTTTGCAGCTTTAATGATCACATAAGGTACTCGATCGCCAACATTTGGAGCAGTGGCAGCATCTCGCTATTAAGGATAGAAATAAGTTAGATAATCTTGTTTTAAAACTAGACACAGCAACGAACTGGATTAGGCTACGAGAATCAAAAACCATTTTTCTTACTGCAAGCATTCATGCAATGGAGTCATGAAATAAGAATATGTATCACAAAATGCAAGATACGACATGTAGAAAGAAGAAAATTTTCTTTCGTTTTACAAATACTTCTTGTGCGACTTAATAGTATATTTCCAAAATTCTTTTAGGAAAGGGGTCAGAAAACACATGGATGTGTGAAAATACTGCGCTGAGGAGCACTGATTTTGAATCTATTAGAATAAGCATGCTATTTATGGATACCAAAATAAAATAGGGATAGTGTTAGCAGCCTCATTTCAGATTATGAAAAGCATCTCCAATGGTTTCTATAAAAATCCAAGCTCAATTTTTTTTCCTTCTTCGGAGGGAATTTCTAGTTATTATTAAGGATTTCATTTTCAATATTTATTTGTGGTGTTTAGCAGCTTTGAAGGTGATTCTTGCAGTCTCTCTTGTTGGAACCTTCATGGCTCTTTCCAATTGTTTGTCCCTCAGATAATGCCTTTGGTGGGATAGGGCATTAGCTTTAGTGACTATTTGGTCACGTTTTTCTTTCGGGACTTTTTTGTGTGGTTGTTTCATCTGAACTTTTTTGTTCCATTAGTATGTTTCTTGTTAATATATAGAATCAAAACAATAGCTTACTCTAGTCCCATAATTAAAATTATTACTTGGGCATCCCCATAATTAAAATTTGTAGAGTGTGGAATTGTTAGAATTTCTAAGCAACCACAGGTTAACTAAAAATAGGGAATGCAGTGATGAGAAAGTTGGGAAAATTAGTGGTTATCTAGTCCTTGAAGCTTGAGCTCAGTCAAGATGGATGCATCCAAGCTATTCAATTTCTTGATACCATATTCATGGTACAAGATTTTCCTATTCCTAAACTCTAGGATTGGAAGTGGCAAGAGGTATAAATTCTTAAAAATTCTAGGGCAAGTGACATGTCACTAAAGATAAGTTTATGCATATGTATGCGCATGATATAAATGAGAGGGAATTGTGGCTGAGAATTTCTTGCAATGTGGTATGAATCAAGACATTTCAATCCTACAATATATAAACTTCAAGAATGATGTGAGAAAAATATTTTTCAAATTACCACAAGATAAACTCAAGTTACAATGTCACATTAAAAAAGAATCAAGTTTCTTGGATGGTTACACATTTTGGGTGGATGGTAATCTAGAGTTATGATATTTCATTAATGAATTTTGAGTTTTAAGATTATTTCATTAATGAATTTTGAGTTTTAAGATTTTGTATTACTTTAAGGTTATATTTACAAAGCGACTAATATGGTTACAAGGTACAAAAGTTATAACTCTTGAAATTCATTGTGGAAGGTGAAGGGTTTTCTTTTGAGGCTATATAAAGTCATGTATGTTGTCTTCGTAAGCTAGACTTGGAACATGCAATAGAAAAACATTTGTGCCTTCCATTAGCTAAATGGTAAGTTTCTTTTCAATTCTATATAGTTTAGGTTGCAGGCATAGAATCATTCAAGTTTGACATGATCTATCATGCTTGTGGAGTGATTCGAATCTCAAACAAGTTTTCTTACTTTGAGATATTTTATCAATAAATTAATCCAGGTTTTACTTTTCCTTGGGTAATTCCTTATCATTTTGGAGGTCTTGGATGTTTAGATCTAAAGGTCTTATTAAGGTTGTTAGATCAAATTCACAAGAGTTACAAGTATTTGGGATGAAACCATTTTGATTTGGGAGTTTCAGCATTGGTGATCTAGAGGTTTGCATATCTATGAGGGTTCTTAGGTCCACTGGAGATCTAGAGGTTTGCATATCTATGAGGGTTCTTAGGTCCACTGGACTACTATTAGTCTTAAGCCAGACGTGCCACAGTAAGAAAACCTATTGCATCTATTGAACACGACATGTTCATATGTCAACAAAATAGACGTGTAGGAATTTGACACCAAATAAAGAGAGTCAAACAAGGAAAAAAACTATAATGAAACACCACAACCTTACGCATGCGCTCAGCAAGTTCGACATGAGCTGCCTTCACTTCATAATCATCTCCAGTTTTTGTCAGTCCCTGTGGATCAAATAATTTGATGCACTATGAAGCCTCCAAGTTAATGTCCTAAAAGCAAACTTATGACAAGGGTTCCTTGACACTTAATGAAAGTGAACTAAAAATATTTGACATATATCTCCAACCTTAGTGATAACCAAGAGAGATAAATCCACACGATTCATAAGTAGATCAGAAATCGTGTTCTTCACATATTGAACTGCCCCAGGGACATCTCTATCAATAAGAATTCTGTGCAAGCACTCATTTACAAGGTTTTTCACCAATAAGCAATTATCTCTTCGAACTGTCTCAATGCCTGCAGTTGTCAAATAGAATATTTGAAATGGAGGGAAATAATTTAAACGTGGGCAAAGACAAATTCTTTAGCTTCTCCATCATTACCTTTGGTATCCATCTTGTCAAACTTGTTTGGATTAGTCCAAAATAAACCAGCGTATCTCTTCTTACTAATCAACAGATATGGGTAATAAACTTTCTCAAACTCTAACTTGATGGGCTACAAACCATGAACGAACACACAATTAAAAAAAATAGAATGAAGATGAAAACATCAGCTAAGACTGCACAGGGAAATTTATAAGAAAAAGTTACAAATCTGATAATAAACTATTTACTTTGGATTTCAAAGAAAAACTATACAGTTAATTTATTCATATACTATACTCATAATAAAAATACAGAAGCAAATGGAAAACTTCTTGCAAAGCACTTAGCAGTATACCAATAAAAACGAGAAAAAAAAAACACAAAAAGGCATAACAACACCACAAGCAACTCTTACTTTTATGAAAGTACCACTGATATAATCAGCTGCTTCCCTTCCCAAGATCATCGCTGCTTCTACACTGGGCACACCAAATTGTACCATTACTGAATCTGTATCACCATAGATTACCTAAAACCATAAAACGCTGACTTCTGTAAGGTCATCAATGAGATATAGATTGATGCAACACAAGAATCTAATTATTATTCTTTTAGAAGTTGGAACATAAAATCAATGATTTTTAACAATTCAAATCTGTCTCAACAGTTTAGACATATCGACACGTTTTTTAGACCAGTGATTCAACAATTAGTAAGGGAACTCGTTGTTAATTGAAAATATATAGACAATTCTACAGGCATCGTATTTCAATGCTACAGAAACTATCAAATACTTAAAAGAAGTTGTCTACGGAAAGAATACAATTGCCTCAAGTACAAAGCTAAAACAGGGCAAAGAGGAGCTAAACGTAGTCCTGATTCTTTGGGATTGGCTAGAACTGTCTGATCTATTATAGTATTCAAATTCATTGTCAAATAGTTTGTACTGATAATCCTGTAATCTTCTAAATCAAAATGGAAATTTTACCCCTTATCATATTTCAGTTTGTATTATTTTATGTGCCTCTTCGTTCATTGATGTGCAACTAGAACTATAATTAGATAGATTCCCTCAAATACAGTCCATTTAAAGACACAATGCAAATGATCGTTGAATTAATAAAAGGCAATACCGAGTTCCTCTGTAAAACTGAGCATAAATAAACGTGGAAACTGGAGCTAAGTCAATTATATTTTATTTCATAAAATACCATCAACAAAATTTTAACTTACCTCAGCATTGTGCTCGTAGCCCCCAAGAGTTGTAAATTTATCTTCCACAAGTTTCTTTGTGTGCTCAATCATTTGTCGGCCTTTAAAGTAGCCATTCATTAATCATATAGCTCGAGCATAAAGAATTTAATCAAGGATAATAAGAACTGGTAGTATTTTTTAGTATACCATAGCTTGTAACACTTGATGATATCTCTAGACACGGTAACTGACCAACAGTAGCTCCTGTAAACCCATACACAGAATTTGCACTTATCTGAAAAGATAGAAGGAAACATGTTAAGTCCAAAAAACTAACTGGATGGGGTACATAAAAAAAATGTAATGTACCTTCAGAGCTAGCTGTCGACCATCCAACACAGCCTTCTCAAAAGGATCTTTTGCCTCCTACACAAAGGCAACATGGAAGTAAATATTATTGACAAAACGAAGTAAATTTGACTGACAAAACATGAAATTGGAACAGCATACTGATTGTGTAACGCAACAAGGCAACTACCGAAAGAGCAATGCAATTACCTTCAAATCTGCTTTCGCTCTTTTCCGAGCAGTCAATAATTCCTCTAATATTTCAGGAAGTATCCCCTGAATTATATCAAAGTTATTTGGTACATTAGTTTGAAAAACAATATTTACCGCAGAAGTTGTAAGTTTTAATCAGGTGGTTAACTTTGTTGAGAAGGCATAAACTAAAGAACCAGATATCTTCCATAAGAATGGAAATTATTAACCCGCTGACCTTCTGTAGATTTGGCTTGACAAATATCTCACCAGATGGGGTTTTATTGAAATGTTCAGGGGGCAGATTTAGCTTGCGAACATCTTCTGGAGTCACCTTCAAAAGAATGTTTAAAGTTGAAGGCTTCCCCCAAATTTATTAAGAATAATTTCCCAGCATGAAATGAACAGAACATTCTATAAGCCAAAAAATATGTTAGGGGCGTCACCAGAGTGCAATAACATAAATTATATGCCATCATGATGGATGGATACAGAGATGCAAAATCCAGCGTAGCAATGGGCTTCTCATAGAACCCAGCCCTTGCTTCCAAAACCTGCATGTTAAAAACCGAGGAGATTATTCAGATATGTTACCTACTTCAGCTGATACATTCAAAGCAACGTAGAATTGAAGTGAACTAATCGACCAAATTAAGTTTGCTCAAGTCTGAGGATTTTCACATGCAAGAAAAGTTTAGTATAAGTTTGTGTCATCTTTGTGAATACTCTTTAATTTCTTTCTTTCTATAGATTCCAAAAGAAGGTCATAATGAGGTTTATCCATTGCAGGGTATTTGAATTCTTAAAGAGGTGGTACATTAAGGCAATGTCCAATAAATCCTTTACCTCCTTAGGAAAAGTGAGATGTCATCTAAAGATATTGAGACGTTTTGTCAATAAATTATAAGTATATGTGCACTTCATAAATAGGTGGTTTTTATGATTCATTGTCTTTCTTGCCTAATGGGCACCAATTTGGAAATAGAATCATGTTCTTTTGAATCATCCGAGGAAGTGCTTTCGTTACAATGTCACCAACTTCATTATATTTTAGTTCAAATAACATATTATAACTCAAGGGATGATATGTGCATCCATAACATTTTTCCTTTACTTAAACACTTAAATATACTACGATGCCATAAATAAAATTCAGGAGTTTGGTTTCAACGGATAGAAGAGTTTTAAGAGATTCAAGCCACCACACCAGTGATAAAAAGTAAACAAACATATCAATTCTGAGGCATGTTTTTGAGACTCAGGTTAGGACCGACAAAGAATACAAAGATTCTGAGCTTAGACATCATCCTACATTAAAGTAACTACGCTAAACATTTGTGGCATGATGCACCTATGGAACCTCTATCATTTACTACTTAAAAACATCAATAAGATTAAAATAAATTGTTGAGTCAAGGAAAAAGATACAGGATGTCGAAGAACATACAGTAGCACCCTCGTAGGTTCCTTGATCAGATCCTGCCTGTTTAGCATTCGGAATAACGAGGTTCTTTTGTTTTGCCTTCCTAAGGAGTTGAGAGAGCACCTGGAAACAACTTCTTAAGGTTGATAATAATTCTGCTAGGTCAAAGGGAGTGCCTAAAAAATTAAAAGACAGAAGGATTACCTTGATGCTTTGCCCTCTTGAAAGAAGAAACGAAATAGGAACACCAGTTACTCGAGCCATCTCCACATAATTGTAAATGAACATCAGTTTATCTAAAAGCCGTTGTGGAAGATATGCATCCTGAATCCCCGCACCCCAAAAATATGAAACCAAAAGAATTTTAAGAAAGTTTTATATTACTCAAGAATATAAAGAAAAGATTGGAAACAACAACCTCAGTGGAGTTCCAAAGCTAAGAAAATGCAAGTTTAAACAAAAATAATTGCACTTGGTGGTTGTAATAATATTAGATCATTTCCAAATTTCTCCATGGGATTCCAACACCAAGCATATGAAAATCTACGGACACAATTTTTTCACTAAAAAAAGAGAGGAAAAGAAAGCAGAAATAAGCAAAAGGGCAGAAAAAGAAAAGGCTGACGGAAGACTGCATTTATCGTCTACAAAACAATTATATATTTTCATGAAAGGCTTAGGCCTACCAAATCAAGGTTTCCACCAGATCACAACCGACCAGGATCTCAAAAACATAAATGCATGCAAAAGACTAGAAGTTTTCAATGACAGAACCATAGACTAATTCTTGGGGTTGGTCACTGAAAGAATCATTCTTCAAAAATTTTCCTCCTAACTCATCATTCTTCAAAATTTCCCTCCTAACGTACCTTCTTTTTCTGATAAAACTCTACCTTATCATTCTAACCAGGATGAAAGTAAACAGCTTCCATGTACACTAAATAAGGTAGACTAAAAGAAACTTTCCTTCTTCGTGCTTACAAATGTCACCACTATTTTGCAGGACTAATTTCAATTATATAATGGATGGCCTCGAAAAAACATTGATAAGTAAATGTAGTATTGAATGAGATGGTAATATCTGAAATGCAAATGAGTCGAGGAAGGCACCTTTAAACAATAAACAGCCAGCCGTCTACGTGTTTCTGCATTACCATTTTGAAGATCTGATATTATTGAATGGTGGACATCCTCTTTCTGCAGAAGTAAAAAAGAATCATCATAACAACCATGAATAGATGGAAGCTTGATAATTCACTGTTTCTAACAAATTAAATTGTAAAATATAATTTATAACTCCTAGGCTCTTGGTAAACTAAATAAATAATATGAGGCCCTCTTTAAATAAAATAGTACTCTTTATTAGTGTAAACAACAAAATACAATGTTCCAAATCCAATTAACAATCACACCAGTGGCTGAACACATAAATATTAATTGCCTAGAGAAACAAATTATAATAAAGATTCACATCAGAAGGTCTAAGGGAGGACTCTTGAATATCACCTGTTCAGAAAGGAAATGTGAAGAAACAGAATTCAACGAGTACGAACTTAATTTATAATCTCGTTGCATTGCCTGCAAAATAAGAAAATGAAAAATTAAGTTAAATTAAGCTTTGATGAATTAAAAAACATCTTTAACTTTAAACTATTAAAAGGAAGAAAGTTGAAATCATTTTGTGACCAATTCCCACTCTTCAATAAGATAACACATCCCTTCAAAAAATCACATATTACTTACAATACATGTAACACATTCATGGAATTCAATTGTTTTCTTTTACTAAAGGTTAAAAAAAAAGCTTTTAGTGGTCAAGTAAAAGATATATTCAACACGAAAATTCTATAAAAAAATTGAAAATACGGCGTAACTCAATATTTAATCCTCAAAGATTTTTCATTCTTGTACGGGAACTGTTGATCTCCCCTTAAGGGATTAAGAGTGCAAGTACCTACAACCAATTTAGCCAGTTTATTCTTAAAACTGGCAAGACTAAAAGTAATTTGATTACATTTTTAACATTTGCTTTTGGTTGCTACATTTAAAAAGTGTCAACGTTATAGTCAATAGTTGTTAGTTATCTTATATGAAATTTTATTTTTACATTAAGGCAATAGATTAACATACACATACATTAACATAATAAAAAAAGGCATCAAAATTGGAATAATATATTTGATAGGTTTCAATTCGTTCAGAACATATTAATTGTTAGAAAAAAAAAATAACTACACTAAACTAATACATCAAAATAATACTAGTTATACATTTCAAATATATTTGGTTTTATACAGACAACTTATTAGTATTTAATCATAGTTCATTTAAAAACCTATTATGTTACAAAATGAAATCAAATTTAAAGCTCTTACATGCATCATCGGTGCTAATTATTTAATGTGTATAAAGATAAACCTGAAGTAAATCAAATTGGACTCTTCCTTCCACCGTTATTTCTTTACTCTCCCTTGTTCCAAGCTGTCTGAGGAAACAATCAACAATTAAATTCATTTGTAACCAAGAAAAAAAATGACATAAAACATGAAAATACATAAATGTAAGAGTGAAACCATTAGAGCCATTCATGTATCTTCTCTATCTACTGCCTTTATTAGCATAACTGTAAAGCTTCATATTTTATAAAATAATGTAACTCAATCATTAATTTTTTTTATATTTGTGCGTGTCCGCCCAGCTTGTGATCATCTCAACTATTCTCAAGGCCAACTGTCTACCCTATTACATTTGGATGCATAGGTAACTCGTAAGATATTAGACCTTAGGTAGGTGCCAACATGGCTTGAACCTATTCTCTATAAGCCCTTCATTATTTACATGATCCATCTTGACTATTAGGCCAACCCATGATGGTTTTTAATTGAATCATTAATTGTAACCAAACAGTATAATACTTGAAACATGTCAAAGTAAGAAGAAGAATGTTACAAGAACTTGCCATTCACTTTGATGAACGTTCACCATTATTAGTTTTTTTCTAATACACATTACTAGCTAAAATAATGAAAGTTTTGAAATATTGGGATGAAATTGAAAATTGGTATAGACATTTTGGATGGAATTATGGAGTATTTCGCCCACATGTGTATAATTTATCAACATAAAACACCACATATATAACTTGAATAGCATTGAATGTTCACCTAAGTAAAATGAAATAAAATTAAAAACAATGTCTTACTAGTAAATAAAAGATGTTGCGACCGGAAGTGGTTAAATTAAAAATTAAGGCATTGAATTCAAAAGTTGTATCTATTTAATCCCAAAACATTAAAATTTTCAATTATGTCCCTAAATGCTCAATTTTGATATTGATAAGTAATAGTCGTTAACAACTTAACTTTCTGCAATATCGATGCAGAGTGCTCATTGGACTAATAAATGAAGGATAACACAAGGAATAGGTCATCTACGTAAAATAATGGTGGGTAGGACCAAAATAAAATCAGTTTAAAATGTATTCCACTAATTTCCCCTAATAAATTTTTTGGCTCACCATTCTTTCTTGAATCACATCGTGCCAAACATAAATAAACAAACAATGGGAAATTCATTCACTACAAAATTCTCCACAAGGAACCCTGGCCCCATCTTCACCCCTTCTAACAAGGGAATCTAATTGGACGATAGGAGTTCTTTGACAGTTTTAGGGATGAATCACATCAACTGCTTCACTCTTCTTAGAAAGTAAAAACATAAAGATTCCTTCGGGCAAGAATTAAGGCTTTCATTCCCAAAGAAACTTTGGGTGCCTGTTCGTATTAGCCATATGTCCATCAAAACCAGAATGCTTACACAAACCCGTCTACTTGACAGCAGACAAATGATTATTTTTAATGGATAACATATTCATAGTAATATATTTTTCAGAAAAAAATTGAATTTAGAAAAGGATAATTCAATTGAAATTTTTATTTATGAAGCGTAAAAGTATAACACAATCAAAGTCATAGACAACCTAAATTCTAGTATACCTTGAAGAAAAAGTTGTATCTTTAACACGAACTTTGCTATTCCTGATCCGACCCAATATTGGAAATTCTGCTATTTTCAGTGCCTCAGCTCTCTACATTCAGAGAAGCAGGATAGTGCATTAGTACGAGTTTAATAATAGAAATAATAGATAGAATCAACATTTAGCTTTGAAGTGATAGCATCGACATTTTCAGACCTCACAAAATATTGACAATGGATTCAGGAAAAATTCTATGAGACGTCTTAGCATTTTCAAATTTTCAATAGATTGAGCAGAAAAACAACATAGAAGACATCTGTGAACTAGTAACCAATGCCAACTACAACAAATAAATACTTCTCAGTCATGAAGAGCTCTTCACAAGAAAAAGAAATATTGCAAATAACTCCAAATTTCATAAACCAAATGCATTGGTACAAGTACCTCTATTAGATATGGCAAATCAAATTTGCAGATGTTATATCCAATTATTATATCAGGGTCTACTTCACGAATTAGATCCTGCAACCAAATATTCTCGTCGGAGTTAAAATTGTTCTCGTCATTCACAATCTACACACATCAAAAGTCCATCTGTCACTAGGGTATAATACATCAAAGAATGAAATAATAAACATAAAATCCACTTTCATATCCCCTTCCCTTGATCCACGATCATTTCAAGTAAGAAAGGCTGTCAGACTGCAGTTTATAAATTATAAAGAGACGTGAAGATATATGTGCATTCTCACGTCTGCTAATTGTTACTTGAGCACATGGTCACACATTCTTTGTTTATTCAATCCATAACCAAGCAAATGGTTAATATGATCCTGAGCTAATAACTTATCTTTTGACATTATGATGTAAACAAGTGCGGGGAATTTTGTTCATTGTAGTCAAAAAGTAATGAACAAAGACTGCAACTCCTTATTTATACAAGTAAGAGGGATGGAACAGAACTTAGAAGCCAGGGTAACTGGCTGAACAACATAAAAATAACTAAACAGTAGAAATGTTTACCATAAGATAAAAGATAACTTAAACAAAAATTTCATGAAACTAAGGAAAGTATAATAAATGCCTAGAATAGTAGCCTAGATGTCCTACATCACATTAGATTACGGACTCTTGACTACTCATTGATATATTGATTAAAGAGCCAATCTTCCTCTTATAAGAAACTACTTTAATTTAACAAATGAAATGACGTATATACTGAAAACAGTAGCAAGAATAACGCATCAAATATTGTGCACAAGTCTAGAAGTTACCATGAATTTTAAAAGAGTTCTTTAGACTCTAGGAAATATCATTGGTAGTTATTTCATGTATGCAGGATTCACCTAAGATTTTACAGAAAGGATAACAATCATTTGAACAACTAATTATGAAAGGATGTCATATAATAATACCCTCCAAGCCAGCAAAACTTCACGTTCTGTATCAAATGATAAGACATCAACACCCGCAATAGGAGAGCAAGAGTTAAGGGTCATGACATTGCGAATAAATGGTTGGTCCTCTCCCTGCAAAGTAACTAGGTTTGCCACCTAGATATAGGTAGACTCGTTCAGAAAGAGTAAACAAACTTCTTTTTCTTAGAAAGAAAGTCGTTCAGAAATGGTCAAAACCTAAACCAAGAAAAAGTATACAAAGTTCATAACTGAAAAGCCAAGAAATTGATTTTAGCACACACAATTAGATGAAATAAAAAGTTAAACCTGAATTACAGGATCCTTGGTAGGCTCAGGAAAATGGCCTTTACGCCCTGCACACTCAATATCAAAACTCAATATCCGAAATGGAGCCATTTTAGAAAATTCCCCTTCGGGGGCATGGCTGATCAAGTCTGAATATCTATGAAGAGTGTTAAGGAAAGTATCCAGAATAAAAAGATCGTCTAAAAGTAGAACTTGAATAAAAATTTAAAAAAATACACATATAAAGACAGACATCTGTAGATCAAGAGGATACAGGCAATCAAACTCCAATTGGCAATATGATAAATTTCTAACAGTTTTCTTATATTTTCCCACAGGAACCTCAATCCAGTTTCCACCCACAACATTACAATCAATCATAAAACGGAGGGCAAATAGCACATTGCTTTCATATGTCATGAAGCTCTTCATACCAAAGCCATCGATTTGTATGCCCCTGTCAAGAATACCTGGAAAAAGAATGTTAACAACAATACAAATGAGATAAAGCATGACATCAGACTTCTCATGGGGACAATGTTTAAAAAGAAAAAGAAACATAAGTTTTCATTGATAAAATGAAACATTACAAAGAAGTTAAAAAAAATAAAAAGCATTTGTGTTACTCTACGGATAATCATTTCTAAAAGAACAAAGAGACATACAAATGGTGTGGAAAATATAACTTATTAAACGATGCATACAAAAAGAGTGAAAGATAAATAATGAAAGACCATATAAGACTTGTACCTCCCCATTGAGAAATTACTTCAAAAAGATAAATAATTACCACGGCAGCTGGCGACCATTGTTGGAAGTGCAACAACAATTTTAAGAAAGGATTGAGAAGTTTGCTGCTGGTAGTACATAATACTTCGCTTTTGCACCAATTCAATACGGCGCACGAAACTAGGTGCCTTACTGTTCCTATTCATCTCCTTCATTCTAGCCTGAAACACCATCACCAATTCAACAACGGCATATTTGTAGAACTTCAAATTGCACTAGTATCAACAGGTGAATTGATATAATGCATTACCTCAAGTGTTTGGTGAAAAAGAGAGATATCATCAGGACCCATTCCTGGAGGGCAACTGATATAGAAGTATGGTTCAAATCCATGAACATGGCAGCAAACACTATGTCCTAGTATATATCCAACAGAATGGTGTATCAAATGAGTAAAAGCGTACTTTACAGAAACAAGAAAAAATGGCAACAATAAATCTCACACAAGACTTCTAACATAGAGAATCAGAGAATCTCTCCTCCATTCAGTCAAACAGTGGCTATAGCCTAAGTTATTAGAATATATAGTATTTCCTTATAAATCTGAATATTTATTCTGTTATTATAATTTATACCAGAATTTTTCTCCATGGAAAATTGAGTGTTTTATTCTTTCTTTGTAGCTCTTCGCTATTGATGATCCAGCCCTTGCTGATCCTCAATTGGACAATTTAACCTTCGGTCATACACACACAAAATGGAGTGTGGCCTAACCTCAAGGAAATTACTCTCCCATGCCTAGAGATGGCGTGATCTAAATATTCTTTGAAAAACTTAAGAGTGAATCCTACCTTGAATGCCATTATGGCCCATCAGTATGTTTGATATTCAAAGCTAATAGCATACGCTATAACAAATATGGAAATCCAAATGGGGTAAAAAAAAACCAGTGCAGACATGGAGCAAGGAATTCACCACAAAGATCTACTAGCAGACTTCCACTAATAAACCTGGTACATCAAAAACCAATGACAGTGGTAGAAATCCTTGTATTGTTTGGAAATTCTGTCAATGATGTCGTGCCAAGACAATGTTACGGGAAAAAAACTCCTACTGGAAACCATACTACCACTAGACTGACACCTTAACCAACTGGTTGATGGATTGACAACTGGTTGATGGATTGTAGACTTCAAATCACACAAACGGGATCCTCCAACTTTGAATCCCCTTTCATTGTCCTCTTCGTTATCAAATGTTTTTTTTTTTCTTTTTCTTGCTGCGAAGCAAAAAATAATGTGTTCTACGGGAAAGCTCCGTTGAACTTTATCCACTGAAGGATCTCACCACAGAGTCGGTTTTCGCAAGAGCACAAAGCAAGAAAAATGTATGCAAATGGCTTAACGCGAGGGGTGATAATGCCAGTAGTCACACAAGCTGAACTTAGGACATCTAACAAATGGTTACCATTATCTTCGGGACATATCGCTCATTAGAATAATGGAGAATTTTATAATTCGTAAACGGATGCAAACCTTCCCTCGTAACCCCGAAAATTCTTAGAATAGCGGCAGGGCCAGACAAATTCGGCAACAATTCTCTGTGACTTTCCCCAATCACATAATCAATCTCCAATTGCTGAAACACTGTAACACCAACCGTGAAAAAAGTAAACAAAACACACAAACACGCATCAAATTTCTAAATGATTAAAAAAAATGTAGTAACCCGAGCAAAGCATAGCAGTAACTTTCAACTCACTAATGCTCTTCGACTGAGAGACGTACTCCTGGGAAAGAGGTGGACGAGTCCATTTAGAGAGACGGGAAGCGAGGGCCTGACGCTCCTCAATGTCGCGGAGGATGAGAGCATCCTCGTCGAGAAGATTCTCGTCGAGGAAAACATCTTCATCGACAAAATCTTCTTCTTGAGACAGTGCCTGATGCTTGGCCGGTGGAGCCGGCGAAGGGTTCTGAGGCGGTGGTCGACTTTTCCGAGCGCTGCCCTTGTTCATGGCTCTGGTTTTTCTGGAAGAGAGTGAACTCAGAAAATGGAAGTGGAATGGCAGACGCGGAAGAGGAGTAGGGTTCCCGCCACTTTTGAAGACAGCTTTGCGATATTTTATTTTGGCTCTCAAAAATACAAATCTTTGGCCTTAAAAACTTCAAAAACAAAATCAAAAATAACAAATAAGAATATCCAACCAATTAGTATTTATTCGTTTTCAGATTTTTATATTTTTTTTTTATTTAAAAAAAAAATCTACCCAAAAACATAATTTATTTGATTTAAAAAATAATAAAAATAACATTTGGGGTGAATAATGTCACAATGGCACTGCAGTGGATTAACGATTGTGCAATACTTGTTATAACTCAGCGAATAAGTTGGTTGTATGAAATTCGGACTTCGCATATAAGAATGGACGTATGCTTGAGCATTAAGTCACATTTGAGTTAATATACTTTAGAAATGATAATTAGTCACATCTTTTATAGTACATTTTGAGGCATTGTAACCCTGATGGGTGTAAACATGATTTTGGTGACGGGTCATATACTCTCGTATTGATACAACAATAATAGTAAAAATCTATCTAATATGAAAGTAAGTAAAAGGGTTCGAAACGGTCATGCACCCATAGCAACACGTCATTAAACAAATACGATCGAGACATCTGGCCGTGTGAAACGAAGAAAATTAGGGTTTTTAAAATTATAAATAATATTTTGTCGTAAGTGAATTTAAAAAGAGGTAGAAATCATATATTTTAGTAATTTAAATTCGCATAATTGAATTAATTAAGTCGTATTTCAATAATCAACCATAGTTTAGTTACTAATCGTTTCTAATATTTTACAGTTTTCTACTGAAGGAAGCGAGGGCGTAGATGAACCACAAAATCTTCCTACGGCCAGTTGCTTCTCCTTAGCCCAAAACCCAATGAAACTGCTTGTATGCACGTCCTGCTAGAACCATCAACATTTGCAGTAACTCATGGCGGCTTCAGGGTTGCTTACGTTTCATCTCCCTTGCCTCGCCCGCCATTTTCCGTTCCTTCATCCATTCAATCCGTCCGTTTCTTTACACAGCCTTGTGTTTCGCCGGAAACTACCGCCTCACCGCCCCGTCCTCTTCCGCCGCAATTGCACATATAGGAGGTCGTTTGTTACTGCTAGTTCAAGTTCTCAAGGTTCGGTGCATTTTTCGTAGTCGTTTTTGTGGGTTTATGGCATAATTGGGATGAGAGTCATTGCTAATTTATAACTACTTCATGTTATATTGTCGAGTAATCAAGTGGGGTTGTTTAGCTCTCAGTAATTCGAATGATATTTCTGTTGCATTCTGATATATATTTATATATATTTTTGCCATTTGATGTTATGTAGACTGGAGAAATGGCGTTGGCGCCGTCGATGAAAGGTATGATGTTATAGTTGTGGGAGGAGGACATGCAGGTTGTGAAGCTGCTCTTGCATCTGCTCGTTTAGGGGCTAAAACTCTTCTTTTGACACTCAATATCGATCGAATTTCTTGGCAGGTTGGGATTCAAGCTATTATATTGATCATTTCAGTCTTAATGCGAGGTCTATTAGATTGATTTGACAAGATGACTTCTATATGCACGAACATTGAGCTAGTTGGTTATAAGTGAGTGTAATTGATGTTGGATTTGAACTAATGACTCCGGCCGTATGAAAGCAATACTCTCACCACTGAGTTAAGTAGGTCATTTATCATCACAAAGAAATGGGTCATATTACATTGATAGATTATAAATCTAATCTTATTGATAAGCAATACCAATCAAACAAATCAACAAAATGGATTAGAGAATATTCATCTTTACAAGAAATAATCTACATGATAAGATATGTATCACAAGCATTAGGGCTATAGCTCAGTTGGTAGAGCACCTCATTTACACGCGCGCCAATGGCTTGAATCTTTAGTATTCTCTTATTTATTACCTCTACTATTTAGGCAGAATATCGTCACCCATTCTTACTAAGAAATTGAAAGAAACGGAGGAAGGGGAAAGCGAGGAAGAAACAGATGTAGAAATAGAAACCACTTCCGAAACGAAGGGGACTAAACAAGAACAAGAGGGATCCACTAAAGAAGATACTTCTCCTTCCCTTTTCTTGGAAGAAAAGGAGGATCCGGACAAAATTGATGAAACGGAAGATATATATAGGGAGCAACCAAAGAATTTGGGGACATTAGCTAGTGGGTACCTACTCGATGAAATTACTTCCACTCAAACTGGAGGAGTAGATAGGTTGTGGTTGTATCTTTTCATTTTATCAATGGAATTGTTTTGTTACAAATGAGAGAATATTACATCCTATTGCTAGGTTTAGGTCCAAGAAAACTCTTTTTATTTTACTGGTTTTATAAGAAACAAGATTACATTAAAAGGATATGGAGTTACAAAAAAGATCTCCAATTGGTCAAGAAATTTGTTAGGTATAATTACAATAATATTTAGATTTCAAAGACCAAAAAGACGTTGCCGGAAAACTTTTTTAACCTTAAAGTTTGATTTCAGCCTTGCAATCCAGCAGTTGGTGGGCCTGCAAAATCTCAACTTGTGCATGAAGTTGATGCACTCGGTGGTGAAATTGGTAAGGTCGCTGACAGGTAATGTTATGGTAGCCTCCTACATTTCCAATTTCCTTGCATGCTGTTCTTCACATATTCTCAAAAAGAGCGCTATCATTCATTCTCATAATTTAGAATAGAATGGCTACTTATATAATGAGTTGGTTCTTGGCATCTGCACATACTTACCTTCATCCTGTATGCGCAAGATCATCATTTTTAAAGCATGCCCCCCCCTCCACCCAAAACATTTTTTCTTCAATGAATAACCAAACTTTCATTGAGAGTGAAAGAATATAGGGGCATGCAAAAATAAAGCACACAAAAGAGGGAGCGAACTAAAAAATAAGTCTTTAGTCAAGTAAAGAAAGACCTAAAAGGTTACATAAAAGCTTTGCCATCAAATTCCACCAAGAAACATGGTGGATAGGGGACCAAATGTCATTAGGAGATCACTCCACCTAAAACATTAAATTTTTGGTCTTTTTTGTATGATCTTCCACCGAAAATCTCTATTGGAGTAGTTGAATTGTTATTGCATAAACGGTGTTAGAGAATTCCCAGCCGTCTGTATTCAAGCACATTTTGTAGTTCGATTCCATACCACCCGTGGTATTAGTATATTCTTAGTTTTGTGAAATTCCTCATCTCTTTCTCTCTCGCAAGCTCACTAACACACATTAGAACCATGCTTCATATCTCGCATGCCATTGTATTTATTGTTTATTATTCCTTCCCCGTTCCTTCTTCTCTTGAAATTGATCTTATTCATAGCACATATTATTGGTATAATACTCATTTTAATCTTTGTCCTCAGATGCTATCTACAAAAGCGTGTACTCAATATCTCTAGAGGTCCTGCTGTACGGGCATTGCGTGCTCAAACGGATAAAAGGGAGTATGCACTTCAAATGAAAAGTATTGTGGAAAGGCAAGTTTCTTGAGTTTTTTTTCATCTCTTAATATATTATTCTCTCTTGCAACAATATTATCTTTAAGGTGATTGTCATAAATTCAGCCTCCTTTGGTTGGTTATGATCTATAATCTTTGCTAGGGATTGAATAATGATGGTTTTCTCTGATTTTAATGAATATTTGACATGATTCCGTTGTGAAATGCACTTTTTGTTGATCTGGGTTCTTTTATTTATCGACTCTAGGTATGATTTTAAAGAATATGCCCCATATTTATGGTGTGAACACTGGGCTTTCTAATTTAGCTTGCTGCTTTCCAATCAGCATCTTATGTTAAATTTGAACAAGCCAGACATTGTTTATTAAACATGATCTGTATATCACCTCCGCAGAAGACTTTTTTTATAAAATGATATGGCATTTAACAGATTTGTCAAATACTGTAGGATCGTGGAAGATCACATGTATCTGAGAATTTATTTTCTGGAAAAAATAATCTCGCACTCTGAGAGAGTTTTCTTTCTTTCAGCATACAGGGACAGATTTTCTCTGTAAATGTTTAGGTTCTAAGATTAAAATGAGTATTACAAAAGATCTTCAGCATTCTGGAAAAAAAATTATCTCCACCGCTTGGTTGTAGATCATGGTGTTATAAGATTTTCAAAGAGCTTTAAAGAAAAATAAGGTAAAGGGGATGGTAAGCACATGGATTCAAGTTGACTGGATTATCAATTTTATCAAGTTATGTAATGAATATGAACTGGTATAAGTCTCTCTTTTCTTTGGATTGGAAACTGAATCATTTCATTGATCGGATGAAATTACAAAAAAAGAAATATTCTATCAATAGATTACAAAAACTTATCCCATCGAACGAAGGAGTCATTCTTATTCACCTCTTTGTTAATTTGAAAAGTAATAGGAACCAGTCTGTTCCTCTACTTGTAACGTTTCTTTTCTACTTTTTGGAAGTTACAAGTAGCCAACGAAGTTATTTACAAATTTGGGTATAGCCGAAGTAGAACTGTGAAGCAAAGGTCAAGGTTGAAGTTAAAGTATTTATGTCATATTGCTGAGTTACTAACACAAAAAATCATTTATTACTTAAGAAAGTAAAATGTTATCCCAAGCTTTTGCTATTTCTATCTGTGCCTGTGCCTTTTCCTCTCTTTTTCGGCTTTTCTCATATGACCACATCTTTTTGTTTCTTTTTTTTCCTTCGGACTTTTTTCCTTTTCTTTTTCTGTTTATTATATTATCCAAAATAGTAAATTCTGTTTGGTTATGACTATTCTGCAAATGTCACTTACTAACTGTTGTAATTTTTTCCTTGCAGCACTCAGAATCTTTCTATTAGAGAGGCAATGGTGACGGATATTTTATTAGGAAAGAATGACAATGTGGAAGGTGTTTGCACCTTTTTTGGAATGAACTTCTACGCACCTGCAGTTATTCTCACTACAGGAACGTTCATGAGTGGTAAAATATGGGTTGGTAGAACTTCCATGCCTGCAGGAAGAGCTGGTGAATCAGCTTCACATGGACTCACTGAAAACTTACAACGTCTTGGATTTGAAAGTGATCGGTTGAAAACAGGAACCCCAGCCCGGGTGGATTGTCGAACTGTTGACTTTTCTATACTGGAACCTCAACATGGTGATGACGAGGTTGTTGCATTTGGTATCATACGTAGGTTCAATAGATTTGAAGTATCTCTTGCATCTTCATAACATGCTTCCCGTTTTTCTTTTGTGGATCAAGTTGTCAACCTGTTCGGCTGCATTGTGTATCAGAGCATCACCATGCCGACATGTTTTATTGATCAATTGCTGAATGTACTAGATAGGCCGACCTTGTAATTGTTTGGATGTGTACCTGGTGTTAGAAGGCTCGTTGGATTTACGTTTAAAATATAACTAGTTTCTACCAAATTCAAGCCTGAAATGAGACTATTTGCTTTCATTTTTTTATTTTTGCTATGCTTTTGCAGCTCTTAATGGTTATCTTCTAAGCTTGAGGTGGTTATAAACAGGTCAATTGGTTTAGTTTCGATCCTGATTGTCACATTGAGAGAGAGCAAATGTGCTGCTATCTGACTCGCACTACAAAAAGTACACATGAACTTATCAAGGAGAATCTGCATGAAACTCCCACTTACGGAGGCTGGGTGGAAGCAAAAGGGCCTAGATACTGCCCTTCAATTGAAGATAAGGTACAGATTCAAACTTTTTAACACCAAGACTTTATGGTTAAATCTTAATCTTCAGTTAAGTTCAGTTGAGTTTGAAGAAACGTTTTTTCAGAAGATTGTAGAATGTGAAAGGTCCTTTTTCTCTCCTTCCAACTATCTGTATATTAGTGTTCTGCTTGCTAGCAAATTTATCTCGAGTAAGAGGAAAACTTAATTCGCATACATGTTTTCCTTTTTTTTTTTGGTTAATTTTTCGTTCTTATATACTTTCTTTTCCATTTCTTGTAAAATATCCGTATGTTGTGCTATTACTAAGGCATTCCTATCGTTAGCACCCATAAGCTTTCAGAGTGAAGAGACAATAGATTTTATTTTCCCCCCTGATTTTTTGGCATCTGGACTGTCGACTTAGAATCATTAATCACTCAACCAACTTCCCAGCAATCATGAAAGTTGAAAAGTCAATTTAGTCAACTCTATGTTACATTCAAGACTGTCAGATTTTGGATCCTACTTTTAATAGTTAGTATAAGGAAATTATTGACTTCCTGTGGTAGGTCGCTGATTGAACTTGCAAACTGATGAAATGTTGCAATGTTCCAAAAGGTCAATAAGAAAAGGGTAGTTCATTGAATGAGCAAGAGCAACGATTGGGATTGTGGAATAATTAATAAAGGATCTCTTTATAGATAATAAAAAGAGTAAGAGCAACGATCTTACTTGAACAAGATTCGTTCTATAGGTTGTACAACTGTATTCATCTGTTCTAAAAAACAAAAGAAAAAGAGTAGATCATTTTTACAGGAAAGTACTTGGATTACATTATACACAACAATTATAAATGGTATTTAGAACATAATGCATGATCTGATCTATATAAAATGTTTAGTTTGTGTGAGACCCTATTCTGCAGAGCCATTCTCCACGTTGAACTTAAGGTCTGATATGGAAATAAACTTGATTGTTGGGGTAAAATGTGTTTTTTAGACATGCAATTTTATTTTAATATTTCTATAGTTTTTTTGGTTCATCACTTAATCTATAGCTTCTAATAAATTTATTTGTTTCTTATGATCTAAAATATATCTAATTTGTCCGTCTTTCCTCTTATAGATTGTGAGGTTTCAAGACAAAGAGTCGCATCAGATTTTTCTTGAGCCAGAGGGCCGGAATGTGCCTGAGCTTTATGTACAGGTGCTCTAGAACATCAACTTGGATTTTTCTTTTTCGTCTTTTTTAATAACAGGATGAAATGAATGTCTCATCCGGAGGAGGAAATGAATAAAGATGAGAAGCAAACCTTAAATAAAAAAAAAAATCGTTTTATAACACGGAAACCCATCCAATTGTTTGTTCATGCATGTTTTCAGAAGTCGAGCTTCCTAAAATAGTTCCATGTCCGGAAACCATGAAACTGAATCTTCCTACTTTTGTTAATAACCTTCATGCTTCCAAACTTAACTTTTCTATCCCTTCTTGGGGATCTTTTAAGGTTAAAGATAGTGGCTTTGGGTTTTTTTCTATTGTTCAGTAAAAGTTGCTTTTCTCTGGGAAAAAGGAAATATACTTATAATGTCGAATCAGGATCCACTGGGACAGAAATAAAGCATTGGGTCGAACTCTTATGTCGCCCCATATTGCTTTGTTTTGTTCTGTTCTTTGATCTAGCATACTGTGCAGGGATTTTCGACTGGTTTGCCAGAACGACTACAGTTGCCACTTTTGAGAACTTTACCAGGCCTTGAGAACTGTTCAATGCTTCGACCTGCATATGCTGTAGAGTATGATTTCTTGCCTGCTCATCAATGTAGCAGATCTCTTATGACAAAGAAAGTTGATGGACTTTTCTTCTCTGGTCAAATAAATGGAACCACAGGCTACGAAGAAGCAGCTGCACAAGTATGCGTCTTAGTGCCCCCTAGTTGATTTATTGCAAAGTTTTATTCATCTGAAGCTATTCATTACAAAGAATATAATGTTGTCTTTTATATCCGTTGAAGGATAATGACCTTACTTGAATTTGGTCTGTTCTATATGTTGTACAACTGTGTCTTTGAATTCGATCCGAATTATGTTGTTGGTCCAGTATGATTGTATGATGTAGTAATGTAGTCTAATACATATCTTTTAACCGTGGTTTATTGAACTGTGCAGGGAATTATATCTGGTATCAATGCTGCCAGATTTTCAGATGGCAAGTCCCTCATTGTTCTTGAGAGGGAAAGTAGTTATATCGGGACCTTAATCGATGACCTAGTCACAAAAGACCTTCGTGAGCCTTATCGTATGTTGACAAGGTAGCTGTTCAATATATTATTCTACCCGTGTACATTATGTTGTCTTGTATATTCTTTATAAACCTACAAAGTACAAATAAGAATTCAGAATGTTATACTTACACTATAGTTAATTATGTGTGTTGTTTAGTAATCAGAAAAAAATAATTACCTGTTTCTAGCCGCTCAGAACATCGCTTACTTCTCCGATCCGACAATGCGGATAGCCGTCTCACACCTCTTGGCCGTGAAATTGGGTTAATAGATGATAGGCGCTGGAAACTATACCAAGAGAAGCAAGCTAGAATATCTGATGAGAAGAAGAGACTGAAAACTGTCAGGGTATCAGGTTTGTTGATTGTTATTTCTTTCATTTGTAATTTCATCCTTTCACTATAAAATAGGTCCAAAACATGATGTTCTGAGATTGGTAGACTTTTCATATTTTCATTATAGGAGGAGAGCTGGCTGCTGATATTTCCCGCCAGTCCGGTCAACCTGTGAAGGACTATTCGACATTGGAGAGTCTTCTTAAAAAACCGCACATAGGATATAATGTTTTCGATAAGCATGGTTTTGGGAATAAGCTCTTAACCAAATCTGAAAAGGATTGTGTAGAGATTGATATCAAATATGAGGGTTTCATTTTACGGCAGCAAACACAACTCCAGCAGGTTCTCACATCTTCTGCCCTTCTTTCAAACTGTGTTGTAGATTCTTTTTTTGAATCGCTATCCCTTTCGGGTATGAACCTTTTCCGCTTCATTGTCATGCTTATAGATGGTTCATCAACAACATAGAGTACTTCCTGAAGACTTGGATTACTATGCCATGACAACATTGTCCCTCGAGGCCCGTGAGAAACTATCTAAGGTTCGTCGTTCGTCTTTAACAATGTTCATAGTGATGTCTTTGGGGTGGATGTCTGTATTGGATGTTTCTGTTTCCATTTCTCTCTTCAATAGCATGAAGTACACATTCAATTGGGTATTAATTGGAACAAACATGTCAAGAAGAAGCCTGGAAGTAGTTTGGAGAGGGTAGAGTTTCATGCCAGGCCATGGATATACATTTGGAACTTTTTCTTAGCCATCTCATATGATATAATTGTATGGGGATTCTGCAACATGAACCTGTTCAAATACAAATAGATTTTACACTTTCAGGTGAGGCCACAAACTATCGGTCAAGCAAGTAGAGTTGGCGGGGTAAGTCCTGCTGATATCACTGCTCTTCTTATCATCCTTGAATCCAATAGAAGGAAAGCTCAGGAAATGAGGAGGCATCAGATGCTCGGTTCTATCATCAGAGAATCTACCGATACAGAAGAACGCCCATCTGGAGCGAATTTAACTGAGGCAATCAGTTCTTGACGTGCCATTGTTGGTCTATTGCTAGAGAATTCGTTGGTTCGATGTTGAATTGCAGTCGTGAGTTCTATGCTGTTTGGCTTTCTAAAGATGCGTTTCCTTAACCAGCCAAATGAGAAGCCATTGCTGGAGGTTGTGAATCATTCTGGGGCGACGAGCCATAGCATACTTTTTTGGCTGCTGGGACTTTCAGGGAAACTGATATACACACGCAGTTCGGAAAAAAATATCGATCAGTACCACAGTATGCAACCAAAGGGTATTTGGGGCCAGTTCCTTCTTCGAGAATTGTTCGTACAAATGCATTTTCAATGCCTTTGAGAGATCAAATTTGATTTATATGTTCTGCAGTTTGTAATGCTCTTTTAAGTTGTTACCATATTGAAAGAACTCAAAGTTTTCATTAAGATTTAGCTAGTAGTTTGTCTACACTCAGTTTCGACTCTCTCAATTTCGAGTTCAAGTTTTCGAACTGAATTTTAACCTTCAAACACAGTATTACCCATGTTCGAAGTTGCTTGTTTAATGAACTGTTAGGTACCAGTTTCTATCTTGGCAATCAAGTTAGTCCCAACACTCGAAATGTTTACATTTTCCATACATAGCCTAGTAAATACTCTTTGAATCCTCAATTACACATTGTACTTCAAAAAACTACAATAAAATCTCATATCAAATGTTGAAATTTCTCGTAGTATAAGTAGGAAAGCCGTGGAAATCCATCACAGGTACTACACTAACACAACGATCACACTGCTGCAGTCGAGTCTCCACCAACGAAGCCAAACTCCATTGACATTGTCGACGAACTTCGAGCTTCAAAGGTGCTGGTTGCATAGGTTGTCTTCATTAAGTAAGCTATACAAATGATTAGGATACCATTCTCTGAAAAACACAAACTTTAAATTGAAAAAGTGGATGATCATTTGAATATATGATGTTTCATTTATTGAACATCCCCGCAAAAAAAGGGTCAAGATCTACCTACTCCTTCATTAACCCACTGTTTTTCTTTCAACATAACTCCCAGTCCTCTAAACACTTCACTGTAGAACAATGAGACTCCTACAAGTTTTTCTATTGTGACCACGACCACCACAAGTCCCACACAATCGAAGCGACGGCTCTTTGTCAGTCGATACAAGTTTTTCCTTTCTGGGTCTCCCACGAGACCGTTTCTCTCGATCATACGATATCTTTAGACAACGAAGAGCGATCTCTCGTGCCCTCCAAGCTTTATCATAAGATATGGTAACTCCAAGTTGTTTCTCTACATCTTTGATTATGTCATTTGGTCTATAATCAGATGCACCTTCCTCAAACTTGGACTTGATCAGCTGACCAACAACCCAACTACTGGCTTGATGATGGTTGCGATGAAACTTATCGGTTGAGCAAGTATGGACGTTGTGAAATTTTCTTATCAGGAAGCAATCAGAATCGTTCATCTTCGATGCACGAACTCGCCATTTGCAGCCTTTATCTACACATATAACAAACAATAAGTCTCTTGTCGAACGCCTTACTTTGAACTCGAAATTTTCTCTTATAGCCATCAGACTTAATTTGCTCTGTACATCCTTCTTGCTTGGATAAGATTGCCCCACTGCTATGGTATCATTAGACGCCCACTGCTCAATAGTCAAATTCTTCGGCACATTAACATTCAGCTGCTCGGAATATATACATGGTTGAATGCTCGAGTTCAATGGATCAGGAGTTTCATATACTTGGATGCTTTTTCTGCCATTTCGAACGGTAAGACTATCGAAAGACATATTACTCGAGGTATGGGGATGAATCTCATCGCTACATCCATAAGTATCGTTCTGCATGTGCACGTTTTCTACCTCGTTATCACGTTCTCTATTATCATTACAGTCCTCGTGTTGATGTTGAACAACATTTTGCATCTCATCGTCACAATTCAAGTCTTCCTGAGGGCCACAACTTATAGCAGTCGTGTTCTGTTCTTCAGTTTCAGTAAGAGCAAGAAAGGGAGGAAACTGAGAATCTTGTGCAGTAGGCACAAAACCAGAGGTTTGATTACTTACACTTCCCGAGTCGAACGGAGCTGGATAATGCACCTCCTTCCCTTGATTTAACGATTCTCTACGTTTGATAGTGATACACAAGGGTGTTCTCCTGCCATGGTCGTCTACAAGATTCTCACCGATGAAAAAATCGACATCTTCATTGTCTAATATCTCCGTTGGTGGAGTCGGAACATGAGCTTTATACAAACATTTCATAGTAGCCACAAATTCAGCTCGGTCAACTTTGACAATATCATACACTCTGTCCAGAAGATCAGTATATGCAATCTTTTCATCGACGACGATTCCTTTTAATTTGTCGCCACTAAATTCAAAACCATTCTCACTAAATATCCAATCGCCATTGTACATAACCAGAATTCGCACCGGAGACATCCTGAAAGTATGCATTAAAGACAAAACTTTTCATTAAACTCCACAAGGAACAAACCAATATGATCTAGACAAATTCTAATACTCATTTTGTCCTGAGACATACTAATTGTTAATTATACTTCAGTTTTTTTGATACTCATGGCCAAACACTTTAAGAAGATTAATGTGTAATCCATTGTTAACGCCTCAAAGAAGCAAATATTCTTAGGGTTCTAAGCAAAGAGCTTCTAGGATAAACCAGGCTACATTAACAAGGCTAAGCCCCAGATATTAAAATTCAGACACAGTTCCACAAATGAATTAGCAGCAGCATGATTTTTCGACTTGCAATGACTACACTCGATCAAACAGAATAAACATTTGAAGGATCAAACCCTTGATTACAAAATGCCTCATAACAATTAAACGATGGAAACTGAAGACGTTCAACACAAAAACTAGTTGGAATACACACAAACCTAGATGCATAAAGACTGAAACAGGGGAATTTCTTGGAGATTGACAAAAACCTAGATAAAATCGAAGCAAATAGGCTTAAATCTTAGACCAAAAATTCAAAAAGTTCTATATCGATTTTAGGGGTTTCAGAATCAAATGGACTTTGCGAACCGCGAGAATTGAAGTAGGTTTGAGAGGAACCGAAAACTTACAGAACGAGAGAGAAATCAAGAGCTCTTGTATGGAGGAGGAGGAAAAGGAGGAGGCGGCGGCGGAGGAAGAAGCCCACCGGGGCAGCGTGACGGTGGAGCTGATTTTCGCGCTACGGCGGAGGTAATTTTTAGCGTGGCAATCAGATGGGTTTTTTTTTGGTCCCAAAGCGAACGCTTTTTTTGTTCCACGTACATTTTCTTTTTCTCAAAATAGGGTAATATAAAAGTTACTAATATATATATATATATTTTTAAATACTCCAACCTTAAATAATTCTTATTTGTATTTTACTTTCACCATTTTTTTTTTCAAAAATATCTTCTAAAAATTAAAAAAAAAATTCAAAAATATTTTTAAAACAGGTTCCAATTTCATCTATATCTTTTTTAAAAAATTAAAACTTAAAAAATATCTCTTAATTTTTTTTTTATAAATTCAAAAATACTTTTACCGTTAGAAATGGTTAATATCACATTTCAAAAATAAAAGTAAAATTAGTATCAAGTTTAAAAAGTAAAGAACAGAATGTTGTTCCGTATAAATACAGTTTCGGCTACATTTTTCTAAAATATCTTTTTATAAAACTTGAGTGTGTTAATGTTTTTTTTTTAACATTAATTAATATATTTTTAAACATAGTATTATTAACGGTAAAAATATTTTTAAACTTTAAAAAATTAAAATAATTTATAGACAGAGAGTAAGAATATTTTTATAAATTTAACACAAAGAAAACAACAAAAAAATTTGGTGTTTTTTGAAAAACAATAATGAGTGGCTATCCATTCTATTAATTGCTCTATTTCATTTATCAGCTAATATAATAAAAATAGATAAAATTAAATACAAATCTCGAAATTGATTCATGCCGGTGGGATATCGCCGCCGCAACTGCCACTGACAAACAGGAAAACGACCCGTCTCTACGGGTGGCGCTCCGTCGCCATGGTTTAAAGAAGAGAAATTTTAAATTTTATAAAAATAATTAAATTTGGAAATAACATATTATATATATATATATATATTTATAATATTGTTTTTCTTTCCGAAAAATGAAAAAGACAAGACAAAATAGTCTCAAATTATTTATAGGTTTTTCTTGACGTGTTAGACTTTGGAGGATGCCGTTGGGTCGTAATATTTCCATAAGAAAGGCATTTATTTTTTTTTCTTTTTTTTTTCTTATTTCTTGGCTTTAATTTCTTCATTTATTATTAATTATAACGTAAGCATGACGCTTTATTCAATTATCTCTCATTTTGAGATTAAAAAAATAGAGAAAAAATAAACATTTAAAAAAAATTAAGATAAAAATTAAATTACTTTCATAGAAATATTATTTTGGTTTCTGTAATTTAAATTTTATATTATTGACCTAAATAAATTATTAGTTGTGATAATTTCTCTTAAAACAAAATAAAAATAAACAAAATTGTCTGAAAATAAGTTATTATTGAAAACATATAACAAAAAGTATTAAAATATTAAACTAATATTTATGATTTGGCATGAGATATTTATAAAATTTTATCAAATTATAAGGTTAAAATTTTAAATTTTAAGATTAGATAACTAAATTCTAATTCGGACCAACTTTGTAATGAATTTTATATATATATAATGCAATAAGAAAAACACACGCACGAGTATACATCGAATATTTAAGTATAGAAGAAAAAAATAATATTTTTGAAAATAATAATAATAAATTAACAATTAGAGGTTAGATAGTTGAAAGGTTGAGGTGTCAATCCTTTTGATTTAAAAAATTTAATATCGAAAATTAATATTTATTGAATAAACTGTACGTTGATTGGGAATTTAATAAAAAAATAAGACGTCTTCTTTTTTTTTTTTTTTTTTTTTTTTTTTTTTTTTTTTTTTTTTTTTTTTTTTTTTTTTTTTTTTTTTTTT